>NW_012106064.1:27006-33257 GCF_000951045.1 Mandrillus leucophaeus | reverse complement strand
AAAAAAAAAAAGACTGAATTAAAGTCAGGTCACATTGAATGCTTTCAGAGTTGCCTACTTGAGCACTGCTGCTCCTACTTCTTGAGTTGTATTCCTACCAAATACCCACCTTATTGAAAACCAGCAGAGCCTTGATAATTTTCTTTTATTTCAACCGTTTTGGGGGTTCAAGTGGTTTTTGGTTACATGGTTAAGTTCTTTTGTGGTGACATCTGAGATTTTAGTGCACCAGTCACCCAATAAGTGCACACTGTACCCAATATGTAGTCTTTATCCCTCAACACCCTCCCAACTTTGCCCCCCAAGTCCCCAAATTTTATTATGTTATTCTTATGCCTTTGTGTCCTCATAGCTTAGCTTCCACTTGTAAGTGAGAACATACAATATTTGGCTTTCCATTCCTAAGTTGCTTAGAATAATGGCCTCCAGCTCCATTCAAATTGCTGAAAAGACAGTTTGCTCCTTTTTATGGCTGAGTAGTATTCCAAGGTGTATACACACACACACACACACACACACACACACACACACACACATATATATATTATCTACTCGGTCCATGGACACTTAGATTGGTTTCATAGCTTTGCAGTTAAGAATTGTGCAGCTATAAACATGTGTGTGCATGTGTCTTTTTCATATAATGACTTCTTTTCGTTTGGATAGATATATAGTAGTGGGATTGCTGGATTGGTAGTTCTACTTTTAGTTCTTTAAGAAATCTCCATACTGTTTTCCATCAGTGGTGCTAATTTACATTCCCGCCAGCAGTGTAAAAGTGTTCCCTTTCGTTACATCCATGCCAACATCTATTGTTTTTTTTTGACTTTTTAATTATGAGCCATCATTATTAAAAGAGTTCATTCCAAGGTGTTTTTTATTTATTGTTTTGATTTGTGCCCTCGAGCATTAATGGCAGACAGATAAAGATTGCAAATCCTTAAAGAAGAAGACAAATGGATATTAAAACAGCAAAAAGAGAAAATGCTAAATTGTGAAGAAGGTTAAAAGACAAGAGAGGGGGCAGGCACGGTCGCTCATGCCTGTAATCCTAGCATTTTGGGAGGCCAAGGCGGGTGGATCACCTGAGATCAGGAGTTCAAGACCAGCCTGGCCAACATGGTGAAACTCTGTCTCTACTAGAAATACAAAAATTAGCGAGGTGTGCTGGTGGTCACCTATAATTCCAGTTACTCAGGAGGCTGAGGCAGGAGAATCACTTGAACCTGGGGAAGCAGAGGTTGTAGTGAGCTGAGATTGTTCCACTTTACTCCAGCCTGGGTGAAAGAGCGAAACTCTTTCTCAAAAAAACAAAAACCAGCAAACAGGCTGGGCGCGGTGGCTCACGCCTGTAATCCCAGCACTTTGGGAGGCCGAGACGGGCGGATCACGAGATCAGGAGATCGAGACCATCCTGGCTAACACGATGAAACCCCGTCTCTACTAAAAAATACAAAAAACTAGCTGGGCGAGGTGGCAGGTGCCTGTAGTCCCAGCTACTCCGGAGGCTGAGGCAGGAGAATGGCATGAACCCGGGTGGTGGAGCTTGCAGTGAGCCGAGATCGCGCCACCGCACTCCAGCCTGGGCAACAGAGTGAGACTCCGTCTCAAAAACAAAAAAACAAACAAAAAAAAAATAGCAAACAACAGCAACAACAACAACAACATGAGGGTGATATAAATGTAAACCAAAGAAGAAATAAAAGAGTAAACAAAAAAGATGGTGAAGTTTGGTGACAACAGGGACAGTTTATTTAATCATGTTTCCTTAGATTAAGATTTCCTTCATGTTTTTTACTGTTACATCATTAAAGTTCCAGTCAATGAGAATGACATTATCCTGACACTTCTTTTATTGTTATTTCTAATCTTCTACAAAAGTGAATGGATATCTGGACATTGCAAATTACTTAATTTATTTTCTATAATAATAATAGCTAACATTTATTTAGCACTACCTCTATGTTAGGCATCACGCTTTGTGCATTATATGAGTTCATTTGATCCTCACAACAATCTACAAGGATGTCCTATTATAATCTCATTTTACCATTGGGGAATCTGAGGCAGCCAAACATTGTGACCTATTCACTGGAAACTCATATTCCCATCACACCAAACACATACAGATATTGGTTTTATTGTAAACCTCAAATTTCAGAGAACACATTATTTTAGATTTTATTTGTCTTCTGGGCCAAACACTTCTTAAACTCAAGTTCAAGAAGAGAAAAGACTCCCTCAAGGGTCTGCAGTAGATAGACTGACGGAAAATAAATCCTGAAGCTTAATTTAAGTTTTCTGATCTGCAGTTCATTGCCCTCCTTCACTAAATTTTGGGGCAGGTCAGTAGAACCTTAATCAAACCCTTGATACATTTTAAATTCATGTTCAAATACATACAACCATTGCATATTTTCAGCTTTCAAATTTTCACATGAATCCTGGAAGTAATCTGCATGTTGAGTCAGATTCTTTTATACTACCTTAAAGTGAGCCATTGTTTCAGCACATAGGAAACTCATCTTAGGCCAAAATTTTTCCCATTTCTGACAGCACAAATCTATATTTTTAAGAATGACTTCCTCCATTCCAAGCAAAACCTATATTTTAATCTATTTGCATATGTAGGTCATGGCTAAAACCCAGTTTATAGTAGTATCATTAAATTATGTCTGCTTCTGTTAGCAGTAGTGAAGAATAATCATCTATTAGAAGAATTAAAACTATTTATCAACCTTAAAAATATTGAAATTTTATCAGAAAATCTCATATCTGTAGCATTATCCTGGCTGAGAAATATAAAGATGTTATGATGACTGTGAAAGACTAAAACATGCAATTAAAATTTTAAAAATAAAAATGTAAACACAATTGTTATTGATACATTTATTACTGGTTTTCAAGTATTTAGGTGGCACTGTTAATATTTCTTTATTTAGAAGTGGAACAAAATAACATTGTTAATAATGCATCTGCTCTATTTTGTATCTAGGAATTTAACATAAATGTAAAATATTTTTCCCCAGTCCATTGGTCTCGCATTATAAAAGTTTTCCAAAATTAAGTTTACTTTTTTAACATTTAAAAGCAGGCTAATGACAGCAGCTAGTAGGGGGAAAATTATATGTTTAAAAGGTGAATTTTTTTAGTTTCGTCTATAAATATTTATTTTTAGAATTGTCTTTCTATAATGTGCATGCTTTTCTTAAGAAATCTTGCCATTGGCCTTGACATTTATTAGATTTATTTGAATTGTATTACATTTTGTGTACTCCAATTTACTGAAGGAAGCATATCTCTTACAGTGCTTTTCATAAATGCATCAGTTATTCATAGGCTAAATCCTTAATTAGTGCCACTGTCCACATTATTCTCCGATATTAAAACAGTATGATAACTTTATCAAAATAGCAAAGAATTTAATTGAGGGTAAGATTTGTTTGTGGAATGCTAAATACAGTTAGAAGTCCTGAATTGTACCTGATAAGTAGTTGCAGTAGCATTGGCTAATTAACTACTGAAAGTGCATATGTAATGTTAACTGAGACTGTTCAAACTTTGGACACAGGCATTTTTCAATATTAAAATTATTAGACTTTATATATATTTATAAACATACAGATGAACATATATATAAAAGTTTTGCTTTGTGGGTTTTATTAGACTTTGCAGGCAGATACAAAAATACTTTCTCACTCCAAATGGAGAACTTCTAGTTTTAGACTTAATTACCTTTTCTTGGTGTGCCAAATAGGTATATTTGAAAAAAAGTAATAATAGTAAATTAGCTTTTAACTAAGAAATCAGAAGGATCTAGTGTCTATTAAAAGAAATGTAAATTACTTCTCCAGTTCACTGATCTGCCTTAAATCTAAAATGTAAACAAACTTCAGCTTGTAGCTCAGTTCAATTTAGCATTCATTTATTGACCACCTCTTATGAACCAGGTTCTTTGTTAGGCTCTGGAGACAAAAAGATAAATAAGACGTGATTCTTGTCCTTGAGGAGCATTCAGTTCATCAAAGAAAGACCGATCAATAATTGCATAATGTCAATACAGTGTGGTACTGCAATAGAAGTATATGCAAGTCTGTGCTCAGCCCAAATATACCATATGATTCTTTTTGAAGCTTTGCTAATATTCCATAGAGCAGGAGTTGGCAACCTTTTCTGTAAAGGGCCAGATAGTAAATATTTTCAACTTTTTTGGCCATACAATTTCTGTCACGAGTACTCACCTCTTTCATTGTGGTTCAAGAGTAGCCATGCGTGATAAATAAAAGAATTAGCATAGTGAATCCATACTAACCTACAGTGTATGGCAACCAAATAATTGGTGCCTGCTACTAGGACTGGACCTTTACCCTATTTACCCTTTCCATCACACATACTTTATTCTTTCTTCCCTACTCTCTGTTTTCATCTCATTCTTTTTTCTTTCCTATGCTGATTTGAAGCTGGAATCCATAGTCTTAATTAGTCATGTTTAAAGTACTAAAATCAGATTTCAGTCACTTACTTTATAAGAACTGTGCATCAATAATAATAGCTACCATTTAAAAACGTTTTTGTATGCAGAGCATGCTCAAGTATATTATAACTCACTTAATCCTTAAAACTACCATGAGAGGTAAATATTATTTTCATTTTACATGTATAGAAAGTTGACCCTAGAGAGGGCAAGTGGTTTGTTGAAGACTGCACAGCTGGCAGAAGACAAGAAGCAATATGTTAATTGTACTATATCACAGAAATGACCTTTAAAACCCTGCAGCATGCGCAGAAAACTCGAGTCTCATTCATGGGATCAATAGCTAGGGTGGCCAATTAACCTGTCCTGGTTTGTTTGGAAGTGAGGGGTTTCCAAGACAGGAGACTTTCAGTGCTAAAATGAGGAAGGTTCCAGGCCAACCAGGACAATTTGGTCACTATGTCAGTAGCCCCCCAGCTCCTTGATTCCAGTGTTTTTCACATTTGAATGTTCATAAGAATTACTTGCAGATCTTATGAGCAAAATCCTGATTCAGACTCTGATTCAGTAGGTCTATATGGAGCCTGAGAATCAGTCTTTCTGACAAACTCTTAGGTAATGCTAATGCTGCTCATCTGTTTACATTTTGAATAGCAAAGTATCCTTGCCCAATCTTGGGGCTCACTCCAGATCGCATGAATCAGAATCTACATTTTAACATAATTTCCCAGGTGATTCACACATTCATGTTTAAAGAGCTCTATTCTGTTCCGCTACTGATTGGTGTACAGTAATCTTCATTTGGGCGTGTTTTTCTTGGTTTAAATGGGCTTTCCTAATATGGAGATAAAGCTGAATAACTCCTTTTGCCAATCTGAGTTATTTCATTCTTCTGGGAGTCCAGATAACTTTTTTCTTGAACATTTACTTATCTGTTCATTCCTTATTTTTCCTAATCCCCTGGAACTTTCTTGAACTCCATTATGTAAACTCAGTCTCGGGTGTTCATTTCAGTCCCTATTATTCTGCAAAAGAAAATTATTCCACGTGAAAAAATTCAGATGCTCAGTAATTTATTTTCAACTGTAAATTTGTTCATCAGAACATAGTACAGGTTGAGCATCCTAAGCTGAAAACCCAAAATCCAAAACTTTTTGAGTGCCAAGGTGATTCTACAAGTGGAAAGTTACACACCTGCCCTCATGTATTATGTTACAGTCAAAACACATGCCTACAACACAGTTTCTTCAGTGGGTCGCTAAGAAAAAAATAGACTCTTCCAGTCTCCTTCAGCTACAAAGTATCTTTTCTGTGCACACTTAAATTTCCTTATGCAATCATGCCCAAAATAGGTAATAAAATGGCATGTGTGCAGGCCAGATGCACTAAGGGCAGGTTTCCTATGATGCCCCATGTGGAACCAAGACCTATGTGCATTGCCCATTACCCACTGTTTAGGTAATTTTGTTGTTGTTGTTGTCATTTTTGCTTATTCCCTGCTCTGTGTGTAAAGATATTGTTCAAAATGTCACAAAGACCTGCAGATACCCCTATGGGCAACAGTGACAAGGAAAAGAAGCAGCATTTATTTCATATATAGCACAGAAAGTCAGAAACTGGACAGTGATGGCGCAAGTTAGAAACATCTTATGGAAGATTATATTGTTTGAATGACCACTGTATGTGACCTAAAAAGCAGAAGGATGAGCTGTGGAAGTTCCATAATAAAAGTGATGAAGATAAGTTAATGAAAAATAGAAAAACACTCCTTAAAGCT
>NW_012106064.1:16871-26956 GCF_000951045.1 Mandrillus leucophaeus | reverse complement strand
ACTGGAGGCCTGGAGTTCGAGACCTGCCTGAGCTGTGTGGTGAGACCATGTCTCTACAAAAAAAAAAAAAAAAAAAAAAGTAAATATTTAATATAAAAGCACTTTCTTAAGCAGCATGGTAGCAGCAATAAACAGAGGCATAGGTGTGAGACATTTATTTCATATATAGCACAGAAAGTCAGAAACTGGACAGTGATGGCGCAAGTTAGAAACATCTTATGGAAGATTATATTGTTTGAATGACCACTGTATGTGACCTAAAAAGCAGAAGGATGAGCTGTGGAAGTTCCATAATAAAAGTGATGAAGATAAGTTAATGAAAAATAGAAAAACACTCCTTAAAGCTAAAAATAAGGATCTCTATTGTGTATTGAAAGAGCAAATCCATCATCGTTGCAGTGAACACATGCCACTTAATGGTATGCTGGTCATGAAACAAGCAAATATCTCTCACAATGAGCTGAAAATTGAAGGGAACTGTGAATATTCAACAGGCTGGTTGCAGAAATTTAAGAAAAGACACAGCTTAAATATTTAAAGATTTGTTTTAATAAAGAATCTGCTGATCATAAAGCAGCAGAGAAATTCATTGACAAGTTTGCCAGGGTCATCACTGATGAAAATGTGATGCAAGAACTTGTTTATAATGCTAAAGAAACATCGCTGTTTTGGTATTATTGCCATGGAAAGACACAAACTACAGCTGATGAAACAGTTCCCTACAGAAATTAAGGATGCCAAGGACAGAATAACTGTGCTGGGATGTGCTAATGCAGCAGGCATGCATAAGTATAAACTTGCGTGATAGGCAAAACCTTGCATCCTCACTCTTTCATGGAGTGAATGTTTTATGAGTCTACTGCTATGCTCACAAAATGCAAAGATCACAAGGGACATCTTTTCTGATTAGTTTCACAAACATCTGTATTAGTGGCCAGTGCTCACCATAGAGAAGCTGTACTGGATGATATCTGCAAGACTTTTTTTTATCTCTTGACACTTTTCTGCTCAGTCTCCAGCTGAAATTCTCCTTAAAAATTGTTTATGCCATGTACTTCCCTCCAAATGTGACTTCATTAATTCAACCATGTGTCCAGGGTATATTTAGAGCAGTAAGAGTAGATATAGGCTGGGCACTGTGGTTCACACATGTAATCCCTGTGCTTCAGGAGGCTGAGGCAAGAGAATCACTGGAGGCCTGGAGTTCGAGACCTGCCTGAGCTGTGTGGTGAGACCATGCCTCTACAAAAAAAAAAAAAAAAAAAGTAAATATTTAATATAAAAGCACTTTCTTAAGCAGCATGGTAGCAGCAATAAACAGAGGCATAGGTGTGAGAGGTTTTCAAAAGGCATTTAGCATGAAGAATGTTATGTATGAAATTGCCAACATTCAGAAACAGTGACTAAAGATGCAGTTGTATAATGCATGCCACGTACAACCTCTGGCCTACGACTATGCTCAGCGGTAATGATGAACAAGGTGGTGACTCTGAGGCATTCCATAAGTTAAATAAGAAAAAAAGTGGTATCTGATCTCGTTGCATATGAAAAAATATACCTTCAGAGTCCTTCAGTAAGCTGGAAGAAATAGATATGGAAGAAGCAATTAGGCTGCAGTTGTTCATTCACCAATCAGTAGTGAAATGGTTCTGAATCAAAGTTACCATGATAATAGTGACTATGAAAATGACATTGTTAACACTGCAGAAGAAGTGCCTATAGACAACATGGTGAAAATGTGTAATGGGCTTGCTGAAGGACTAGAGCAGTGTGCATTCACAACAGAACAAACCATCTGTCACCTTATAAAGTCCGAAAGAGACTTTGAAGACAAAAAACATCAATGAGGCAGATGACTCTGGAGGAAACATTTGAAAAAGCCATCCAGCAGGATACTTACTCCTCCCTAGTAGACCCACTTCCAGGACCCTCACCTGCTTCTCATGTTTCTTCTCACCTAAAAAACATATAGAGTGTACAGTAACCTTTTAATCAAAACATAGCATTGACCAGGAATGGCAGCTAATGGCTGTAATCGCAGCACTGGGAGGCCAAGGCAGGAGGATCACTTGAGCCCAGGAGTTTGAGACCAGCCTGGGAAACAAAGTGAGATGCTATCCCTATTAAAAATAAGTAAGTATATAAATAAATAAATAAATAAATAAATAAAAAGTGTGGTGATATATGCATGCAGTCCCAGCCACATAGGAGCTTAAGCTCAGGAGGTCGAGGTCACAGTGAGCCATGTTCATGCCTCTACACTCCAGCCTGGGTGACAGAGTGAGACTATTATCATAGGTGGAGACTGAAAAGCTACTATTTTTTTCTTTTATGGTGTTTGCTTAACAGCTAATTCAGGTATTGTGGGGATGCTACTGTGCTAGTTACCTCAAACACATTATTTTTCTTAGTATTAATGGTATGTCATATTTTTATATGTGAGGGAGTATAAAAAAATAATTGTTTATCGGTAGCATATGAATTCAGAATCATGAATGATGGTAATACCAAACAACCACAAGTTGTCCACATGAGTGGCTCAGATAGTGACACTTTTGATTTCTGATGGTTCAATGTATAATAATTTTGTTTCATGCATAAAATTATTTAAAATATTGCATATCATTACCTTCAGGTTATGTGTATAAGATATATGTGAAACATCGATGCATTTCTTGTTTAGACTTGGATCTCATCTGTCTCTATTGTATATATGCAAATATTCCAAAATCA
The DNA here is from genome assembly GCF_000951045.1 of Mandrillus leucophaeus. Classification (NCBI taxonomy): domain Eukaryota; kingdom Metazoa; phylum Chordata; class Mammalia; order Primates; family Cercopithecidae; genus Mandrillus; species Mandrillus leucophaeus. Next base: position 24,223 of record NW_012106064.1, on the reverse strand, counting down.
AAAAAAAAAAAATCCGAAATCCAAAACCTTTTTGATCCCAAGCACTTCAGATAAGAGATACTCAATCTGTATATACAATTGTGACAACTGTAAATTACTATTTCAAAATTCCTCCTCTGTGACACCTGAAAAAACAGAAAATGAGTAAAATGAAATGTATTTGGAATAGGTGCTTCCTCTTGCTAAAGTATTGCTTGAGTGTAATGAAAAGGTTATAGAAATTATACTGTCAGTTGTTATTTGTATGTTTTCACTATATGCCCAGCATTGTTCTAAGTAATTTACATTTTAAATCATTTAATATTCAGAAAAATCCTATGGGGTAGATACTATTATTATCCTCAATTTTCAAGTGAAGCAGCTGAGCAGATAAAGGTTAATAACTTATTCAAGGTCAAATAACCTAGAAAGTGGTCAAGCCAGGAATATAAATGACAGCAATTCAGGTCTAGTGGAAACAGCACCTCACTAAGTGTTGACTGTATTTCACCCCTGTGCTGGTTTCTTTCATACCGTTGACCACACTTTATAATAACCTATCTTTATTTTTACTTTCAATCTGTCTTCCTCTCAATATTGAACCTCCTTGTGCAAAGGGATCACATTTGTCTGGCTCCCTGTTGTGTTTTAAGTCCCCGAAACGTACTAGGTGCTCAGTAAATATTTGCTAAAGGAATAAATAAACAACAAAATATTGTAAGGTCTGTAGTCTGTACAAATGCAAAGTATAAGGGGCATAGAAGAGAGGAAGAGAAACCCTTTCTCTTCCAAAACACTCCTATATTATGAAATGTGATTCTGAAGGTTGAGTTGATACTTTCACAGCATCTATTGATTAAACATCCATTTGAGACAATTATAGCAATTTGGAAAAGATTTTTAAAGAAGTTATAAATAAATTATTTGCGGTGTACATACTTTGTTTGCTTTTAGATTTAAGAGATCAAAAAGTCACTTTTTTGCTTTAGCTTTAATGCAGACTTTGGGCTTATTTGGAAATAATATTGCCGCTATCAGCCATCTTCAGAATGTTTAAAAAGCATGCTTCCCAAATTAATTTGTAAGATGTTGCCACAGCATTTGGCTAAAAGCAGTAAGCTACGTTTCCAATATACTTTGAAATATTTACTGTGGTTAAGATGTGCAGGGTAACAGCCTTAAATACCTCCTATTGCACTGAAATGAAATCCGTGCTTCAAATTTGCCAGGCTCCTAATCATTATCACCTCTTCCTTATGGTTCCCACCTGGAATGCCTTTTCCTTTGACTAGGCTTGCTGGAGGCCTTGAAGCTTTCAAAGGCCCATCTAAAATCCCCCCATCACTATGAAGCTTTCCGAGAGGACTCCAGTCATTCTGATAATTTTCTCCTCTGTCGCCTGGCACTTTCACCATTCTCGCAACCTCAGATGCCTTATTGTGGAGGTAGAGTGTTCTTTTGTTATTCCCTTTGTTCTTTGTAAGTAATTCTTGTTTCTATATACTTTAGTTTCCTTAATGCAGTGATTGTATTTTATATGTCTTACCAAACCCAGAACTGTACAAATAGCAGATGTGCAGTAAATACTCTTTGAATGATTCATTTGATTGGAACATTATCTAAAGGTACCTATGTGTCTTTTGTCAAAGTTATGCAGAACATTGTTTACCCCAGAACCTTTTCAAGCTCTTTAAACCTACTTCTAAATGCAGTTATAGCTGGTGCAAGGATTTTTTTTTTTTTCTTTTTCTCTTTCTTCTTATACAACATAGTTTCTTGTGATTGGGGGAGTTCAAGGTAGAAGGAAAGCCAAAAAAAACAAATTTGTCTTTCTGCTAAGTGTATAGGACCCTTGAGGTTTTTAACAGTCACCTCTAAATCAATTGAACAGATATTTTCACTGAAAGATGGGATGTAGTTTCTGAAATATTGAAAAGTTCCTTTGTCAAAGTATTATTATATTTTACATTCAATAAAACCCAAAACATATTTGGACATACTTTTATTAAGCCTTTTCTTTTTGGATGTTGCGAGCGTAAGACTTATGCATTCTTATATGTATATAGCTCTGTAAGGAGGAGTATACAAGTTCCTTTATAAGTCTTTGATTTTTGATACTGTTAATTTTGTCATTGTAAAATTCCTGTTTCAATTTAATCACAATAATTGCAAAATTAACCTTATACATAGCTTATTATCTTAATAGAAAACTAGATTCTAAAGGTAAGTAAATAATCTATGAATGCAAATTAAACATTCTGTGATGCCTCTTCCTTTACCTAAGCATTACACATGCCTAATTAATTTCTTTTATAGGATTAAAAAAATGCTACTGTAAAGGCCCGAAAAAGAAGTGATGTGTATGTAACCTATTATGGTGCTAGTAAATTTTGGGTTAACTTACAAGTTAACAAGTATCAGATGGAGACTTTAGAAGTAAGTAGGCTTTTACAAGCCAGAATAGCTGGGAAAAATGGTAGAAGTTGTGTTGAAAACAGATTTACCAATAGTCTGTAGGAGAATATGTGAGGCTGACTTAAGTAGAAAAATCTGAAGGAAGAACAACCACACGGGTTATCTTCAGTCACGGGAGTGGAGTTGGGAAGATAAAGAGATCTCTGGTGAATATCCTAGTTCATTTTTTGTGGTGTCTAAAAATGATTTCCGGCTAACCATCAGAAAGAAGGCCCCTGGGGCTATAGATTTAGTATGTCTGGGATGAAATTTGAGAAACTTCATTTTAGAAAACATTTCCCAAAGAGTTTCAGATTATTGGCTAAACTTGAGAAGTAGCGTATGTCCTCCTTATCCTTGTGGGATACATTCCAAGACCCCAGTGGATGCCTGAAACCTTGGATAGGATAGAACCCAAATATATACTGTTTTTTCTTACAGGTGCATACCTACGAAAAGGTTTAATTTATACTATGAAAAGGCCTTTAATTTATAAATTAGACACAGTAAGAGATTAACAACAGTACTATAATAAAATAGAATAATTATAACAATATGCCATCATCAGTACTCTTATGCTTTGGGTCCATTGTTAAATTAAATAAAGATTACGTGAACACAAGCACTGCACCACAGCCACCATCAATCCGATAACTGAGAGGGCTTCTAAGTGACTAGCGAGGGAGTAGCATATACAATGTAGATATACTGGGCAAAGGGATGATTCATCTCCCGGGTAGGATGGGGCAGGATGACTTGAGATTTCATTACACTATTCAGAATAACACACAATATAAAATTTACAAACGGTTGCCCTGGGTGCAGTCTCTCATGACTATAATCCCAGAATTTTGGGAAGCTGATGTGAGAGGATCAGTTAAGGCCAGGAGTTTGAGACCAGCCTAGCCAACATAGTGAAAACACTTCTCTACAAAAAATTTGAAAAATAAATAAGCCTGCCATAGTCGTGCACATCTTTCATCCTGGCTACTCAGGAGGCTAAGGCAGGATTTCTTGAGCACAGGAGTTTGAGACTGCAGTGAGCTATGATCAGGCCACCGCACCTCAGCCTGTCGCAGAGTGAGACCCTGTTTCTAAAAATCAAAATAAAATTTACAAATTAATCTCTGGAGTTTTCCATTTAATATTCCTGGACTGTGTTCTACCACCCTTAACTAAAACTGTGGGAAACGAAACGGAGGATAAGGAGGGATTACTGTAATGAGTCCTCAGATTTCAAGAGGCCGGGCCCCAGGCCAACTTTGGGACCAGTAATTCAGGCAGAATTTTCTTACACTAAGTAAAGAGAATCACATAAGCTCCCAATTTACCAGTGGCCCAGGCAAAACCAGATCTTATCATGGTGATAGCTTTGTGTTCCATTTTGAGGAACTTGAGCTTTATGTTCTAGGGTATAGGGTAATATACCCTATAAGGTTATAGGGTAAGGCAGGTCCCAATCTAGGCTAGGGTTTGGAGCTAATCAACCTTCCAGGATTCCTTGCAGTTCCATGTTTGGTCCAGCCATCATTTTTTATAAAGAGATGCCAGAAAATTTTATTCCATACAGTGAGCAAACTGAGTACTCTAAGTTCAGTAAGATGCAAAGGAAAGGTTGTTGATTTTTTTTTTTTAAATAAATGCTATATGTTTATTTTATTCCTTAAAAATAAGTCTTTTGTGGAAAAAAACAAATCTAAATGTAACATTTCAATCATATTAATCTAATATGTAACATCAATCTGATGACGACCAGTTGCTAATGATAAATTTTATCTTTCTAGGGCAGTAGTTTTAAACTTTGGCTGTTTCAGAACCACGTGGAGAGCTTATTAAAATATGGCTTGTTGGGCCTCACTCCCAAATTTCTGTTTCAGATTGGGATAGGGTGTAAGAATTTACATTTCTCACATATTCTCTGGTGATGCTAATGCGCTGGTCCATGTTAATCTGAGACCCACTGTCCTACAGGGTAGAGTAAGGACAGAGAAGGAAACAATTTTCATTAGTGTTTATCAGTATATAGTAAATTTAATACTTAATTTTTGTGAGACTATTTCCCAAAGGATGAAATGCCACATACAATCATTATATACATATTAAAATGTTAATATGGTTAACACACCACCGTAAACGAAAGCCATGTTTTCTAATCCAAAGAAGTAAAAACAGGGACCAGGTGATATAATCATTGAGCAGTAAGAGTATATGCTGATTTGACAAATTATGTATTATTGCCCACGTAACTATTTTGATCTTCCTATAGAAGATCTGCTGTCTTTGGAAGAAGTTAAAATGATATCTGCAGACTATATATGAAAATATCAATTAACTCTTATTTACCTCTAGACTGTTGCTTAGTAACATGGGTTTATGTTATTTTGATTAAGTTTCCTTGCTTCTGAAAGATGAAGACATTGGACTCTCACTGGATAGTCACAAAACACTTTCTTAGTTATTTAATCATGGTTGCCAAAAATTCAATAGCAATATATATTAGCTAATCTTTTAAATGCAAAATCTAGGTCTGTTTACAACATAAACAGCATTTCTTGATTTTTACATTTATGCCAAGTTTACTTATTGGTTTTTATCAAAATAATATATGTAATATTATGTAATAGGAAGAAATGAAACAAATAAATGTTGACAAAATCATGCCTAAGTAATTGACTTGCTTGCTATGATGTTTCTTGACTATGTTTGAGTTTAATCACACAAGGATGAACATGTTTAATTGACTGGAATTTAATATCACTCCCAATGGCAAAGAGCAGTGATTCGAACTGGTGTGTTTATAATTGTGGGGTGGATCTTGATTAACTCCATACAAAATACTATTATAATCTAATATTATATAACAAACAGTTTTAACCTGGCCAATAACTTTGCTTTTAATCTTCATTCCCTTAGATAAACTAAGGGAGTGAAGGAATGATCTTTTTGACTATCTATAGTCCAAATCAAGTAAAAATTAATTAACAGCCATATGGACTAAAAGTATTTAGCTTTGTTTTTATTTACTCAAAGCCAATTATACCACATCTTCCAAAGGGATAAGTGTACACTGGGGAATATTTTGCTGAGAGAACATCACTTTCTAAGAGCCTTAAAGCACTTGACCTTCATTTGGCATCTCTAGTCTGTTCTCATAACAGGTTCTGGCATCACCATCTTGCTTCTATGTTACTGTTTCCAAATGTTTGTTTTGGCAGCAAAATTATCTTAATATAGCTTTGTTAAGTGGTTCTATTTTCTCTCTGAACTTAAGGTAAGTTTATCTCACAGGATAAAAATGGAGAAACACAATGGTTTTTTGTTTGTTTGTTTGTTTGAAGTCATGGATTCACCATCACTCTTCAAACAGTTTTGGGCCAACTGAAAGAGAAATGTGAAATAATTTTGCTGATGAGATCCTCTTGCCTATATCATTTAGTGAAATGATTTTGCACTTCCATTGGCATCCTTTATCTGAACTGTCTATTCTAGCCTTAGCAGGACCTTGCCTACTTGTATAGTCTAGTGTCACAAAGCAAGAGTATAGTCTGTACAGGATAGTTCATAGTTCTCAGACAATTCATAGCTATAAGATTCTACTAGACTCTGCATTTTTTTACTTGTTTCTCACATATAATTGACATGATCAACACTTTAAAAATTATGGACAATTAGATTACACAATGTTTGGTATAAAGTAATAAAGAGATTACCATATTTAAAAAATAAATATAGGTACTCCTATCAGAATTACCAGATTTTGACTTCTACCAAAATGCCTTGGCTCTTCGGATTTGCACTGTTTTATGATTTGCTGCATAATTCACCTCTCATTCTTCCAGAAACTGACTTTTTTCCTCCTTGATCCATAATCTGGGTCAGCCATATTTGTACATAGCCCTATTCTCTTGGCCATGGTTGAGGGGCCCACAGAAGGGCTTCTAACATGATCTTACAGATTCAGCCACAGAGAGGGAGGGAGAGAGGGACAGAGGGAGGGAGGAGGAGGAGGAGGAGGAGGAGGAGCAGAGAGAGAGAGAGAGGGAGAGAGAGAGAGAGAGAGACACTAAATCTGATTATTCCAAGTTTTGAAGCTTGGAATTCTAATCTGATATATAATCATTGACCCAGCTTGTTGGTCACTGGACCACTTTCCATGTAAAAATTCAGTCTCAGCAAATTTCTTTTCTATTGTCTACAGACAAATGTGATATAAGCAAAAGAGAATAGTAAAGCCAATATTCAGGTAAGCAGAGAAGAGAGGTAGAGAAACGATGGTGTTTAAGTTTGTAGCTCCAGTTGAGTCTGAAGTCTTATTCCATTCTGGCCTATAGCTCCGCTTGATTGTTCATTGAAACACCTCAGTATCCTTCTAAAAGTTTTCCCTTTTGCTTTATGAGGTCTGAGTTGGCTTGATGATAGTTGTAGACAAGAAAGTCCCAACTAATACATGAGGACAGCAGAGGCCCCAAGGTGTGATATGTGCCAAGAGACCCTAATCTCAAGCCATTTCAAGTGTATTACTAAGTTATGTTCCCTCCAGTTTTCTCCCAGCAGACTACCTGGATATCCTAAGACTCTTTTATGAATCAGGGTGGGATTATTAAGGATTGTTATTTTAGTAAAATTAGTATTGTAATTGGAAAACATGTTAAAGCATGGAAAAACTGTAAAAAGCTATCACCATTATAGTCAATAAGAAGGTTTTCAGTTTCATTGTAAAAATCTAATCTTTACTAAAGCACAGAAAAAAGAATGTATGGCAATATTAGGAAAATTAATGAATGTGTTAAGTTTGGGCATGCTGAGTTTGTCCAAGCAAAATTCCCTATACAGGAGACAATTGAGAGAATGTGGACAGTATTGTAAGCTAAGATTCTTTGAGGCATTGTGAGTTATTTTATTTACTTATTTATTTATTT
>NW_012106064.1:5122-16451 GCF_000951045.1 Mandrillus leucophaeus | reverse complement strand
TAATGTGTTATGGACATTATCTTTTTATCCTTCTAGAATAATGTTGAAAAATTACAGCCCTCAGGCCAAATCTGGTCCACCACCTGTTTTTGTAAGTAAAGTTTGTTGGAACACAGCCATGCCTATGCGTTTAGTATTGTCCATGGCTGCTTTCACACTATAACGGAAACTGAGTGGCTGTGATGGGGAACAGTTGCCTTGCAAAGCCTCAAAGCATAAGTACCCAGCCCTTTACAGAAAAGTTTGCCAACCTCGATTCTAAAAATGTTCTTCCTGTTAAATATAAGAAAATAGATTTTCATTTAAACATATTTGTATATTCTCCAACATTTCAGAAACAAAACCACTTTGTGAATGTAGAAACAGATGTATACATTTTATATTACTTTTGTCCAATATAGCCTAGTTGTGTATATATGTATGTGTGTGTGTGTGTATATATATATATATTTTTTTTTTTTTGAGACAGGATCTTGCTCTGTTGTCCAGGCTGGAGTGCAATGGTGTGATCTTGGCTCATTCCAACCTCCACCTCCTGGGTTCAAGTGATTCTTGTGCCTCAGACTCTTAAGTAGCTGGGATTACAGGGATGTGCCACCATGCCCAGCTAATTTTTGTATTTTTAGTAGAGACAAGGTTTTGCCATGTTGTCCAGGCTGATCTCGGACTCCTGGCCTCACGTGATTGTCCTCCTCAGCCTCCCGAAGGGCTGGGATTATAGGCGTGAACCACTGCACCAGCCCACAAATTTGTTTGATAAATGAATTAATAAATTGCCTAATTCTGATGATAGCTCTCTTGATTAAATGTTCCATTTGAGAAAATTCTTCAAGAATTTGAACCACACCCCTGAATGTTTTCTGACTTTCTAATCCATCCAGAAGTGGCCCTTCTTTATATACAACTCTCCTGGTCTTGTAAGACCCTAGCTCTTTGGGACCAGGGGAGGTTTTCTTCAATTCCTTCCTCTCACATGTGCTGATTTTCACTCCTTAAGTTTTGATTGGTTCTCAGAACCAATCTTATAGTAATAATTTGTCACAACCTGAGGCATAGCAGCATTTAAACCTTGATCTTATGTTATTTAAGGTGCGTGTATTACATCAGCCATAGGGTCACACGCTAAAAAAACTGGATCAGAAACTGACATCTAGGTTAAAATCTGACCTCTGTCATTTGCCAGGGGTGCTATTAAGCAAGTCATTTAACTTTTACAGTAGCCACCAGGGCTGTACATGATTACAAACATACACACAGACGTGTAATGGCAGGTGTCCATATTATCTTCCCAACCTTATCGTCTGTGATTCTTCTTCCTACTGCTCCTCACACAGGACAGGTATGCCGTCACCTCTAGGTCTTTGCCCATGATGTCACTTCTGCCAGTTATGCATTCTGTTAGGTATCTGTATAGTTTACTCTCTCATATCCTTGCTACCTTCCCTGGCAACTATATTGAAAGCTACAACACCCACCTCCACCCCCATCCCTAAACACAATCCTTACTGCCTAATCTTACTCATTTTTAACATAATTTGATGTTACATAAAATACATTTTACTGCTTCATATTGTCTGACTGCTAGAAATTAGCCTCTTTTAGCTCAAAAACTTTTTGACTCTTTTGTTCCATAATATATCCCCAGTACCCAGAACAAAAGTTCGTCATAAAATATAGGTTGAACAAATGAATAATTGATGCAAACCATTTGGACATGAGTGAATGACACATACCGTTTTAAAAGGATTTGGATGCTATAATTAAATGTGGGTAAGTTATAATATACCAGAATATAATATTCACCTGAAACTCCTTCTATTCCATTTATTGCAAATGTTACAAAATTACTTGTATTTTACAGGACTACAAAATTATTTCTGCATCCCAAACACTATCTAATTAGATTTTAAATTCATAACACTTACAATAATAGAAGTGTAAAATTCATATTGCACATTCTGTTTCTCTCTTTCTTTTCCTTCTCCCTTCCTCCCTTCATCCATCCTCCATTCCTTTTTTTATTCCCTCTTTCTCTCTTTTCTTTCATAAGGCTACTGGATCTCTTGCTTTTCACATATAGCTTAGGAATGCTACTTCCAAATTTTAAAGACTAATTTTTAGGTCTTTATTCGTTTAACGTGAGTTAAGTGTGTATTAGATTTTTTCAGTTAAAAACATGTCAATTCAGCTAACACTTGTGGGATTAGAAACAAATCAATTGTGAATCCTTTCATGGAAGCATAGACATATAAAGGTCATAACATGGCAAAAAGAAAACTGAATTTAAAAATTATAATATTATAATTTGAGACTAGGCTTAAAAACGCACCATTTGGTGAACTTAACACTTCAGTATCACGTTTAGCTCTACTGTTTACTATGTGAAAGGAAACCATGACAACAACATTTGGAGGCATTTTTCCATATTTTTCAATTAATCAATGTATATGTGTGCATGCACTTTTGAAAAGCTCTTGAAAGAACAGGAGAAGCCCGTTCAAGATAAAAGTACTTGAACATTAGGGAAAAGCCTGTTCTGCCATTAGAGAAGTGCATTAAGCAGTCGCTGTTTGGTCACTCTCATGTCACACTTTAGGACTGACTTTTTTCATCTTCTTGCCTGAGACCTGATAAAGCATAAAGATACTTAATTTTAGGAAGCACTTGTGCTGATATCCGTTCATCACAGTTCAAGCACTAAGGAATGCCTTTGCCTTTTCCTGTCTTACTGAAATCATATTAAATATGATGTGTTTCAGAAAACAGAAGAAAGGAATTGAAAATATGTCATTTAGTTTCACAGCAGCAGTTAAAAGTCAACTTAGATCTAAATTTTCTAACTTTTGGTAACATACTAAAATAGTTTTACTGTTAAATAGTATAGCAATTTAATAGTAAATAGTATAGTATTTAATATACTAGTAAATAGTATAGTAAATTAAATAGAATAACATTTTGAAGAAAAGCTTGTTCATGTTATTGCAATAAAATTATTTTGTAAAATATTTTGGTGTCAAAATTTATAAAAATAAGTAATTTATGAGAGTCAAAGTGTTTTAAAACATCATATCAAAATATCATTGTAACATTAAACATATGAAAAATCATGTATTTAACTTAGTTGTTAGTTTGTTGACATAAATACTTGATAATCAGTCCTCTAATTATTTTTCTATTGTTTTTGGGGGAGGGGCTTTTTATTTGCCTTATAAATCCCTCATTTCCAGGAACTCACCTACATTTTACAGAGGGGAAACATTGATATCCTGAGTAGTATAATATTCACCTGAAACTCCTTTAGTATTTCTCAATTAAGTTGAAGCAAATTATTATATCATGTATTATACATTTTAATAAATAAAAAGACCAAATTATACTATTTTCCACTCATTATTTCATTTACTAAATATATAGAGTTCTTACTATATGTAAGTTTGATTTAGTACTATCTCACAAATTATATATCTAACAATAGCAATTTTTGTAATAAAATGTAGTATATCCATATAATAGAATACTATGTGACTCATTACAATAGTGCAGCGGTAGCATATCTATTAACAAGAAAAGATGCTTAGGATACATTGCTCACTGAAAAAATACTGATTATAAAACAATACACACCAGAAGATTCCAGTTTTTTGTGTGAGTATATATGGTAAGATTAACCCCTGCTAAAGGGGTTATCACTGAGGTATTGATAAAAGTGCTTATCTCTGAGGTTTCTTTGGTCTTTCTGAAATGTGCTTTATTAAAAATATATATATATTTAATTTGTATATATACATATATGCAAATTAAAGAAATCTTATTAGAAAAGTAGAATTTTTAGTATTATTAAACCATGCATTTTTAATAATTAAATGCTACATTAGATCTCCCAGAAAAGGAAAACAACTACTTTTGTATGAATGGTCATAGGAATCATAATGGAATTATGTTTCTTCCTTAGAATATTTTCTTCTCTTTTTATCTTTTATTGATACATAATAAATACACCTACTTTCATGTTGTGGTGAAAGTAGGTGATGTTTTGATAAATTCATATAATGTGTAGTAATCTATTCAGGGTGATCAGGATATGTATGACTATAAACATTTTCTTTATGTTGGGAACATTCAAATTATTCTCTACTAGCTATTTTGAAATATACAATAGATTATTGTTTACTATAGTCACACTAATGCTTTATCAAACACTACATCTCATTTCTTCTATCTACCTGCATTTTTGTACCAATTAATCAGCTACTTGCTTAGAATATTTTAGTTGACAATACAACACAACTGCTTACCCATAGAATGGGTTTGGTAGAAATAATAACTTAATTGGATGACTTAAAATAATTTGCTCAGGTTGCTTTCCTTTTTTTTTTTTCTCACATTGCTTTTCTTAGATACATAACTTACACCATGTATCTTATATACAGATTTCTGCCCTAGTGGGATTAAACTAAATAAAATATCCAGACACTGTTTTCTAAGTTCCTGTTATGTTGTAAGCATCAAACTAAATACTTTATATATTCTGTTGCTAATCTTCACAACCATCCTTCAAGGTGGATGGAGGTTATTTGCTCAAGGTTGCTCACTAAGTGGCAGACCAGGGATTTGAATCTGTCCAGCCAGTTCTGGCACTGCTTAGATGTCACTATAAACAGGGAGAAGGTCATGCAATTCTGTACATACAAGGAATACTTCCTCCTCGACTCTTATTATATTGTCAACGTGTCCTAGTTGATCCTCCAAAGTTCTCAGGAGTCAGCAGGCCTGTTTTTATGTGATTGGTAATCTGATTTCCCAAAAAAATGAAATGATTTCAAAGCCCTGCATGAAGACTCAGACTAAAAATAGAAATATGCCAGTCTCTTCCCAGAATAATTTTCTCTTTTCATGATTTTTGTTTCCCTACCTTGGGTAATGTCCAATGATCATTAAATAATATTTCTGAATATTATTTTTTGGGGGCGCTGAAGCAGTTTTCTACAGTATTCCCTTCTTCAGAATAAAGAAAAAATCAGATTAGGGCATTGGCCAGTCCCTTCTGTCTTCTGTGGACAACTTTTGTGACGCATGTGCATTTTTTAAGTATCATGGCTTTTGCTACTAAGCAGAGCCCCTGAAGTTCATTACTTCAGGAAATCAGAGTGGTGAGCATACGAAAGGTGGCCCTGCAACACTATCCTTCACTGGTTTAGGGTCACATAAAACCTGTCACAAATGATATCAGCGTCCTGCATAGTCATGCCACATTTTGGATAAGAGGTCTTCATGTTTATATTCAAAATATCAATCATTCTAAAGAGTGACTAAAGCTTGTCTTTTAGTAGCAGTATTTTCATTTGCAGTAAAGATGTACGGGGATGGCTCTTCCATGTTCACGGCTCTTATACCAATGTCAAAATTAGTATGTAAAACATCCATCAAATACGTACACAAGGTGAATTGGTCATGTCTTTCATAAAGTCCTGTATATCTGAGATTTTAATCGGCTCTTGCAGACATCTCTGGAAGCAGGCAAATTAACAGGTGCCAGGCCATTTTTTCATTCAGCAAAATAGAGAAAGCAACAAGAGATGGCCTAAAAATTTTATTATTATATATGTCCATACATTTGAGTTATTAATTTTTTATTTGTACTGGAAATGTTTATAAATGTCAGAATAATGTTCATTTGGTTTTGAGACATAGTAAATATAACAGGCTGTTTGTAAACAGATGTGAAATACTTATTGGTTGATGACCAACTGAAAATGAGGAGTTAAGCAAGCTTCATTCTAGTTTCCCCCAGCTCACCATGTACACGTCTACCACAATGATTACAAAAATAATTTATCAGCTGGGGTATATTTACACTACCACAGTTAAAATGGCATTCAACTTATTAAAAGTGACAAGTATCACATTGCTGTGTGGTCTTCCATGTAAATAAAAAACGGATTATTCACACTGAAGAGCCACAACACTGGCAAAAGAGCATACTAAGTTTACATAGTGCCTCCATTCCAAATAACATAACCAGTGTTTTATATCTATTGGTAAAGGTAGGTTTACTGTGACATTAAAAAAAAAAAAAAAACCAGCATAAAGGCTGACCACTAAAACTTCAGAATCTTCACGGTAGCTTACTTTCTTTTGGTAAGTGTTCATGCTGAAGCATTTAACGTTTTTTGCCATTTTATCTTCTTGAAAGAGACCACCTCCTACTTTCCTCATTTTGTGAAATATCATACTTTAATTATCTTTAATTACTATACCACCATGCCCTTAATCATTACTGATGATTACTGTAGGCATAATATTATACTACTCCTGCTGAGCTGACTGGCATTTATTTTGTGATTCATACTTCTAAAACAATTTTTACGTAAGTTATGTAGACTATGCTGCTGTTTCTGGGTCACATTTCTTCTGGAAGGTGTTCATGTAAAACAGCCCCAAAGTTCATACTTGTTTCATCTACTGTGCTCAGCACAGTGTCTGCCTATACCTGGTAAGCCCTTCAATGCCTTGAATAAATTATTATGAAAATTATAATCAACTAAGAAATTAATCTCTAAGAAAATAACTCTACATACTAATTTTGTTTTAATTATTTATTTTTATTGTCAACAGCTATATATTCATCTGTCTATTCATAGCAGAACTCTAACATATATAAAGTAATTTTGTTTTCATTGCTCATAAGCTTTAGCTAGACATGGCTTTGGCGGATTCTAATCAGTAATATGATACAGAACATTAAACATGTATTTATCCTTGCTCCCAGGAAACTAATTGAATCATTAAGTTATGGCCATTAGAAAATTGACCAAATGGTACAAGCCTAAGTTATGAGTTTACCAGTGATCTAACTTCACTTCATTGACCATTTTCAGCTTCTTTCCTCCTTCCTTTTCCCCTGTGAAATGCCGTTAAGCAGTTGCTGAGCATAACTACAACCTACTTAAGAATGGCATTAGTCTGCTCTCCCTAATACTAAGCTTACAGTATATTATGCAGTATCAACTATCACTCAATATATTTGTAAATGTGTTTTTCTTATACAAAGTATTTAGTTGCATCCAAAATTTACATACCTAATAAAATTCTTCAGTGTCAGCCTGAGATATCCGTAGGTAGAAGCTTCAAGCATATGCTATTAGGAAGAAGGAGTTTGTTCTTCATTCCAGAAATAATGTGTGATCTTTATGACAACAGAGACTAGATCTCTCCCATTTTTGACCATAACCCATCACAGTATGTTACACATAATAAGCACACAACTAACAAAGATGAGAAAATGAATGAATGAATGTTGGAAATCCACAGATTCTGTTGGGGGCATGCACAGCATTTAGTATTCAGGGACCTCTTTCTGCCATTGAGCCAGACATTAATCCTACCAGATTCCCAAAGTTATGAAGATAATACTCGAAAGATTGGTAGGTCTTGGTTCTTGATGATTTCTAGGGAAACCAGAAGTTGCTTCTCAATTGTTCACCAGTTAGCAGAGGGCACTGAAGTTACTATTAATGATGTGATTTGTCAGGAATTTTCTTAAGATGAAAAGAACACTTACAGTTCACATCTGTGTTTCAAACTGATGTTTCTTCAAAGCTTTAATCATGAATCTCTTCCTCACTGCAGTGAATTGCATTTGAAAATATATCATTGTCTAGATTCTCTTATTCTCTCTTAATTCTAAATGTGTTCCTTTTCCTTATGAACCTGATCCTGTTCGTGGCACCACCATTCTCCCCTTCATCAGGCTGGAAACTTCAGTTATATTTCTGGCATCACTGGCACCATCATTGTTTGGGAACTTAATAATTTATGACTGATCTATTGTAGTATCATCCTAACTGGCCTTACTTGTTTTCAGCTTTTTTTCAATAACAGTATAGACTATGTCTAACTACTGGGCTATGTTCTCAAAATATCACTTTGATTCTGCCACATACCAGTTCAGAAGTCAGCAAAGGTTCTTCAATACCTTTGGGGTGAATAGCCAAACTACTTGCGACTACAATTTATTATACTGGCCCTGCTTTATCTTCCCTGTCTGTCTCTCACATTCTCTTTCCAGAATTCCTCTGCCTCTGGACTCCCTGCCAGGGCTACCTGTCTCCAGCAAAGATATTAGCACCTCTGGGAAGCTTGGTTTGCCATAGCATATTCAATATTATAATGCATGTTGTCTTCTGAGGAGGAGAGACTGTCATTTTCAGAATGCTGACTGCAGAACACAAAACATGACAAAATCTTCTTGGCTATAGGAATAAACAGGATAGCAGAAGACAAACTTTTCTGCATTTTTGTGATTATTGGTGGGAGGATGGTATATCAGAATTCCCTGAAATTGAAAGAAAGTTACTATCAAAAGGGGATAAAGTTGTGAAGGTCTCCTGTCCTTAGTCGAAGGTCTAATTGCCCTTCACTGAATATGCCCAATTTGTCCATTTATTTCTTTGTCCATTTGTTCCTTCATAAACAGGACTTTAAATTCAGTAAGAGCTGGGACCATGCCTTTTCTGTTAGGCACTGTGTTTCTAGTACCTGTATAATACTATACAAAGTATACATGGTCAATAAATATTTGAGTAAAAAAATATTTTATAAACCAATGCAGTGCCTAGTTATATGCTCCCTCTGGGATACGAAGGCAAACAAGATACAACTCAGGTCTTCAGATAGCTTACAAGGTGTTAAGGGCAACACACCCATGGTATGAAAAATCACAAATCAATTTGAGTGCACTAATAGAGGTGTGTACAAAATGCAATGGCCTCACCCTCTTGCTCCTCAAGTGTTTCATATTGAGCTTGTGCACAAGTCAAACTGCCAAGTCTTTTCCACACAATCTTACCCTCATTTGCAATCTTCACAGCCCAGCCCTTCTTATCTGCAAACCTGTCTTTTATACATTTTTGCTTGTTGTATTGCTCTTTAATAGGGGTGAGATGAGGGGAGTGTTTTTATATTTTTGCATGTACAGATACTTAAGCATTGCTTTCTAATTGATAGATTAAATGCAGTAAAGTCCATAAGTGCAAAGTTGTTAAGTACTGTATTTGGAGAACTTAGATATTATAGGGTGATGTAGTTTAGATATTCGTCCCCTTCAAATCTCATGTTGCAATGTGATCTTCAGTGTTGGAGGTAGGACCTGGTGGGAGGTGTTTAGGTCATGGGATTGGGAGTTACTCATGAATGGCTTATTGTCTTCCTCATGGTAATGAGTGAATTTTTACTCTATTAGTACGGATGAGATCTGATTGTTAAATAGAGCTTGGTACCTCCGCCTTCTCTCTTGCTCCTTCTCCTGCCACGTGATACACCTACTCTCCTTCACCTTGCACTGTAACTGAAAGCTTCCTGAAGCCCTCACCAGAAGCAGATACTGGTGCCATGCTTCTTGTATAGCCTGAAGAATGGTGACCCAAATAAACCTCTTTTCTTTATAAATTATCCAGCCCCAGGTATTTACAGTAGTGCATGATGGACTAATACAAAATGGACTAATACACAGGGTACAAATAAATAGTTTGTAACTATTATGGGATATTACTGGATTGGGGGCTATATGTTTTCATAGAGAAATTTCAAGGACTCCAGTTGTCTGCTTGATTTCTGTGAATAAAACATTGGAAAATTACCTGACAAATGGATTTTGATTTTGGCTCATATTAAAAACCTACAATGTAGCATATGTCATGCCATTTATGTCTTCTCAAGTGGGCCTTTCTTCCAAGTCCATAATATTTAGACAGTTAGAGAGAATGGTGCAATTAAAGATTATGAACCTTGCTGCTCCCTATAGCCATGGCTGGTTAAACCCAGTTAAAGCTCAGTTAATAAGGCCAGGGTCAATCACTTATTCCCTTTTGTGGTCCAGTTACCTTTCTTTCTAATCCTGGCCAAATCCTTGCCTGCCAACTCTGAAAGGCATGGTTTGGCTGAGAGAAATTGACTGGGAATATATTGATGGATCAACAGAAATAATTCTTACTCGAGAAAGACTGCTCAAAGCACATATTCCACCTGCACCATCTTAAATGATTAATTCATCCATCCACTTGAAGTGTGTGAAGCGTCTACCTAAAGTCTAACACTGTACCAGACACTGGGGATACCAAAGATAAGTGTGATACTCTCCCTGCTCTGGAAGAGCCCTGCAGTTTGTTTGTTTTAATAACCTTCAGTTTCCCAGAGTTGGTTGCTTTGACTGTTAGGAATATTATGGAATTTTCTTTCTCTGGTTGGTTGATTAGAAGATAGTTGTACTGAAGTAATTATTTGCATCTGAAAGTCTTCCAATAGGATCTTTTGCATGTCAAAATATTTTCAAGGTCTAAATAAATAAATAACAAAATACCACTCTGGGCACTAGGGAGATGTAGAATACAAATATAGTCTCTCAACTCTAAGAAGTATCCAAATCAGCACTTAAGTCATAAAGATGTATCCATTGGGGATAAATAGTATGTAACAGATTTTTAAAATGTTAAACATATTGGACTTCTCGTGATTTTAGTGTAATTTATTCATATTTAAATTTATGTCTCATTGTTTCTTATCACATAAATAGCATTTATTCAGTGAGACAGATAATAGTCTAGTAGGAAAAGGGAAAACGAAAATGTGTGTGTCATAAAGTTGATATTATTTTTTCAATTGAGAAACTAATCTGAGTTGGACGTTCCTGTTGTCCGGAAGAAAATAAGAAACACCATTGGCTATAGAATTTTTATTGTCAAAAAGGGGAAAGCTTATCAACTTCTCATGTTTTTGAGGGGCTATGAAAAAAATTCTGGAAATACTTTAAACCTTACCATACAAAGATACTGAATGACATACTACTCATTGTCTGCTAAAATAATTTTATAACAAATATATTTCTTGATATCAGTAATAAAAATGAAACACTTCATACTAGAATGCAAAATAATGAGTGTGATTCAACAAGAGACCAATCTCCTATAGACAGAGTACAGAGTATGGCACTTTCAGGCATTACAACTTTACTGAGGAACATAACTCAGATTTCTGAAATATCTGTTTGGGCTCCATATCCCTTTCTGTTTCTTTTAAATATAACTTAGCTAATTCACTGACAGGACTTGGTAATAAAATGTTAGATATATAATGGTTACTTTGTAAAGGTAACAGAGATTTGAGATTGTACAATTCTGTGGGACTATAGGATAGCAGTGGAAAAATTCTTTAATATCAGAAATCACTTGCTTCTACCATTTTTTTTAATTATTATTATACTTTAAGTTCTAGGGTACATGTGCATAACGTGCAGGTTTGTTATATATGTATACATGTGCCATGTTGGTGTGCT
>NW_012106064.1:0-342 GCF_000951045.1 Mandrillus leucophaeus | reverse complement strand
CATATCCCTTTCTGTTTCTTTTAAATATAACTTAGCTAATTCACTGACAGGACTTGGTAATAAAATGTTAGATATATAATGGTTACTTTGTAAAGATAACAGATTTGAGACTATACAATTCTGTGGGACTATAGGATAGCAGTGGAAAAATTCTTTAATATCAGAAATCACTTGCTTCCACCATTTTTTTTTATTATTATTATACTTTAAGTTCTAGGGTACATGTGCAAAACATGCAGGTTTGTTGCATATGTATACTTGTGCCATGTTGCTGTGCTGCACCCATCAACTCGTCAGCACCCAACAACTCGTCATTTACATCAGGTATAACTCCCAATGCAA
>NW_012106063.1:7010-7346 GCF_000951045.1 Mandrillus leucophaeus | reverse complement strand
GCATTTATTTGTGCAAGCTTCCATCTTGCTTATGTATGTCTGCAGCTCAATTTTACAGGCTGCTCTATGTTAGAAAAGAAATAATTTGGAGGTTGCTTTTTATTAAAATTAAAATTTCTTTTTAACTCCTGTGTCAATGTAGTTAATATCATGGGAAACATTCATAATGTATTTGTATTTATGAACAAGCAAGATAGCAAACTCTAGTAGTTTTTTTAAAGTTATTTATACAAATGTATGTGGTACAAGTGTAATTCAATTACATGCATATATTCCATAGTGGTGAGACCAGGGCTTGTAGGGCATGCATCACTCAAATAATGTACATTATAACCA
>NW_012106063.1:0-4670 GCF_000951045.1 Mandrillus leucophaeus | reverse complement strand
ATAAATATTACTAAACCTATAGAAAGAGATAGACAGTAATACAGTAATAGTGGAGAAAATAAAATTCTACTCACAGCATTAGAGAGATCATTGAAATAGAAAAGTTAGAAAATAAATATTGGACTTAAATTGGACTTTAGACCCATGACCTAAAAGACATCTACAGAACATGCTTCTCACTCAACCACAGAATATACACCTGTCATCAAAACATAGAACATTCTGCAACATAGATCATGTAGTAAGCAATAAAACAAGTCACAACAAAGTACCCTCAAAAATCAAAATGATATTATATCAACTAACTTTTTAGACCACAGTAGAATAAAACTACAAATCAATATCAACAGGAATTTCAGAACTATAAAATTACAAAGAAATTAAACAACATACTCTTAAACAGTCACAGTGTCAATTGAGAAAATAAGATGGTCAGCCGGGGGTGGTGGCTCACACCTGTAACACCAGCACTTTGGGAGGCTGAAGCAGGTGGATCACCTGAAGTCAGGAGTTTGAGACTAGCCTGGGAAAAATGGCAAAACCCTGTGTCTACCAAAAATACAAAAAAATAACTGGGCGTGGTGGTGTTCACCTGTGGACCCAGCTACTCGTGAGGCTGAGGAGGGAGGATCGCTTGAGCCTGGGAGGTGAAGGTTTCAGTGAGCCAAGATTGTGCCACTGCACTCCAGCCTGGGTGACAGAGTGAGACCCCTATCTCAAGTAAAAAATTAAGACAAAAAGTAAAAATTTGTAGGAACAAACTGGAAATAGAAACGCAATATAATAAAAGCTGTGAGACGCCGCAAAAATAGTACTAAGCAGTTTATAGCACTAAATGCCTGCATCAAAAAAGTAGAAAGCTTACATGTTAAGGACCTAACATCACACTTCAGGAAACTAGAAAATTAATAACAAACCAAATTCCAAGTTAGAAGAAGAAAAAAATAACAAAAATAAGAACAGAATCAAATGAAATAAAGACCAAAAGCAATACAAATGATCAGCAGAATAAAGGGTTAATTCTTCAAAAAGACAAAATTGACAAATTGCTAGCTAGACTAACTGCAAAAACAAGAGAGATCTAAATAAACAAAATCAGAAATAAAAGAATAGACATTACAATGGATACAACAGTAATAAAAAAGATCATTGTGTTTCTATAGGCAAACAATGATCCAACTGAGAACCAAATCAAGAAGGCAATCTCATTTACAGTAGCTACAAAAATAAATAAAATACATAGGAACATATGGGAGATCTCTACAGGTAAATTATAAAACATTGATTAGGCAAAATGTAAATGCCACAAAAAGGAAAACAGCTCATGCTCATGGATCTAAAGAATTAATATTGGTGAAATAACCATACTGCCCAAAGCAATCTACAGACTTACTGCAATCTCTATCAAAATATCTGCATTATTTTTTACAGAATTAGATGAAAACTACCATAAAATTCATAAGAAAGGGGCCCAAAGAGCCAAAGCAATCCTAAGCAAAAAGAACAAAGCTTGTGGCATCACTTAGCTGACTTCAAATTATACTGCAACACAATAGTAACCAAATCAGCATGGTACTGGTATAAAAACAGACATGTAGATTAAGGAAACAGAATAGAAAACCCAGAAATAAAGTCACATATCTTCAGTCAACTGATATTTGACTAAACTGATTAGAACATACACCAGAGGAAGAATACCCTGTTTAATAAATAGTGCTGAGAAAATTGGATTACCATATACAGAAGAATAAAAACAGACCCCTATCACTCACCAGATACAAAAATCAACTTAAGATGAATTAAAGTAAGACCCAAAGCTATAAAATACTAAAAGAAGATATAAGAAAAACTCTTCTGGGCATTGGTTTGTGCAAAGTATTCATGACTAAAACCTCAAACATGCAATAGACAAAAGTAAAGGAAAATAGACAAATGAGACTCAAACTAAAAAATTTTGGCACAGCAAAAAAAAAAAAACAGGCTAAATAGTCAACCTGCAGAATAAAAGAAAGTATTTGTAAACTATGTGCCAACATGGAACTAATATTCAGAATTTACAATAAACAACTCAAATCATCACAGTAATAAAAGCAAAGAATTGCATTGAAAAATGGGCAAATAACTAGGCATTTTTCAAAAAAGGCAACAAATAGCCAACATTCATATTTTAAAAATGCTCAATATCACTAATTAGCAGAGAAACAGAAAGTAATACCACAATGAGATATTACATTAGCCATAAAGGCTACTATTAAAAAGAAAAACACATAATAAACGTTGGCAAAGATGTGGAGAAAGGGGAACACTCTATACACCGTCAGCAGAAACATATAAATTAACGCAACCTCTATACAAAACAATATGGAAATTTTTCAAATAACTAAGAACAGAACTACAATTTGATTCAGAAATCTCATCATTGGGGATCTACCCACAAAAAGAATTTATTATATTAAAGTGATAGATACACTGGCATGTTTATTGTATCATACAAGAGCAAACCATATATACAATAAGAGTTTAATATCCAAAATATATAAGAAATTCAAAGCAAAGGCAAATATAATAATAATGATGATAATCCAACTGAAAAATAGACAGAAGACTGACAAAATATTTTGCCAACAAATATATACAAATGACCAATAGGTATACAAAAGAGTGCTCAATATCACCTACCATCAGGCAGTTGCAAATGAAAACCATGATGAGCCATCACTTCAAATCTACAAGGATTGCAAAAATCAGAAAGAAAAAACAGAGAAATAACAGGCAATGTTTGTCATTGATGTTCCTGAGATTCCTGAAGCAAATCTTAATAACACCACTGCTCTCACACATTTCAGACATGATGGAAAAAGAAAACTTTAAAAATGATTTAACACGCAGTTCCTCAAAAATAAACATATTCTTGTATCCCCCCCTCAAAGCCATGGAAGAGCAGGCATATCATGCAGTACCTTATAAGCCGTAAAGAAGACTCTGACTCTCATGGTAATCTCAAAGGAAAGTCACAGAATGGGAAGTCGAGTCCTTAGGGAATTTAAGGGTATGGGACAGAAGATGCTCCTATTTGAGAGCAAGAGGAAAAAGTGGCTTTTTAGGAAACATTTCCATTGAAGCAGAGTGTCCCATATCACATTTTAAGGTCTGGCATTCTTTTTGCCCTTTGTACCTCTGGTCTGTGTTATCTGCTTCTTTCATGCCTACCTACCTTAGTATTTGACTACTGTCTCATGTCTCTTCACATTCCAGGGCTCTTTTATTTGCTCAAGGCAGGAGATCAGATGAGGGTTAGAGACAGCAAGACCTGTTTTGTTGGAAAAAGTAACATGGCTTGCTGGGATTCTCCAATCACCAGCCTAGTACTGTGTTCAGTAGAGAGGAGAGGATATTATGAAAGATTTTAGAAAATTAATTTCAAAATACTGTTTTATGACAGAACCTTTAGAATATTTAAAACATATTTTACATTTCTGGGTCCTTAGCTCTACTATTCAACACTAATGAATTTAAAATTGGTGATGAATATTGGATTTCAATATTTGGGCAACAATATTTTATGCCTCTGAATTTCTAGATTTCTGCTAACATAGAGTAAAGGATGCAGATTAGCTCAAGAAAGGGGAAGGTTTCTGTTAAGATAACATCTTGAAGATTTTTTTATTCCAAAAAACCTTCAAGTTTTCCTTGAAAGTACTGGCCTAAAAATTATTTTAGGCGGCCCAAAACTTCCCAAATTCTTTTTCAAAGGGAGAAAATAGAAACCTTAGGGTGTATTAGGAATTCTGGGGAAAAATTATTCTCACCTAGGGAAACCAGGTTTCTGTAGTTTTCTAACATCACATCCCTATACAAATTCCACTGAGCAGGATTCAGACATTCCCACTCCTTCTAAAATATGGCCACATCCTTCAATGTTAGCAGTTTCTAAAACACACACACACACACACACATATTTGGCAAGTGGCCATAGGCAGAATTCTTAATTTGGCTGTAGGTGTTTGAGAGTTAAGAGAGTTGACTCTGTTTTACATGAGAGACTTGAATTATCCAATAAGATACTGTTTAATACAGAAAGATTCTCTAATGTATTCCCTCATTCTGAGGAAAGAGAATGAAATAAGATCCACAAAGCCAGTGTAGGTACTATAGTTTCTGAATGATGCAGCATACAATTCATGGCATAAACACAAGCATATACAGTTTTGAGTGCTATATTTACATTATACAGAGTAAGTTGTATATAGTTCTCATATGGAGAAGTCACAATAAGTTAAAAGGTACCTCTCATATGTTAATGTGTACATCAGTAAACTGGAGATTTTGTTAAAATGCATATTCTAATTCAAGAGACCTGGGATGAGACTTGAGTTTCTGCATTGCTAACAAACTCATTAAAGATCCCAATGATTCTAGCTAAGAAAAATATTTTGTACAACATCTAGTAAGTGACAGAACCTGGTTTTATCCCAGTGTATAAGACCGGTAAACAAAGATGACAACCGTCATTTTCTGAAGCAAGGTAGAAACAAAGAGAAACTAATAAGAAGGGGGCACTTCCAGGTTAAATGGGATTGTTTATGCACATTGATCAGAAAGTCTCTCCAAGATACCCGCTAATGATAGAGTTCAAAGAAAAAGTAACTTTGTGGTGGAGGAATCCTTTA
>NW_012106062.1:5170-5474 GCF_000951045.1 Mandrillus leucophaeus | reverse complement strand
AAACCATATGAAAATGGCAAGAAAAAAACTGTCAAAGAAATAATACAGGAAAATTTTCTAGAGCTATAAAAATATTTTTTTTAAAAAAGTGAGATGAAAAAGACCCAATAAAAGTTCAGTACCATGTAGGAAAAAATACACCAAGTTATACATCAACACAAAAAGTAAAGACGAGGTCCCAATACTTTGAAAAAGAAAGATCCTGAATGAGAATGGCATCAAATTTCTGATCAGAAATATTGAAAGCCAGAATAAAAATATAGAATAAAAAACAGATCAATGCTTATAAACTTGCTTATGAATT
>NW_012106062.1:0-1560 GCF_000951045.1 Mandrillus leucophaeus | reverse complement strand
AAAAACAAAAACCCAAAGAAACAAGTGATAGATATTGTAACTATAAACAGCAACATGATTAAACAGCAACTGCTGCATACTTTCTATGTCAATTTCCATATTAAGCTTCAGAATAGCAAATAAATTTAGACAAATTAGTTTAGAAGCCAGAATTAGAAGAGAATTAGAAGAGTCAGAGTCAGTGTTTAGTGCTTAATCTTCTCTTAAGCACTAAAACATTACCTCTTATAATCCTCTGAAATAGCAGACATTTGTTGTGCTTTTATATTGCCTAAATACTTTTCTATAAGTATATCAAGAACACATTCTTTTTCTACTTAAGATTATATAGTCCTTCATTTCAAAATTCACTCTCCCCTAATTATTTTGTCTACCTCACAGTATCTACCACAATGATGTGTACAAAACAGGCACTGAATAAATGTTAACCAAATAGATAAACAATGAACTGAGATATCTGAAATCTGAGTTCTAGTTTATTGTATGCCTAATTGTGATTTGGGCAAGTCATTGGATCTCTCTGAACTTCAGTTTCCTTAGCTGAAAAAATAAGCACGTTAAAATAAAAATGATTATTAAGGTTCCTTCCAATCCTAAAAGTCTCTATTTCTCCATTTATTCATTTATATTTACTTTATTTTATTTTATTTTATTATTATTTTTTTTTTGAGATGGAGTCTTGATCTGTCGCCCAGGCTGGAGTGACGTGGCACAATCTCGGCTCACTGCAAGCTCCACCTCCCGGGTTCATGCCATTCTCCTGTATCAGCCTCCCGAGTAGCTGGGACTACAGGTGCCCGCCACCACGCCTGGCTAGTTTTTTTGTATTTTTAGTAGAGACGGGGTTTCACCATGTTAGCCAGGATGGTCTTGATCTCCTGACCTCATGATCTGCCTGCCTTGGCCTCCCAAAGTGCTGGGATTACAGGCGTGAGCCACTGCGCCCGGTCTATTTTTCCATTTATAAGAACCTGAAGTTATATTTCATATGGAGCACAATAGTTATTATTCAACATTTGAATGTATAAAAGCAATGTAACTTTGCACATATAAATTATTTTTAAATGTACCAAAATAATTTCATATGTAAAGAGAACATGTATAAAAACAAGGCCATAACTATACAATTTTTAAGAGAACAAATAAAATTACCCAAGTAAAAATAGTCTTTAAACTGCCTGTTTGCTTGCATGCTTGTTTAAACATATAACTAACATATAAAATATGTATGTATATACAATTAATTTTAAATAGGCAGTTTTATGTTAAGAATTATAACTCTTACAAATATATGGGAGTATTAACTTATGACTTTTGCTTCTTCCTCATCATTAAATTCCATTTACTTTTTTTTTGTGTGTGACACGTAGTTTTGCTCTTGTTGCCCAGGTTGGAGTGCAGTGGTGTGATCTCGGCTCACTGCAATCTCCACCTCCCAGGTTCAAGTGATTCTCCTGCCTCAGCTTCCCAAGTAGTTGGGATTATAGGCATGCACCACCATGCCCAGCTAGTTTTGTATTTTTAGTAGAGGCGGGGTTTTGCCATGTTGGCCAGGCTGGT
>NW_012106061.1:6841-9967 GCF_000951045.1 Mandrillus leucophaeus | reverse complement strand
GCAGCACAGCAACATGGCACAAGTATACATATGTAACAAACCTGCACGTTATGCACATGTACCCTAGAACTTAAAGTATAATAATAATAAAAAAGAAAAGCAAATCTCATGTTAAGAAATTATTGCAGTAGATATAGCTCAAAAAATAACAATTTAAATGGTTGTTCTAATACATAAATTACAAGCTGCTAGCTAGTAAAAAAAAATCATATTTCTTTGTGTTATTTCTCTGCAAAAATGAGATGATGAGAGTCTCAGTGGTTTACAGTCATGAAGTGTTGCCACAGGGTGAAAAAAGAAAATGAATAATGCGTCTGTAAACTGTTAAGCATGATGAAAATGTAAATGTTATCAGTTTTTACCAACAAAATCTGGTAATATGTCATTTTACAAGATGACAATGAAAGAGTATACAAATGAAGACGTAGTGCCAGAGAAGATTTTTGAGGTAAGTGGTGTTTACTTTTAGTATTTCTGGATAACTTGAAAAATTGTTTAACAATGTAGTAGTTCCAAGGTAGACTTGGTTTCCTTGTGAGATACTGCTTTGCCAAGTCATGTTAGACTTAATAAAAGATTTAAAGTTCTGTGGAGATACAAAGGTGTGATTCCATAATCACCACAGGATGCTTTGAAAGAATCCTAATATAGTTGCTGTCTACTAAATTTTTAAGTTACAGAAAGAAGATAATTTGTAGAGTTGCTGGTAAATGTAAGTTGATTTTAAACGGTAATGAACTTTCTGTATACCTCTTTTATGTTGGATTTTAATATGATGTCATTTTCAAACAGTTAAAACCCATTTTTTCATTCTGCGATGAGTTAGAGGTAGGCATAACAAGCAGTCAGTGAAGATACCCAGAAAGTAATGCATGAATATTATATTGATCCAGTACTGTTAGACAGCTTCTTGCAAATGGCATTTGTCATGGCCACAAGATCCAGAAAGATAGAAGAAAAAGCTGTTTTTCCACCAAAGATTGGCAAAAATCTGGAGAGGGAAGTGGATATATACATAAAGGTCATCAACAGAAAACCTCTTTGAAGTTTAAAGTGTGTGGGTTCTTTACAGACAAATATGGTTCCACACTATGAAGACTAGAACAGACTGTGTTCATGTATAGTAAACAAACACAATCTAATGATAACTTGCTTCTAGAAAATGTGGAAACAAATGTCACTTCAGGTCCTTCAAAACCCTGGTGAAACGCCTCCGTGAATAGTTCTAGGCAGCATATTTGAAACGGCTAAATATTTGCCTTATGACTCAAAGTATATTGGGTTTCAGAAATGAAAAACAAGTCACCATTCTGGGATGACAGTAGGTGATACAATGAAGACTGAAATCAAGGACTTTTATCATGTTTTTTTCTTGTGGAGAAATCGGGAACACTTAACACCTAACAAAGTTCCATGAGGCATTTTTCTACTTATTTTGGCCCTGAAGACCAAAATGATTATTCTGTCACAGCACTCAAGTACCGAACAATAAGATATGTGAAATACGTTAGTCCAGGGTTTGCTCTCTCTGGCGTGACTAGAGCCTTTTTGATGAAAGTGCCTTGCCTCACATTTCAGATGTTAGATATAAGTGATACAACCCCACAGAACATAAGTTTAGCAGAAGATACTATTAAATGTAAAGAGAATTACCCAGAATTCTATATTGATTGTCAGGGGACAATACTCATTTCTGTAATCAGGCATACTTCCTTTGAAAAAGTTTATGATATCAAACCTCAAAATGAACTCTGTGGTGTTCACTCTACACACTTCAGAGCCCTACAGTGTAGTAAAGGTGACAGCCAAGATAGAACAACACAAACACACTGTTTTATGACCATTCTTTGGAAGTTGAGACTGAAAATGTGCATTTACTCAGATTATATTCCTTTTAGCACCTCCAGGAGTAATTTTGATGGTACTTTGCATTGGGCTGATGACACAATAGGGACACAGAAACTACTGACACTGAACTTCAGCAGTACAGTAGCAGGCATGTGCAAGGCCATTGAAAAAGTAAATACTGGTGATTACATGGCCACATGTTTTTCTGCATGGTGTCATCTTAACTATGGACATGTGCTTTGACAGCAAGATATTTCCAGTATTTAGAAATGGACCTTATGCATCATATACTTCATAAGAGATTGGAAAGGTCTCACCCAGGTATTACCAAATGCCAAGTATGTCTCTATGTATGCCATGTTAACCAACAGCCAGAATTTGTTGTGGGCAAGATGCTGATCTTGGCTGGTAAGGAACTGATGTGGGGATGCTAGCTGTCTCTCGCTGTCTGGGAGTCTATTGCAAAAAGAAAACAGTGAAAGACACTTAAGTTTACTGCCACCTTTAGAGAAACTTGTCAAACACTCTTTAATTATCCCCATCTTAGTATTGTAGTCATATGTGGCCAACACTAACCTGGGTTTTTACAGCAATTATTGCATAATGATCACAATCCCATTCAAGGTCACATTCGAAATCTTAGATTCTACAAAAACCCTGTCTGATAATGTCCTAGAGACCTTTCAGTAGCTAAAAATCAATGAGTTTGAAAAGTAATTTGAATTTGGCATGCTCACTTTTTCAACAGAATCCACTGCTGAGTCTTCCTCTGTCATTGTATTTTATATGTGTGGCTGTCCCTCGTGCTGTGTTGGAAGTCAATGGTCCAGAATGTCAAGTTCTACAATTACCTGTGTACAAAGAGAAAACTCTTCAAGTCAAAAGAGTGTGTATTGTTGCAGGGGGACTCTCTAGCCTTGGATTTGAAACTATCATATTTATTACACAAAAGAAGATGGTTCTTTTTCATATTTTATTATTAATTTTTGTGGGTACAAAGTATTTATGGAGTACATGAGATGTTTTGCTACAGGCCTGCAATGTGAAAAAAAGCACATCATAGAGAATGAGGTATCCCCTCAATCATTCTCTGAGTTACAAACATTTCAATTACACTACGTTATTTTCAAATATATGATTAAGTTATTATTGACTATAGTCACTCGGGTTTTCTATCAAATACTAGGTTTTATTATTTATTATTTCTATTTTTCTTTTGTATCTATTAACAATTGCCCCCTCCCGCTCACTACCCTTTCCAGCCTCTGGTCACCATCC
>NW_012106061.1:0-2370 GCF_000951045.1 Mandrillus leucophaeus | reverse complement strand
CATCACTTATTTAGCTAGTAAATTTATTAACATAAAATTCAGAGACATTCCAATACCACATTGCTTACGCCATTAGACATAGATTCAGTGTCAGCTATGACAATTGAAAATAAGCTCTTTTGGTTTAAATTCCTCCAACCAAACTCTTTGATCCAGATGCAGCGCTGCATTTTTTCTGGAAGAACAATCAAATAAAACTTAAGAGAGAAAACGAATGGCCACAGTCCACCTAAAATAAACAACAACAAAAAACAAAAACAAACAAAAAAGTGAGCAGCCTGCCAAATCAGAATGAAAACAGAAGTACGAGATTATAAAAAAATGCAATCGAACTTTTCTTAAGCTTACCTAAAATTTTTTTTTTGAAAATTTCAAGCAACTTTGGTCAACATTAAATTGACGATCTAAATTAACAAGTCTTTTGAATTTATATATGGTAGCAAACATTATATTTATTAACCAAGGCTAAATCTAAAATTTCTAAGCAAAATTAGAAAATTAGTTTTCATTGACTGAAAAAGGTTTTTACACTTAGTACTTTCCCAATAAAACTGGTCATTCTTGTTTTTTTTATTTGGAGAATCTGTGCAAAATTCCACCAGCAATAAATTAGTAGTTGAAATGATTTCTAATACCAAAAAAGAGAAGAATTAAGTCAATTGATTTCACAAAGAAAAAATTTGCTTAATTAGCAGAGAATATCATCTATGACTTTTGTGATTATTTCATCAGTGTTCTGAGATGAATACAATGGCAAGTAATTACAAAATTAGCATAAGCATGTAGATTTTTTTTTAATTAAGTGCCAAAAAATAACGGGTCATCACACACCGGGGCCTATCATGGGGCTGTCTCTTATACACATCTAGATGTGTATAAGAGACAGATAACGGGTCATGCAAATCCCTTAAGAACATTGTGTATTAATTCTGAAGTTTTTTGCTACTATGCTACATCAAACCAAACATCAGTTAAGTACTCATTCTGTGACAGATACTACATCACATTTTAGCAAAACTACACAAGACCTCTATGTAATAATATGCTTCAGGGTTGTAAGTTTGTGTGCATTTACTAGTCTTAAATTTTCTGGGAGTATACCAACCCAATATTAGTCTATATACCTAAAAATCTGTTTAGACTTCACAGTAAAACAGAGTAATCTTGACCACAGGAGACTGGTGTGGCATTTATTTTGAAATTATTATTTTTTGTTGTTGTTGTTTTGTTTTGTTCTTTGACTTTTAACTGTTTTTTGAGTTTTATACTGTAAGGAATATTTTTAAAATTCTTGTATCTATAAACAGATTAGTCTTCATTTAAAAGTTATGCCTCTGGGGTCTTACTTGGGTTTCTCCTAACCATATGATACACATATTGTCAATAATTTCTCTCATACTACTTTTGAATCATTTTATTTTTCAACATTTTTAGAATAACAAAAGTAATATTAACTGTAAAAATACTGAAGTGATATATGAATTTCTAAAGCGCATGTGTATTTTTTATTTTACCAATGAGATGGGAGAAATGCTGTCTTATATTTTAACATACATTTTGGCCATTAAATAGGTGAAACATTTTTTCATTTGTGAATACCTAATGCATACTTTTTTTTCTGTGCAATTCCTCTTTATATTCTTTGTTCCTTTTCCTACCGGGGTTTGCAAGTTCTTTATTATGTGAGTAATCTCTATACATTCTGAATATTCACATTTTGTTATATATACCTTGTATTTCCTTCTACTCTGTTGTCTTTTAACAGTATTTATCAATTGTTTGCTAAAAATGAGTTTTTCTAGGTAGTAAGATTTGTCTATCTTTTACTTCATGATATTTGCATTTCATTTCATGAGGAAAGGGCATGAATATTTTAAAACCTTACTTCCTTGTAGTATTTATCTTTTATTTCATTCTTTAGGTTATTTGAAATTTACTGCTTTGTTTCTTCAAATTCCAAATAATAACCAACTTTCTCAAAGCAATACTTTTTTTCTACTGACTTCTTTTTTTTTGATAAACAATTTACTCTTTTTAATATTAACTTGTCAAAATTACAAAAGAAATATAGACACATTGAAGAAGATTTTAAAAATACATAAAAATTTAGAAAAACATTTAAAACTATCCATCCAGTGTCATTATTCCTATGTGTATTATTTTAGGCAATGGAAACAATTTTGTGAATACAACTGATATATTTTTAGCTTGATATTCTGAAGGTAGAGGTTTTCATATATTTAAAAATTATTTATAAACATTTTTACTAGCTGCGTAATACTCCATCTGATGACATGACATAATTTAACTATTGCCATATTTCTTTTTTTAAGATTTTCCAGTTATAAATAATGCTATTAAGTATATTTG
>NW_012106060.1:2398-3399 GCF_000951045.1 Mandrillus leucophaeus | reverse complement strand
TTTTTTCCGAGATAGGGTCTCACTCTTGTCATCCAGGATGGAGTGCAGTGGTACAATCGATCACAGCTCACTACAACCTCTGCTTGCTGGGCTCAAGCGATCCTCCCATGTCAGCCTGCCAAGTAGCTGGAATTACAGGTGTGCACCACCCCACTTGGCTAATTTTTGTATTTTCTGTAGAGATGGGATTACACCATGTTGTCCAGGCTTGAACTCCTGGGTTTAAGCGAACCTCCCACCTCAGCCTCACAAAGTGCTGGAATTAAAGGCATAAGCTACTGCATATGGCAATATATTTTAATTAAAACACTAAAGATACCAACATCAAATAATTTTTTTTTTTTTTGAGACAGAGTCTTGCTGTGTCTCCCAGGCCGCAGTGCAGTGGCACAACAACCTTGGCTCACTGCAATCTCCGCTTCCCAGGTGCAAGCAATTCTCCTGTCTCAGCCTCCCAAGTAGCTGGCATTACAGGCACCTACCACCACACCCAGCTAATTTTTGTATTTTAAGTAGAGACAGGGTTTCTCCATGTTGGTCAGGCTGGTCTTAACTCCTGACCTCAGATCGATCTTCCAGTCTCAGCCTTCCAAAGCGCTGGGATTATAGGCATGAGCCACTGCGCCCGGCCAAAACTTGTGATTTTTTAAAAAAATATAGTCCTATATTGGAGCTCATATGGACCCTCAAATAACTAGTCAAAATGGGCTACACACTGTCTTCAGCTAATTTTCTTGACAATATTCTCAAAATTCAGTACCCTAGGTTAACCCTTAATTGCCAAAGATCTGGCACGTATCCATGTCAACTTGATTAAGCTCTGTTGTCAATTATAAACTAAAAGAACTTTCGGATCACGCCACTGCATTCCAGCCTGGGTGACAGTGAGACTCCATCTCAAAAAAAGAAAAAAAAAAAAAAAAAAACCTTCTAAAAATTATGCTAGTGATTAATGTGTGGAACACTGTTCCCTGGCTCTGATTTATGCAACCAAAATTAAG
>NW_012106060.1:0-1028 GCF_000951045.1 Mandrillus leucophaeus | reverse complement strand
GGTTTCTAAATCAGTTTCTCTTTCTTAGGCACAAAACCAAACTCTTGAATACCTTTTCCTTCTTCTTTTTAAAAAAAATCCACACACTAAAAACATCTCTTCAAAGCAGCAAGTTTGATCATCTAGAACCAAAATGGAAAAAAAAGGAATGAAGCTGGGCCTGATGGCTCATGCCTGTAATATGGCTCACTTACTTAAAGATGAATGCGCCAGACTTTCAGAGCTGGACATTAAAATTATGTACTAATTCCCCTTGCTCCGGTATGTGCAAATGAAAGTCAAGGTTTTATTACTAAAATTCATCTTCAAAAAACAGGGTCTCACCTTATATTCTACCAAATAGTCTCTCTTATAAAGGGCATTTTCCGAATTTCTTTATTTGGAAAACAATGATGAAGATTCAATAATGTGAAATAACCTTCAGCCAAACAAGTTTTGGATGTTTATAGAGGTCATATGATACAATTATTATTAAAAAAGGGAAATGAAGACTTAACAATTACCTTTAGGATAAAACTTCGTTAAGTATTAGATGTTGTAGACAAGCTTTTTTTTTTTTTTTCTGTGTGCGTGAGATAGGGTCTCCCTCTGCTGCCCAGGCTGGAATGCAGTGGCATGATCACAGAGCCTCGACCTCCCAGGCTCAAGTGATCCTCCCACCTGAGCCTCTCGAGTAGGTAAGACTACAGACCACGTGCACTACCACGTATGGCTAATATTTAAATATTTTGTAGAGACGGGGTCTCCCTATGTTGTCAAGGCTGATCTCGAACTCCTGGACTCAGGCAATCCTATCACCTCGACCTCCCAAAGTGCTAGGATCACTGGGCACGGTGGTTTGTCTCTGTAATCCCAGCACTTTGGGAGGCCGAAGTGGGCGGATCACCTCAGGTCAGGAGTTCGAGACCAGCCTGCCAACATGGAGAAACCCTGTCTCTACTAAACATACAAAAACTAGCCAAGAATAGTGGTGCATGCCTGTCATCTCAGCTACTAGGCAGGCTGAGGCAGAAGAATTGCTTGAACCC
>NW_012106059.1:486-1640 GCF_000951045.1 Mandrillus leucophaeus | reverse complement strand
GCTGGAGTGCAGTGGCAAGGTCTAGGCTCACTGCAACCTCAGCCTTCTGGGTTCAAGTGATTCTCCTACCTCAACCTCTTAAGTAGATGGGATTACAGGCTCCTGCCATCACACCTGGCTAATTTTTTTTTGTATTTTTAGTAGAGACTGCATTTCACCATGTTGGCCAGGCTGGTCTTGAACTCCTGACTTCAAATAATCCGCCTGCCTCAGCCTCCCAACGTGCTGGAATTACAGGTGTGAGCCACCTCGCCGAGCCTTTTTAAAAAAAAAGAAAGAAAGAAAGAAAAAAATTATTTATTTATTTATGTATTTATTTTGAGATAGGTTCTTATTCCCATCACCCAGGTGGGAATGCAGTGGCATGATCACAGCTCATTGCAGCCTCAGCCTCTCAGGCTCAAGAGATCCTCCCACCTTTTTTTTTGATTTTTTGGTAAAGATGAGGTCTCACTATGTTACCCAGGCTGGTCTGTAATTCCTGGACTCAAGCAGTCACCCTGCCTAAGACTCCCAAAGTGCTGGGATTACAGTTGTGAGCCACTGCACCCAGCTATTTGTTTGTTGAGAAAGAGTCTCACTATGTTCAGGGGCGCGATCATGGATCACTGCAGCCTCGACCTCCCAGGCTCAGATGATCCTTCCACCTCAGCCGTCTGAGTAGCTAAGACTAAAGGTGCATGCCACCGCACCTGGCTAATTTTTGTATTTGTTGTAGAGACAGGGTCTCACTATGTTGTTTATGGTTGGTCTCAAACTCCTGGCCTCAAGCAATTCTCCCACCTTGGCCCCCCAAAGTGCTGGGGTTACAGGCATGAGCCACTGCACCTAGCCTACATGTTTATTTTATTTTATTCTAATTTTTTTTTTAAAGGCCTGGGCATGGTGGCTCACACCTGTAATCCCCACACTTTGGGAGGCCGAGGCGGGCAGATCACCTGAAGCCGGGAGTTTGAGACCAGACTTACCAACATGGAGAAACCCCGTCTATACTAAAAACACAAAAAAATTAGCTGGGCGTAGTGGCGGGCGCCTGTAGTCCCAGCTACTCCGGAGACTGAGGCAGGAGAATGGTGTGAACCCAGGAGGCGGAGCTTGCAGTGAGCTGAGATCACACCACTGCACTCCAGCCTGGGTGACAGAGCGAGACTCCG
>NW_012106059.1:0-436 GCF_000951045.1 Mandrillus leucophaeus | reverse complement strand
CGGAGCTTGCAGTGAG
Source organism: Mandrillus leucophaeus (assembly GCF_000951045.1). Taxonomy (NCBI): domain Eukaryota; kingdom Metazoa; phylum Chordata; class Mammalia; order Primates; family Cercopithecidae; genus Mandrillus; species Mandrillus leucophaeus. The sequence goes on along the minus strand of NW_012106059.1, from coordinate 420 downwards.
CTGAGATCACACCACTGCACTCCAGCCTGGGTGACAGAGCGAGACTCCGTCTCAAAAAAAAAAAAAAAGATACAAAATTAGCAGGCATGGTGATGCATGCCTGTAATCCCAGCTACTTGGGAGGCTGAGGCAGGAGAATCGCTTGAACCAGGGAGGTGGAGGTTGCGGTGAGCCAAGATGGCATCATGCACTCCAACCTGGACAACAAGAGCAAAACTCCATTTAAAAAAAAAAAAAGGGACGGGGTCTTGTTATGTTGCCCAGGCTGGTCTCAAACTCCTGAGCTCAAGTGATCCTCCCACTTTGGCCTCCCGAAGTGTTGGGGTTATAGGCGTGAGCCACCAGGCTTTGCCTACATGTTTATTTTTGACTGTGCTTTTGTGGTCTCTGTAATATTGGAGGGAGCTTTCCTCTTTGGTT
>NW_012106058.1:1967-3476 GCF_000951045.1 Mandrillus leucophaeus | reverse complement strand
GCACCTGTAGTCCCAGCTACTCAGGAGGCTGAGGCAGGAGAATGGTATGAACCCGGGAGGCGGAGCTTGCAGTGAGCCGAGATTGCGCCACTGCACTCCAGCCTGGGTGACATAGCAAGACTCTGTCTCAAAAAAAAAAAAAAAAAAAAGACAAATATCAAATGATTCCACTTATATAAGGTAACTAAAAAAGTCAAAGACACAGAGAAAAAAAAATAGAATGGTGGTTGTTGGGTTTGTAGTGAGGGAGGAATGGGGAGATAGTGTTTAATGATAATTAAAAATAGTGTACAAAGTTTCAGTCTGGGAAAACAAAGGACTTCTAGAGAGAAATAATGGTGATGGTTGTATGACAATGTGAAAGTACTTAATGCCACAGAACTGTACACTCAAAATGAATAAAATGGGCCGGGCATGGTGGCTCACGCCTACAATCCCAACACTTTGGGAGGCCAAGGCGTGCAGATCACTTGAGGTCAGGAGTTCGAGACCAGCCTGGCCAACATGGTGAAACCCTATCTCTACTAAAAATACAAGAATTAGCTGGACGTGGTGACAGGTGCCTGTAATCTCAGCTACTCAGGAGGCTGAGGCAGGAGAATCACTTGAAACTGGAAGGTGGAGGTTGCAGTGAGCCAAGCTCATGCCACTGCACTCCAGCCAGGGAACAAGAGTGAAACCCTGTCTCAAAAAAATATAAAATAGGGCCGGGCGCGGTGGCTCACGCCTGTAATCCCAGTACTTTGGGAGGCCGAGGTGGGCAGATCACGAGGTCAGGAGATTGATTCCATCCTGGCTAACATGGTGAAACCCCGTCTGTACTAGGGATACAAAAAAAATTAGCCAGGCGTGGTGGCGGGCGCCTGTAGTCCCAGCTACTCGGGAGGCTGAGGCAGGAGAATGGTGTGAACCCGGAAGGTGGAACTTGCAGTGAGCTGAGATCCTGCCACTGCACTCCAGCCTGGGCGACAGAGCAAGACTCCATCTCAAAAAAAAAAGGTAAATTTTTAGTTACTACATTTTACCGCAATAAAAATAAATACATAAAAACAAGTGGTGGTGCATGTCTGTAGTCCCAGCTACTCAGGAGGCTGAAGAAGTAGGATTGCTTGAGCCTGGGAGTCTGAGACCAGCCTGGGCGCCATAGCAAGACCCTGTCTTTACAAAAATATTTTTTAAAAATAAGCTGGTCAGCTGGGTGCTGTGGCTCATGCCTGTAATCCCAGCACTTTGGGAGGCTAAGGTGGGTAGATCATGAGGTCAGGAGTTCGAGACCAGCCTGGCCAATATGGTGAAACCCCGTCTCTACTGAAAATACAAAAATTAGCCGGACATGGTGGTGCACACCTGTAATGCCAACTACTCGGGAGGCTGAGGCAGGAGAATTACTTCAACCCGGGAGGTGGAGGTTGCAGTAAGCTGAGACCACGCCACTGCACTCCAGCCTGGGCAACAGAGTGAGACTCCAACTCAAAATAAATAAATAAATAAATAAATAAAATAAGCTTG
>NW_012106058.1:0-487 GCF_000951045.1 Mandrillus leucophaeus | reverse complement strand
TGGCCAACATGGTGAAACCTCGTCTCTACTAAAAATACAAAAACACAAAATTAGCTGGGCATGGTGGTGGGCACCTGTAATCCCAGCTACTCGGGAGACTGAGGCAGGAGAATGGCGTGAACCCGGGAGGCGGAGGTTGTAGTGAGCCAAGATTGCGCCGAGCCAAGATTGCGCCGCTGTACTCCAGCCTGGGCGACAGAGCGAAACTCCGTCTCAAACAATAAAATAAAAAATAAAATAAATAAATAAATAAATAAAAATAAATAAATATATTTGTATAACTGACCTCACAGAGATTCTACTATACTGGAAAATTCGTTAGGTTTCCAAAAATAGCAGATGTACAGGCCACATTCTCTTCTCTAACTATGATCCATTAAAAAGAGAAAAAGGTGGCCGGGCGCGGTGGCTCACGCCTGTAATCCCAGCACTTTGGGAGGCCGAGGCAGGCGGATCACGAGGTCAGGAGATCAAGACCATCCTGGCT
>NW_012106057.1:3259-4585 GCF_000951045.1 Mandrillus leucophaeus | reverse complement strand
GGTCTTGCTATATTACCCAGGCAGGTCTCGAACTCCTGGGCTCAAGCTATCCTCCCGCCTCTGCCTCCCTGAGAGCTGGGATTACAGGCGTGAGCCACCGCGCCCGGCAAGGGGTACCATTTTCAAGGATCATCTGCAATGAGACTGATACATTCAATTCAATATATCTCACATGCAACTTATCTCACAGATCCCATAAATTCAACTGAACCCAGCTTTCCTCCCTCTTTGTATTTTCTTCCTCAATTGAGAAGTCTAGGCTGGACACAGGCGCTCATGCCTGTAATCCCAGCACTTTGAGAGGCTGAAGCAGACAGATTGCTTGAGTCCCAGGAGTTCGAGACGAGCCTCAGCCACATGGCAAAACCTTGTCTCTACAAAAATGGTGGGGCATGGTGGCTCATGCCTATAATCCCAGCACTTTGGGAGGCTGAGGCGTGTGGATCACCTGAGGTCAGGAGTTCAAAACCAGCCTGGCCAACATGGCGAAACCCCATCTCTACTAAAAATACAAGAAATTAGCCAAGCATGGTGGCACACACCTGTAGTCCCAGTTATTTGGGAGGCTGAGGCAAAAGAATCGCTTGAACCCGGGAGGCAGAAGTTGCAGTGAGCCAAGATCGCACCACTGCACTACAGCCTGGGCACTACAGCCTGGGGGACAGAGGGAGACCCTGCCCAAAAAAAAAAAAAAAAAAAAAAAAAATTAGCTGAATGTAGTGGCACATACCTGTAGTCCCAGGTACTCAGGAAGCTAAGGTAGGAGAATCACCTGAGCCCTGGAAGTTGAGGCTGCAGTGAGCTGTGATCAAATCACTACACTCCAGTTTGGGAAACAGAGTGAGAATGTCTCAAAAAAAGGTGAGATCCTGTCTCAAAAAAAGAGAGAGAGATCTAGGAAGACTTTCAGCTCCCTGTCTTAGATGAATAGATATCATAAAGCTGGATGAAGAATATTAATACTGTTTTATATTAAAATAAGTACTCATTCTATGTCTTCTATGTCTGGGACAGTGCTAATCACTTTCACAACAATTATGTCAGCAATACTTTGCTATAGGTATTTTCACCATCACTGGTACTATTACCCTAACAAATATATGAATTTTAAAGATGTGGAAATTAAGGGTCAATGAGATGAGGTAACATATGGAAAGGCAGACAACTCATAGTATTGGAGCTGATATATTCACCAAGCCATGTCTGTCTAAAACCAAAGCTTTTAACATCTAGCTTATATCACAGTGGTTAAAGCATAGCAAGAGTAAAAGCTGTAAAAGAATACGATCAGATAGATTCTGGCCAGGCGCAGTGGCTCATGCCTAT
>NW_012106057.1:0-899 GCF_000951045.1 Mandrillus leucophaeus | reverse complement strand
GTACATCTATGACATATCAATTAAAAGAAAAAAAAACAAAGGGGCCAGGCATGGTAGCTCACACCTGTAATCCCAGCACTTTGGGAAGCAGAGGCAGGAAGAGGCCTTGAGCCCAGGAGTTTGAGAACTGCCTGGACAGCACAGTGAGACCCCATCTCTACCAAAAAAAAAATTAATAAATAAAATTTTAAATGAAGCAAATAGGGCTTATTTTTGAAGAGCCCTAGAAAAATAAATTTCACAGTTTTTCTGTGGCAGTTCAAATTTCATCAAGAAATTTTAATTTCTATTTAATCTAAATCACTCCTGCTATAATTCAAGTGCCTACAATTTCTCCCCTACATAATTCAATCTACACTGTCATGAGATTAAGAAATATATTAAATAAATAATGGTGTATTCATCTAACAAGATACTACATAGCAACGAAAATCAATGAACTACCTGCCACACACATCAAGTGGTAGAATCTGACAAACATGTTAATCAAAATAAACTAGCCTGGGGTGGGGAACAGTGGCTCATGTGTGTCACCTCAGAACTTTGGGAGTCCTGGAGAGAAGGAATGCTTGAAGCCAAGACTTTGATACCAGCGTGGGCAACATAGGGAGACCCATCTCTACAAAAAACTTTCCAAAAATTAGCCAGATGTGGGGGCACATGCTTGTAGTCCCAACTACTTGGGAGACTGAAACAGGAGGATCTCTTGAGTTGAGGAGTTTGAGGATACAGTGAGCTATGATCACATCACTGCACTCCAGTCCAGTCAACAGAGTGAGACTTCTTTCTTTAAAAAACTATACTTGAGACCAGGCATGGTGGCTCACACCTGTAATCCCAGCACTTTGGGAGGCTGAGGTGGGTGTGATTCTTTTTCCTTTGATTCTATTGGCCTTTCT
>NW_012106056.1:0-1882 GCF_000951045.1 Mandrillus leucophaeus | reverse complement strand
GGTCTTGGCACGGCGGAGGGCGCCCGGCACATCATCTTGGCGGCGACGGAGGGAACCTGGCGAGGGGACTCAGCCTTTTTTTAACTTTTAGAAACATAGTCTTACTCTGTCACTCAGTCTGGAGTGCAGTGGTGTGATCATAGCTCACTGCAGCCTCAAACACCTGGGCTTACGCAATCCTTCCACCTCAATCTCCTAAGTAGTTGGGACTACCGGAAGGTGCTACTGTGCACTGCTAATATTGTATTTTTAGAGTCTGAGTCTATGCTGCCCAGGGTGGTCTTGAACTCCTGGCTTCAAGAGACCCTGCTGCCTCAGCTTCCCAGAGTGCTAGCATTACAGGCATGAGCCACCATGCTTAGTCCCATGCATACATGCATTCTTTTTTTTTTTTTTTTTTTTTTAAGGCAGGGTCTCACTCTGTTGCCCAGGCTGGAGTGCTGTGGTGTGATCTTGGCTCACTGCAACCTCCACCTACCGGGTTCAAGCAATTCTCTCACCTCAGCCTCCCACGTAGCTGGGACTATAGGCACGCACCACAACACCCGGCTAATTTTTGTATTTTTAGTAGAGATCGGGTTTCACCATGTTGGCCAGGCTGGTCTTGAACTCCTGACCTCAAGTGATCTGCCCGCCTCGGCCTCACAAAGTGCTGAGATTACAGCCATGAGCCACCACGCCTGGCCTCTGTGCAATCTTGTTATGTGCAAATATTGACTGCTGGTTTAAGGTATCTTCCCCTTCCTATAGGACAACATTCCAACTTTGCAGGGTATACCCGCTCACACTACAATTGAGCCTTAGGCCAATTCACTGTTCTATCAAGCCAGCTGCTCTGTAAGATCTAGGTATATACTGAATTTTGAGAATATGAGACCTCTTTTACCATAATATATGCCCGTGATCACAGACAATATTATACGCAATATTAAAGCAACAGATAAGGCATTCTGTAACTTCATAATAGTAGTATTAGTAGAAGCTCTGCAGGCAGGGAATAAAATGTAAAATTTAAAAATTCTTTTTTTTTTTTGAGACGGAGTCTTGCACTGTCTGTCACCCAGGCTAGAGTGCAGTGGCATGATCTTGGCTCACTGCAACCTCCGCCTCCCGGGTTCAAGTGATGCTCCTGCCTCAGCCTCCCGAGTAGCTGGGATTACATGTGACCACCGCCACGTCCAGCTAATCTTTGTATTTTTACTAGAGAGGGGAGTTTCACCATGTTGGCCAGGCTGATCTTGAACTCCTGACCTCAGGTGATCCACCCTCCTCGGCCTCCCAAAGTGCTGGAATTACAGGTGTGAACCACGGCGCTCGGCCACAGTGCAAAATTTTATCCAGAACATGTAGCTATTCCTGAGAAGATAAAGGGCTGTTCCTTTTATGTTGGGAAGAGTTCACACAATCAGCTACTACTAGGTGGCCATCTGGTCACCCCGGACAATAGTGCCTTATCAGCGGCTTAGTGTTGACTTCACCTTTTGGTCAATGGGACATTCAGCAGTAGGTATAGTCAGAGCAGCCTTGGTGAGGGAAAACCATGTTATTAGCTCACACGTAACTTCCTTCCATGCTGGCACAGTTTGTACACGGAGCCACTGAACAAGCACTGGGATACCTGGAGAAAGAGGCTCACTGACATTCATAAAATAGGTCATCTTGATCATCTGATTTTTGAGAACCTCCACCATCGTGATACAATCTACTGGATATATATGCGGCACACAAATATTCCCACCCTCTGTGTCCATTCCAAAAGGTCCATGCATAGTCGACCTAATCACCAATTTTTCAATTAGTTTTTTTCAAGTCTCCAGCCAGCCAGCCAATCCACTAGCCATGGCTCATAAGTCATCAGAGATCTTTGTGCCTTAAGCCATGA
>NW_012106055.1:3798-4905 GCF_000951045.1 Mandrillus leucophaeus | reverse complement strand
CCTGGAAACACAGAATCGCCCAAGGTTTTACCAGGAAGAAATAGAAACCTTGAATAGACCAATAATGAGTTCCAAAATTGATTCTATGATAAAAATCCTCCAATCACTAAAGACACTGGAACAGAGAGATTCACAGATGAATTCTATCAGATGTTTAAAGAAGATCTGGTACCCATTCCACTGGTACTGTTTCAAAAAGTTGAGGAGGAGGGACTCCTACGTAACTCATTCCATTAGGCCAACATTATTCTGATACGAAAACCTGGCAGAGACACGACAAAAGAAAACCCCATAAGAAAACTTCAGACCAATATCCTTATCCAATATACATGCAAAAAAATCCTCAATGAAATACTAGCAAACTGAATCCAGCAGCACATCAATAAGCTAATTCACCACAAACAAGTTGACTTTATGCCTGGGATGGAAGGTTCATTCAACATGCACCAATCAATAAATGTGATGAATCAAATCACATTTATTGATTTGTGCATGTTGAATAAACCTTGCATCTTAGGAATAAAGACAACTTTATTATCACATCAAATCAATGATGTGATTAATCAAATCATCACATAAACAACTGAAAAAACCATATACGATCATCTTAACAAATGCAAAAAAAGTTTTCTCTTAAAAATCAACATCCTTTAATGTTAAAAAGCCCTCAACAACGTAGAAATCAAAAGAATGTACCTCAAAAAAATAAGAGCCATCTATGACAAGCCCACAGCCAACATTGTACTGGATAGGCAAAAACTAGAAGCATTCCCATGGAGAACTGGAACAAGAGAAGAATGTCTACTCTCACCACCCCTATTTAACACAGTATGAAAAATCATAGGCAGGGCAATCAAGAATGAAAAAGTAATAAAATATATCCAAATAGAATGACAGAGAATCAAGCTATCTCTCATTGTAGATGATGTAATTTTATACCTAGAAAATCCCATAGTCTCTGCAAAAAGCTCCTAAATCCGACAAACAACTTCAGCAAAGTTTCAGGTTACAAAATCAATGTAGAAAAATCACTAACATTCATATATACCAATAACTTCCAAGCTAAGAGCTGAATCAATAATGCAGTCCCATATACAAGACACACCC
>NW_012106055.1:0-2518 GCF_000951045.1 Mandrillus leucophaeus | reverse complement strand
GAATGTATAAGGAACTTAAGCAAATTAACAAGCAAAGAAACAAACACTAAAAAATGGGCCAAATATGTGAACAGACAAAATAGAAGAGATACCTGCAGCCAACAAGCATATGAACAGATGAGATAGAAGAGATACACGTGACTGACAAGCATATGAAAAAAATGCTCAGTATGACTAATCATAGAGAGATGCTAATCAAAACTACAATAATATACCATCTCACACCAGTCAAAATGGCTATTATGAAAAAGTCTAAAAATAACAGATGTTGGCAATGTTGCAGAGAAGAGGGAATGCTTATACACTGGTGGTAGATGGAAAACTAGTTCAGCTGCTGTGGAAGGTAGTTTGGAGATTTCTCAAAGAACTTAAAACAGAACTATCATTTGATCCAGCAATCCAATTACTGAAGTTGCATAAGTAATGAGAAGACAAATGTTAATCATCAATACAATGACGAAAATGACTTCAGGGCAAGTCAGAGATCTTCACAATAGCCCCTCTGTCACAGGGTCTAGGAGGGATAATTGGTTTTGTGGGCCAGGCCCAGGTCCTTCCTGCTCTATGCAGCCTCAGGACATGGTGTCTTGCATACCAGCTGCTTCAGATCCACATGTGGCTAAAAGGGGCCAATTTACTGTGGAGCTGTGAGAAGAGGGCCACCATCCTCCAGACCTCAGAATGGTAGATCCATTGGCAGCTTGTACCAGGTGCCTGGAAAAGCCACTGACACTCAATGCCAGCTGGTGAAAGCAGCCAGGAGGGGGACAGTACCCTGCAAAGCCATGGGACAGAGCTGCCCAAGGCCATGGGAACTGACCTCTTGCATCAGTGTGACCTAGATGTGAGTCATGGAGTCAAAGGAGATCATTTTTGAACTTTAAGGTTTGATGACTGCCCTATTGGATTTCAGACTTGCATGGGACCTGTAGTCCCTTGTTTTGGCCAATTTCTCCCATGTGGAATGGATACATTTACCCAACATCTGTACCCTCACTGTATCTAGGAAGTAACTAAGTTGCTTTTGATTTTACAGGCTCAGGCTGAATAAACTTGTCTTGTCTCAGATGAGACTTTGTACTTGGACTTTTTGGTAAAGGATAGAATGAGTTAAGACTTTGGGGGACTGTAGGAAGGGGATGACTGTGTTTTCAAATGTGGGGACATGAGATTTGGGAGGGGCCAATGGTGGAATGATATGGATTGACTGTGTCCCCAGCCAAATCTCATCTTGAATTGTAGTTCCCATAATCCCCATGAGTTGTGGGAGGCACCCAGTGGGAGGTAATTTAATCATGAGGGTGGTTGTCCTCATGATCTCATAATAGTGAGTGAGTTCTCACAAGATCTGATAGTATTATAAGGGGCTTTTTCCCCTTTTGCTTGGCACTTCTCCTTGCTGCCACCACGTGTATGTAGAAGGACATGTTTGTTTCTTCTTCTGCCGCGATCGGATCGTAAGTTTCCTGTGGCCTTGTCAGCCATGCAGAACTGTGAGTCAATAAACCTCTTTCCTTCAGATTATGAGACTGATGCACTGCCGGCTGTGCTAAGAGGGCTAGCCATATGGAGAAAACTGAAATGGGACCCCTTCCTTACACCTTAGACAAAAATCAACTCAAGATGGATCAAAGACTTAAAGGTAAGACATAGGACCATAAAAATCCTAGAAGAAAACCTGGACAATACCATTCAGGACATAGCCATGGGCAAAGATTGCATGTCTGAAACATCAAAAACAATGGCAACAAAAGCCAAAATTGACAAATGGGATCTAATTAAACTAAAGCTTCTGCACAGGAAAAGAAACTATCATCAGAGTGAGCAGGTAACCTACAGAATGGGAGGAAATTTTTGCAGTCTATCCATCTGACAAAGGGCTAATTTCCAGAATCTACAAAGAACTTAAACAAATTTACAAGAAAAAAACAAACAACCCCATCAAAAAATGGGCAAAGGATATGAACAGATGCTTCTCAAAAAAAGACATTTATGCAGCCAACAGACATATGAAAAAATGCTCATCATCACTGGTCATTAGAGAAATGCAAATCAAAACCACAGTTAGATATCATCTCACACCAGTTAGAATGGTGTTCATTAAAAAGTCAGGAAACAACAGATACTGGAGAGGTTGTAGAAAAATAGGAGCGCTTTTACACTGTTGGTGGGAGTATAAATTAGTTCAACCATTGTGGAAGACAGTGTGGCTATTCCTCAAGGATCTACAACTAGAAATACCATTTGACCCAGCAATCCCATTACTGGGCATATACCCAAAGGATTATAAATCATTCTACAATAAAGACACATGCACGTGTATGTTTATTGTGGTACTATTCACAAGAGTAAAGACTTGGAACCAATTGAAACGTCCATCAGTGATAGACTGGATTAAGAAATTGTGGCACATATATACCATGGAATACTATGCAGCTGTGAAAAAGGAGGAGTTCATGTCCTTCTCAGGGACGTGGACGAAGCTAGAAACCATCATTCTCAGCAAGCTATCACAAGA
>NW_012106054.1:3522-6087 GCF_000951045.1 Mandrillus leucophaeus | reverse complement strand
TATACACTTACATAAAGAGAGCAAGTAAGGAAGAGTGGACAATATTCACTTTATTATCCTTATATCCTATTCTCTTGCCCATGTTTATACTTTACATCACTTGTGCTGAGAACTTTTAAGACATTATTGTTTTTACACACACACATATATAATACATATATACTCACATACATACATACATACATATACACACAGGTTTTTGTGTGTATGTTTATATATTATTTATACATAATTTGTGTACTGACATGTTTGGATTTGTGTCCCCACTCAAATGTCATATCAAATTGTAATCTCCAATTTTAGAGGGGGGGCGCCTAGTGGGAGGTGACTAAATCACGGATGGATTTCCCTCTCGCTGTTTTCTTGATAGTGAGTTCTCATGATATCTGGTTGTTTAAAAGTGTAAGCACCTACCCCTTTGCTCTCTTCCTCCTACTCCAGTCATGTACAATGTGCCTGCTTCCCCTTCGTCTTCTACCATGATTGTAAGTTTCCTGAGGTCTCCCCAGCCATGCTTCCTGTACAGCCTACGAAACTGTGAGCCAATTAAACTTCTTCTCTTTATAAATTACCCAGCCTCGGGTAGTTATTTATTGCAATGCGAGAATAGACTAATTACACATGCAATTTTTCAAATATATGCCTACAAGTATTTCCTTTCATTTAAAAAAGTAACACATCATCAAGTGTGCAGTTCAGAAAACATAATGTAATTTGTTCATTAACAAAATACTCTTTGGCATCTGACTGACTGTAGAGCCCCTGCTGTGAACTTCACTAGCTGTGCATGACTTGTAAAAAGTCACTCAACCTCTTTTAGTCTTTTCTCACTATACTACAAATAACGACAGAGCCTAACAAATATGGTTGTTGAGAGGGCTAAATGAGAGGTGATTATCAGATTATCAGGTAAAATAATAATCAATGAATGTTAGCTGTCTAAAAACATGATAGTTAATCCCACATTCATTGATAGTTACCATTAATATTTGGGGATTTCTATAATTAAATCTTTGGATACAAATATAGATATAGTGATACCCATATTTCTGCTCTGTGTTCTCAGATTTTTATATTTGTCTGTGTGGCTTCCATTTATCAGAGAGCCAACGGTAGTAGCTATATTTTCTTGTTTTCTGTATTCTTGATGCTCTGGTGCTTGTAGCCTCTCAGCCGAGGGAGAAGCTGCCCTACCCAGGGCTAGTGAGTTCTTAGAGACACTAAAAGGCACAGCTGAAGCACATCTTTCCTAGGCAAACCAACCCATCCCAAATCTATAGCCCTAAGCACTGCCTTATTGAATTGTCACACACCAAGTCAATGTTTCCCCTGCTGTTATCCCAGGATCAAGTACTAGGCAACCAGTGACTGCTCCTACATCCCAAAGCCCACCAGAATTATTCAGAGCAGCCAGTCTTAAACTGTGCACTCTGGCCAGCCTTGCCTTTCCCACAGAAACTCCAAATAAGCCTCTGGCCTAGACTTTCCTCTTGCTGCTCTCTCTTCTGACGACATTGGTGTTTTCCGCTGTGGTCCTGTGTGGCATTTAGTGATTCCTCTCTCTGGGGCCTCTCATTGTAATATACTTCTTACCTCAAAGTCTCACTCTTGTCTCCTCCTGTGGCTGCACCAACTTTACCATACCATATCCAACACATACATTCTTAGAACATGGATATATTCTTTATAAGGTAGGTCTTATAGTGTATGTGCTGTTTTACCAGTTGCTTTATTGTTTTACTGTATCTAATGAGCACTTTCTCTGCTAGTAAGTAGAAATATACATCGTTTTTAAACACCTGCCTTCTATTTTATTTAAATAGATTTACCATGATTATTTAAATACACTTATTATTTAAGGAGTTACAAGTGACATATATTGTTCTTTGGTGATCCTAATAGGTCCATTGCCTGATGTGTGGTAAGTCAATATGCCAACACGAAGGTTGCAGCAGAAAATAGTTTTAATTGTAAGGCCACTGAACCAGGAAGTGGGAGGAAACCTCTAATTCATCTCCCTAAGGAGTTTGGGACTAGAGATTTCTAGGGGCCTGGAGTAAGCTGAGGTGTTGGAATCCTGGATCAAACGGAGTGCAGAGGTCATGGAATGGCAGATGAAAAAGTTGCATTCTCATGCTGATTCGATTCCTCGGCACGGGTCTTCAAACTGGTTGGTATCAGCCCTTCCACTGGAATTCAAGATCTGAAAAACCTCTTAAGCAATTCTTAAACAAAAGCATTATAACTCTAACATTAGAGAACCTATCCATAGGAACAGTGGAGATGTCAATGGTCAGTATCTAATGCTATTGAGTTTAGGTTACAGGAAAGTGGGTCAAAATGTGGCCTGATTAATGCTTAATTATAACCGTACTTCTGTTCAGAACCTGGTATGGAATTCATGTTAACCCTGCAAGGACAGTTTCACTTTAATGAAATATGCAACAAAAGACCCTAATGTTTATTCTGTTATGCCAGGCACTTTGTTAGATGTTGGTAATTCCACGGTAAATTCATGTTAACCCCGTAAGGACAGTTTCACTTTAATGAAATATGCAACAAAAT
>NW_012106054.1:0-392 GCF_000951045.1 Mandrillus leucophaeus | reverse complement strand
TTCAAACTGAAATATAAATCATTCCAGCTGAAGAGGCAGGTGGTATTTAGCCAGAGAAGTGGCATACCAGAAGTGGTATTTAAAGAAGATTAACCTGCAAACATATGCAGGAGAGATTAGGTTACAGGAACAAGCGGAATTTGCCAAGGAATGTTCCACACTGTAGATTCAAGCCATTTTGGTCTCTGGCTATCTGGTTTAGAAAATCAAGATGCCCTGTGGTTTCTCCATTGCCATTTAAAATATTTTAGTGATTATGAGGAAAGTAGTTTTTGTCAAGTCTTTCTTTAGCTGTACAATCCTGGATATCCTGTATAAATAAGAGGAACCACTGAGAAGTGTAGACCTTTCTTGGAACCTATATGAGATGAGTGCAAGACCAGTTTTGAGTG
>NW_012106053.1:1079702-1079993 GCF_000951045.1 Mandrillus leucophaeus | reverse complement strand
CCCTCATCCTGAGCCCTGAGCCCTAATCCTGTGCCCTGTGCCCTGAACCCTCATCCTGAGCCCTGAGCCCTAATCCTGTGCCCTGTGCCCTGAGTCCTCATCCTGAGCCCTGAGCCCTGAACCCTAATCCTGTGCCCTGTGCCCTGAGTCCTCATCCTGAGCCTTGAGCCTAATCCTGTGCCCTGTGCCCTGAGCCCTCATCCTGAGCCCTGAGCCTTAATCCTGTGCCCTGTGCCCTGAGTCCTCATCCTGAGCCTTGAGCCTAATCCTGTGCCCTGTGCCCTGAGCCCT
>NW_012106053.1:1071171-1078302 GCF_000951045.1 Mandrillus leucophaeus | reverse complement strand
AAGGGAAGGAAGGAGGGTGGCATGGGGATTCTGTCCCTGCCCTCAAGGGGCTCCTTGTCCGGCCAAGTGGGAGGATGTCCCTTGCTCTCTTCACCCTGCCTTTTTCCCTCCCTCTGGGGACTCTGGAGGCCTCTGCATGGACCTGACCCCAGCAGCCCCTCGGTGTAGGGAGCAGTGGCTGTTGGTAGCACAGGCCTTATTTAAACTTTTTCCATGTAAATAACCAATAATCATAAAAAGGAAAATTGCATTTGCTTTGAGCGGGCAGAAGATACATTTAAGTCAAAAATGAGGAATATTCTCCAAGCGTGGCTTCAGCTCATGAATAACAACACTATATTCCTTTTTTTTTTCCAGGCTTTCGGCTCGACAGAGCTATTTGTCCTTGCATACCAATGCAACAAATTATATTATTTAATGAAAAATGCGCCAGCCCCAGCTTCTGAGGCAAAGTCTCCCTGTGTCAGCGACATTATCATTAATGCATCGGAACCCACGCATCAACCCAGCCTCTGTCGATGGCTGTGCCGAGAGGGACAGCTCATGGAGCCCAGCGCCCAGCAGATGCCTCCCAGATGCCCGTGTGCTCACCGATGCAGACCTGGGGCTGCTTAAGGGAAACTCCTTGTGGCAGAAGCTGCCCCAGGGCCCCAGGTGACCAGCCTGGCATTGTTCTAGTAACAGCAGAAGTGAGGCTTTGATCAAAGCTTCTCTGGGATTCCCAGGCGCCCTTCGTTTCAGGGGTCTGCAGAGTGGGGCTCTCCCACTTCTTCCCGCAGTTGTTGGCTCACTCACGCATGCAACCCCATGTCCTCGGCCAGCTCACGGCTGCAGCGCTCACATGCGCTTACTGATCTTCCTGCTGGAGGACACACCTGGGAGGGCAGAGCCGAGTCTTGTTCAGCTGCAAAGCGCAAAGACGCAGGCCCACTCCATGCAGGACACTGAGTGCCTGCCGTGCACCCTGAACTGGCCTGGAGGAGGCACTCGGGGCACAGCCAGGCCAGGAGCCACTGGTCTGACTGCCCACCTGCCCAGGGAGTCAGTCCTGCCGCAGCTGGGAGGTCAGACAGCAGCACCTCGTCTGGAGGAGCTGATGGATTAGCATCTCCAGGCAATTCCAGCCCTGTGGTCAGTGCCGTGAGAGGCCACATTGGGGCCACGTTTCCTGAGCACCTGCTCTGTGCTGGGGTGGGGTAAGAGGTAGGAGGGAGGAGGCACAAGACACAGGCAGATGGTGGCCACCCATGGAGGCTCTGCTACCCCCTGCAGCCCCAAGCCATCCTTCCTGGAACCCTGCAGACCTGGCTGAAATGCAACCGCCTCTTCCAGGGAGCCCTCCAGGACTCCCACTGGCAGCGACGTTTTCTCTACCGTCTGCTGCTCCGTAAGCGGAAACCTCGTCTGCGAGGGGCAAGTCTATGGCACATTTTAACTCCTAGTTACTTGGCAGAGTTTTACTCCCGTGAAATAGATGTGAAAACTGAGACCCGGCAAATTCAAGCCCTCCTTGAGGACGACCGCTTGCACATGGCAGAACTGGGGCAGGACTGCACATCTTCTGTCTCTAGGCAAGCTGGTGTGAGAGGTCGGTTCACAAAACTTCTCTTTTCACACCTGCATGGCTCAGGGCTGAGGAGGGGTGCCCAAGATTCGGGGCTTCCAGTTTTATAGCCAGGAAAGTCCTTGGAAAACCCGGATGCATTGATTTTCTCTCTTTCCTCGTTCAGAATGACTTGAGGTATGAAGAATCCAGGAGGATGGAAGTTAAATTAAAATACACACAAATAAACAAGCAAGCTACCATCAAAAGGCATGCTCACTGCTGCTGGAGCGAGGTCCACAGGCATGCCTAGCTCTGCAGCCCCGCTGGTCCCCCAGGGCTGAGCACGAAGAAGGCTCCTCACTCACACCAGCCCAGCGGTGCCGGGGAGGAGGGGCTGGACAGGAGGAGTCCTCACCTGCAGGCACCAGCTCCCAATGGTGTGAGTCACACTTGCCCAGCTTCCCCTCTGCCTAGGAAGGCACCCCACTGTAGCCCTGGCAAAAAGCTAGTGTCAGGGTTCAAGAGTGGCATTGTATGTGGCCCTTCATGGAAACCAAAGTGTGGGGAGAATGTTTCTTCCCAACCTCCCCTGACTTGGTGCTACCTTTTTCTTTTCTGTTTTTTTATTTGTTTATTTGTTTGTTTTTGAGATGGTGTCTTGCTCTGTCACCCAGGCTGGAGTGCAGTGGAGCGATCTCGGCTCACTGCAAGCTCCGCCTCCCGGGTTCACGCCATTCTTCTGCCTCAGCCTCCCGAGTAGCTGGGACTACAGGCGCCCACCATCACACCCGGCTATGTTTTTATTTTTTTTTAAGTAGAGACGGGCTTTCACCATGTTAGCCAGGATGGTCTCGATCTTCTGACCTCGTGAGCTGCCTGCCTCGGCCTCCCAAAGTCCTGGGATTACAGGCATGAGCCACCGCGCCCAGCCTTCCTACAGGACGTTGGCCAACAATAGTTTTAGAAGATGCAAGTGCTGCCTGTCTCCTGACTTTGATGCCTCGTGGAACACTGCAGCCTGGATAATTCCTGTTTGAAAATAGGGAGATCTGGAGTCCTTCACTCCTTCCTGCCAAGTGTACCCAGATCAGAGCGTGCTGACTGGCGGCCAGCGGTAGACTCTGGCTGCAGAAGTGACAGGTAGGGAGGTGAGACCCGCCGGGAGGCTCTGCTTCTCCCAGACCCGCCCCCCCTCTTCCAGGGATGGAGACCTTCTGTGCCTCTGACAGCCCAATTCTGACTCCTAAAAATTTACACCGTTCATCATAAATTTCCACAACTAATGCTTTTCCCTTAAATAAGCGTTGAAATTTATGGGTGATCATGGAAATCTCTCATCACATGTGAGTCAGAGCCACGAAAACGGTGAAGCAGGAATTCTAATTTTTAATGAAAGAGCTAACCCAGGCTGAGTCATTAAAGATCAGACTCTGCCGTGTCTGTTTGTCTCGGGGTGCACCCGTTCCTTCTTACCCTGGTGAGGAGTGGTCTCGATTCTGTGATTCTGCCGGCAACTGTGAACTCTGTGCTTCTCTGTGGAGCCCACTGCTGAGCCAGCTAAGGCACCAGGAGGCGCAGAACCAGGGGCCCTGGGTCACTGTCTCGGCATCCCATGCTGTCCTACCCTATGGAGGGGCTGTAGGAGACCTTGACACACACAGGCCTGTCCCTGGAGCACAGTAGGTCTTCAACCCCCTTAGCTGAGCAACGTGCCTGCACTGCAAGCCCAGAGCACTGCCCACAACACAGGGACAAGGAGAGCCATTCTATGCTCCCAGTCATTCCTTCCTCAGCTCAGCCCTCTCTACCCTGCTCCCGCCAGCCATCGAGACAGTGAGGTCTTCATGGCCAGAGATCTCTGCCAAGCCCCCCACAGCAGAGCTTCCATACCAGACACACAGTGGGTGCAACACACACATCGGGAAACGACGTGAGGGCAGGACTTTCTCAGCCCTGGCTGGAACCCGGGTGCCACACTCACTGTTCCAAGAATCCACTTAACCTCTCTACACCTGTATTTCCTCACCGAGAGATTGAGGTCACGAGGCCAACACAGGGTCGTTTCTGGGATTTAATGAAACAATATGGATCAAGGCGCAGCCCACCATCAGTGCTGTCATGAGTGACTTTCCCCTGCATGTTCCGTGCTCCTGAACATCTGCTAGCCTTGCTTTCCGATGTGAGCAGGGAGTTTCTCTATCTGAATAATCCAACCGCTGGACCACGGCACACTGACGCTGAGAAAGTCAGCGTGTTCCGTAACCTCAGTACCACTGAACAGGAGCTTAGACGGATACAGGGTACTCAGGAAGTGCTGCATGACCATGTAAAGAAAGGGATGTGGACAAATCCACAGATTCCGTGAATAATATGGAGCTGAATTAAGTGTACAGCAAAGCCCTCGTTTTACGGGGTATTGAAAGCAAATATCTACAGAGATTGGATCACTCACCCAATATGGCCGAAAGAGACTGGCAGAGCCAGTGCTGGGCTGACCAGGGGAAGTCCCACAGGACTCCCAACATCTGAGACAGCCGAAATTATACAGGAAATGCACTTTTATAGATAATCAAATCAGGGGCACTTCAGTGAAGATTCAGCTCAGGCGGCAGGCTTCTTTTCTAACCCCAAACTCCATGGTCAGCAAGTAAACACCGCGTTTATTGGCATCCTCCATTCCCAGCTCTTCTACAGATACCATACAGCCAAGACAATTGTGTTTTGCCCTACAGCCTGCCTACAGCCTGCCTTCCCATGATGTTCTCTCTGCAGCCTGATGACAGCCTTCCTTCCCATGATGTTCTGCTTTACAGCCTGACAGCAACCTCCCTTCCCATGATGTGCTGCCCAATAGCCAACAAGCCTATCTTCCCATGATGTTCTGCTCTACAATCTGACAACAGCCCTTTCTCATGATGCTCTGCTCTACAGTCTGACAACAGTCTTCCTTCCCATGACGTTCTGCCTTACAGACTAACAAGAGCCTTCCTTCCCATGATGCTCTGCCCAACAGCTAACAACAGCCTTCTTTCTCATGATGCTCTGCCCAACAGCTGACAATAGCCTTCTTTCTCACGATGCTCTGCCCAACAGCTGACAACAGCCTCCCTTCCCATGATGCTCTGCTCAACAGCCAACAACAGTCTGCTTCCCGTGATGCTCTTCCCTAGAACCAGTAACAGCCTACCTTCCCATGATGCTCTGCGCTAGAACAAACAAGATTTTGCCCTCCCATGATACTCTTCTTTAGAACCAACAACAGTCGGCCCTCCCATGATGCTCTTCCTTAGAACCAACAGCAATCTCCCCTCCCATGATGAAGGAAGCATCCCATGATGCTCCGCTCTACAATCTGACAACAGCCCCCTTTGCTTTGCTTTATAGCCTGACAACAGTCTTCTTCCCATGATAATCTGCCCCACAGCCTGACAAGAGCCTCCCTTCCCATGATGCCCTGCCCAACAGCTGACAACAGTCTGCCTTCCCATGATGCTCTTCCCCAGAACCAACAACAGTCTGCCCTCCCATGATGCTCTGCCCCACAGCCAACAACAGCCTTCCTTCCCATGATGCTCTGCCCTACAACCGACAGAAGCCTTCCTTCCCATGATGCTCTGCCCTACAGCTGACAGCTACACCTCCCTTGGCACCAGGATTTACCCCCAGTCTGACAGCAGCCTTCCTTCCCAGCATGCCTTGCCCTGGCCTGGGCAGCGTTGTCCGAACCCACATGAGGGTGGTGTCAGTGCTGCCCACGTCCCAGCTGTGAGGTCAACCAGCCACAGAAGCAGCAGCTGTGGGGACAAGCTTCTGTGCGCAGCTCTGCTGTTCACCAGCTGTGTCCTTCAGAAAGCCCTGGAGCTCTCTGGGCCTCAGGTGGCCTTTCGGAGTGTAGACAAGGCCAACAGCTCTGACCTCAGATGGCCATGGCAGGCAGGGTCCGTCAGTGACTAAGGATACTTGCAGCAGAGACATGGCGGGGGCACAAACCATCTTGGGACCCTGGGAAAGAAGAGAGGGTGAGCGGATTCCACAGTCTTATGGGGTCACAATGCACAGGGCTTGCTGGGTGACTGGGTGCAGAGGGTGACAGAGGAAACAGTGAAGGAGTCCTTGGTCCTGAAGTGGCAACTGTGGGGGTCGCTGTGTTCCATCCTGTGCTGCAGATCCAGGGCTGGGCCACAGAGCTCGGGAGAGGGGCGGGAAGAGGGTGTGGGGAGGAAGACGGGCCAGGTGCTCTGCCCATACACTGAGTCTGAGAAGCCGTCCAGGAGCAAAGGGCTGGAAGGTGCTGGGACCTGGGGCGCTCGTGGCTCAGGAGGGGGCTGAGCATCCTCAGCAGAGGGAAGCCCCGGGATGGGCAGGCCGAGGAGGAGGCAGGCCTGGAAAGAGCCCTCTGCCCTACTTTGACCATGTGGCCGGGGAAGGACCCCAGCGTTGCAGCTGCCCCCACCAGCGCTGCAGAAACTGCTTCGGAGGCCTTCTCATGGCAGAGAGGGAGGGCAGGGAGGAGCATGGGAAGAGCAGAGGGCAGGCTTGGCTTCAGAGGCCGGGCCCAGGCTCTGCTCTGTGGGTTGCTAACTCCGCCCCCAAGAAAGCCATCCTGGCCCTCTAGCCCTGGGGACAGAGACACTCACACGGGTGGCTGTGCTGCCATCACATCTGGGTGTCTTCACACATGAACATGACCGTGGAACTCTCTCCTCCCAGGCTTTCTTTCATTTCAAAAGCTCCTCTCGCTTGAGTGCTGGTCCTGGGCTGGGTGCCGGTGCCAAGCCACGCGTGTGTTTTCTTAATGCATGCACCCAAGCTCTGAGGAATGTCTCATTGTTCCTGTCCCACGTCACAGATGAGTAGACTGGGCTGGGGAGCTCAGGTGGGAAGTGGAGAAGCCAGGGTTCAGGCTCAGGTACCCTCACTCTCCCAGTGGGCTGCTCTGCCTCTTCCCGGGGCCTACTCGCCCGTGGGTGTTTAGGGGGTGCCTGTGATGTGCGGTGCCTGGAACCTGGAGCTGGGGAAGCAGAGAGGAAGTCAGATCCTTCTCAGACAGGAAAGAGACAGGACTCCGCAGCGTGGAGGGGATTTTCTGGAGGACGAGGGAGCACTCCTTTCTTCCTGGGGCTGGAGGCAGGTGGGCACCTGGAAGCCTGAAATTCAAGACTGAGAAGATGCTCCCCAGTGGGGGAACTTGCCTGGGTCAGCGGCTTTCCAGGAGCAGAAGTCAGTAAGTGCAAAGGAGGAAGCAAGAAATGCTGGGTGCTCTCGGGGAATCACATTCACTGCCTTCCCTGTGACCTCCAAAGCAACACCCTCCCTCTGGGTGGATGGCGCTGCCCTGAGACTCACAGGAGGGGAGAGGGCTGGGTGGGGTGATTCTTCCTAGCAGGTGGCCTGGGGAGGGTGGCGAGGCTGACCAGCGCCTCTGCCTGCTGCTGCCTGTGACGATTTGCTCAACATTGTGTGATGAAATTTCATTATCCACCACACTTATTTTTGTCTTCTCTATCTATTCTGGGAAGCGGATTCTTAGATCACCAATTAGAAATGTCACTTGAGCTTTTGAGAAAGGGGGGGTAATTTGCAAA
>NW_012106053.1:1064235-1070583 GCF_000951045.1 Mandrillus leucophaeus | reverse complement strand
CTCCTGGGCCTCAGGTGGGCAGGAAGCAGGTGTGGGAGGGGAGAGAGAAGGGCCAAAGGCCCTCTGCAGTGAGACACACCAGGCACAGCCCCGCAGGAAGCTGAGTAATGTACGGGGCACTCATGGGAGCGTTGACCATCCAGGCTTGCTGGTGAGCACCTGGTGTTAGCACTGGAAGGCCTGGACCCTGGACCTGTGCTCAACCAGAAGGCCTGGACCCTGGACCTGTGTTCAACCTGCTCGGGCTGCTCCATGCACGTAATTTACTTAACGCAGGCCACTTCCAGAATGAGAAAACCACATCTGAGATGGACTATGAGTTGGCTTGGGCGGTAATGACAAAATACCACAGCCTGGGAGGCTTTGGCAACAGGAATTTGTTCTCTCCCAGTCCTGGAGGCCGGAAGCCCAAGATGAAGGTGTCAGAGGACTCCTCCCCGGGCCCCGAGCCTGGGCTTTGCAGACGGCGTGTCCTCCCTGTGTCCTTACATGGGCTTCCCTCTGTGGGTGTCCCTTCTCTCTTCTCCTCTTCTTATGAGGCCCCCAGTCCTGTGGGATTAGGGCCCACCCCAAAGATTCCACTTTAACTGAATTGTCTCTGGAAAGGCCCCGTCTCCACATGAGGTCACAGGCTGAGGTCCTGAGGGTTGGGACTTACATGTGAAATTTGGGAGAGGAAGGTCGGCTGGAACAGATGACAGGCGGATGAGCAAACTCTTCCCCCAGGATGGCGGTGGGTGTCCACGAGAGGCCGCTGAGAGACTGTTCTTGATGAAGGCCAGGTCCCCGTGGGGCATCCCAAAGGGACTGAGGCCATGGAAGACACACGCCAGGGTGCAGCTCTGGGCATGGCTGCTGGGTCTTCCTTAGCTTCCTTTATCACAGAAACAACGCTGCGAAGGATAGGAGGAAAGAGGAGGATGCCACCAGTCACCCTTGCTTGTCGGGATGCCGACAACGGCCAGGACCGAGTGGAGGAAGTGGTGGCATCGGAAGCCGAGGCTGTTCTGGGATTTGCCACTGAGGTCACATGGGAGCGGTCCTGCGGGCCCCTGCCTGTCACCCCTTCTCAGAGATGGGAGCTGGGGGTGCTGCTAGTGAGTGGTAGATGCAGCAGCTAAGTCCAGCCCCCTACGGTTAATGATTCTTCTTGGGGAAATGGATGAGATTGGGCCCACAGCACATGATTCTGATGTGGCTTCGGTGACTACGAATGAGGTGCCAGTAGGGTCAGCAGTGAGCACTGCCTCCCGGTCTCCTTTATCCAGGTGCCTCCTTTATCCAGCACCCACCCGAGCACCATGGGGACTGAGGCACCAGGAGCTGCAGTCTCTGCCCCCTCCCAGGGCACCGTCTATGCTAAATCTTATCTTCAGCATTGTAAGTTGAGAATGTGCTCTCAATCTGCATTTTAATTATATTTTCAGATCTCGTCTTTTGCTTCCCAAGAAGTCAATGGCACAAATTTTCCCTTTCTACCACGCAGTCCTCAATCTGTTGTCTTCATCAGCCCATAGATTACCCACAGCAGTTGAACTCTTCCTGCAAAGACATTGACAGAGGAATTGAAACAGAACAGTGAACAAAGTTTAAGAAATTTGGAATAACAGACTTTCTGCTGGAAAAAATAAAATCTATTTGCACTTATCGAGATACGCCGTTGCCTCAAGTAATGAGAACAACCTGTTCACTGCACCAAGAGCTGCCTTCTGGGGGCTTGGAGAATCCTCTCCATTCTGAGGGAAGATTCCAACAGTTACCCAAACCCCAGGACACTGAGACTCAGTTCAGATCTCATCCTCTCCTGGGGCTGATGAGCCCCAGAGGAAGCACGGGAGATGGCGTGTGTAGCCCCCAGACTGCACCTGAGTCCTGCGGTGAGGGCCTGTGCATTGGGACAGGGCAGAGCGGGGACTGAGGAGAGATGGGCTTCCTGGGAGCCCAAGAAGCACAGAGTCCAGAGCAGGCTGGCTTTCCAGGCGCTGATGTCAGTGAATGCAAAGGAGGAAGCAAGAAGGGCTGGGTGTTCTCGAGGAACCACATTCGCTGCTCTCCCTGTGACCTCCAAAGCAGGACCCTCCCACAGGGTGGGTGGTGCTGCCATGAGACTCATGGGTGGGGAAGAGGGCTGGGTGGGGCAACTCTTCCTAGCCGGTGGCCGGAGGAGGGTAGCGAGGCCAAAGCATCAAGCGCAATGAGGACAGAAGCTTAGGTGCCTCCTCCCTGTGTTTGCAAAGCACACAGCTGAGACCAGACTAGGCACCCTGACATTGCAGGGCCGCAGCTCCGGCAGTCCCCAGAGACGGGCTGTGTAGCGAAGTTCTCAGCATTTAAAACACAGCATGCTGTGGCTGGCTCTGTGGAGGGTGAGACACCCCATGAGTTCTCCCGGAAACAGCTAGATAAGATGTGAGAGAACAGGGACTCTGAGAGCAGATGAGGCAAAGTCCAGGGACATTTGGATCCTTTCTGGTAATGTGGCACATCCTCATAAGCCAGAGGGAGGTGGCGAGCTGTGCCTGCCAGCAGCCAGCACACGTTCCTTCTCCTGCAGCCTCAAGAGCATCTCGCTGGCCTCTGATGAGCTCCCTGGTGCCTCCCACCCCTAGGACCTGCACCCCTTTATCATGTGAAATCGGGGCACCAGCAATATTTGTCACTACTGACCAAACGCAAGATGGGCCAGGCAGAAGGGGTGATGGATCCAGGCCAGGAAGTTAGGGCCTCATCCTGTAGCCAACAGGAGCCCCTGCTAAGCCCCTGCCTCCCCGTGTCTCCCACGCAGAAAATGAGGGAGCCAGTCTCTTGGCTCTGAGCAGGGTGGGCCATCCAACAGCCACTCCTGCACCGCCACGTCCCTAATCACCGCAGTCAGACCTCACGCCCCCGCCACCACGCAACACGTCCCAAATCCAATTGATAAGATGTAAAACATCGCCTCCCCCACCTTCTGTGCACAGCGGGTCAAAAGTAGGTGACGTTCATTGCATTACTTGGCATAAACATGATTTTAATAATTACCATGGGCCAGAACCCGCGCCTGCTCTTGAATAATGAGCACTGAATTCTATTATAGTTCAGGATTAAATATCTTCCAGCTCAGTTCCTGCAGCAGGCTGGCGAGGCGATGTCCGTGGCCCAGAGCATGCCTCCATGGTGTATACGGCCCAAGATGAAAAATCCCTGCTGCTATTCTGAGCCCCTAATAACATATCATTTTGCAGCCATATACAGCCGCATCTGAATTGTATTCTGTATTTTGCAATCAAGAGGACTTGCTGGAATTTGTTATAATTTTAGGTGGTTTTCTTGTTCACTGAAGATAATAATTATTCTCTACCTGAGGACACATATTAGTCTTATGACAACATCTTCACATTGGAAATGGTTTATTTATAGTTCTTATCTGCACTATCAATATCAGGCAGCTTTAATATCTGCACATCTTGGTGAGCTGTGCCCAGCATCCCAGTCCCAGAGCAGGACAGGAGCTTGGAGACCACTCCCAGAGCCCGTCTCCCAGAACTTCTTCCTCTTGTGAAAGAGGACCGTGAGGCCCTGGGAGGTTAATTGGCTCGCCCAAGGTTACCTGAATAATTTAAGGCCCTTTGGTAACACACATTAACTCTGCATTTCAAACACCTCCCCCTTCAAGTGTATTTCACTGGTCAGTTTGCTTCACTAACCCATATGTGAGGGAGACAGAGGAAGAGAAGTGCAGGTGGTAAGTCACAGGTGACCAGACACTTGTGTTAGGAAAATCCAGAGTTTCCCACGCCCCACGGAAGCAGCCAACAGAGAATCGCCTCTGTGGTGTGGGTTTAGAAAGCTGAGTTTAGAGATTTCTCCTGAGAAATTGTGTGGAAGGATAGTTATTTGAGATGTTCATGAAGTGAGAAATGCATGGACACACACACACACACACACACACACACACGCACACATGAGAGAAGCGGAAACCCCCTCCCATCCGACGTTGCCCCATGATGTTGATGCCACAGTCATAAAACCTTATTTTGCAGATTACAAAACAATTTCAATAGAATATCCCATTTGATCCCTCCAAAACAAAACCATATGTGGTAGAGAGACAGGTATCATGATTACCATTTTTCAAGAAAACAAAAGAGAGATGGAGATCCTGGGAGTTGAGAACTCACTCCCCACACTGGCTGGGGCCTGTGGGATGTGGGCACATCTCCTGGTCTTGGCTCCATTGTTCTTCCCTTGGTGCCTCGCCCTCTACCCCAGGAGGGTTTGCAGGGTCATCCCTGTCCAGGTGCCTAAAATCCCACCACCCGGAAGCAACCTGTATCTTGTCATTTATTCGGATGTTATCAATTCTATATATAAGTCTTTTTTTTTTTTGAGATGGAGTCTCACTCTGTCACCCAGGGTGAAGTGCAGTGGTGCAATCTCGGCTCACTGCAAGCTCCACCTCCCAGATTCAAGCGATTCTCCTGCCTCAGCCTCCCAAGAAGCTGGTATTACAGATGGGCCCCACCACGCCTGACTAATTGTTTGTATTTTCAGCAGAGACGGAGTTTCACCATGTTGACCAGGCTGCTCTCGAACTGCTAAGTGATTTGCCCATCTCCGCCTCCCAAAGTGCTGGGATTACAGGCGTGGGCCACCGCGCCCAGTCTGTCTGCACATAAGTCTTATACTTTGCTGATTAAATGTACCCTTAGGTATTTTAGAAAGTTAATTCGTTATGATGAATAGATTTTCTGTCCATCTCCACTTGAAATTGGATAGTTCTGAAAGAATTGTTATTATTCTGTTGTGAATTGACCTGCTGCCCCAGCGACGTCACCACAGTCACGGGTGTTGTTCGTGGTACCTTCAGCTTTTTGGTTTTCTGGAGATACAACCATATCCTGGAACAGTGAGTGAGTCTTTTCAATGTTAATTATATATCCATTAACATTCCAACCAGATTCCTCATGGATATTTTGGCAGACTGGACAAAGCATCTTCAATTGCACATAGAAGATAGAATGTCCAGGAATTGCTATTTGTTTAATTAAGTATAAATAGCTCCTTCCATCAAGACAATATGACGTTTCCACACATAGACCAAAACAGATCAATGGAGCATAACAAAATACCCAAATTTGTCTCTGCCATGGCCACTTTTATGTGTCAACTTGGCTGGGCCAGAGTAGCCAGTTACTCAGCCCAACACACACCTGCGTGTCGCTGTGGAGGTATTTTATAGATGTGGCTCACACCTCCTACCAATGGGCTTTAGGTAAAGGAGAAGACCCTCAATCATGTGGGTGGAACTCAGTCAATCAGTCGAAGGCCTTCAAAGGAAAAACAGATTTTCTGGAGAAGAAATTCTGCCTCCAAACAGCAGTGCTGACTCTCCCTGAGTCTCCAGCCCGCCAGCCTGTCCTATGTATTTTAGACTTACTAAACCCTGTGATTGCATGAGCCAATGCCTTAAAATAAACCTCTCTTTCCACACCTCAAATTTTCTGCATTGGTTCTCTAATCGGATTAGATTTCAAAGCCCTAATGACTCCATTCCAGGGGTGAAGCGTCTGTAATACGATGTGGCGATGGAGACACAGACAATCCCACAACTGCATGCTCCTCACCAAACGCCCAGAAGAGCCAAGGTTCTGGGTGGCCACTTATTTGGTGCCTCAGAACATTTTTGTCAAACTAAAGAGCATAAGGAGATTGGTTCTCCTAGTTGTGCTCAGCAAAGTAGGAAAAAAAAAGAGATGAGCTCAGGGATTAGAATTCCCAGCACAAGCACCCCGTAAGTGACCTAAAACTGTCTAGGTCTACCCCGAAGGAAGCCTTTCTCTCCTGTTGCTGCAGAGCTGAGATTTCTGAAAACCAAATCTAGAGTCTCATCCTACAAGTGGCTGAATTGCAACCAAAAGTGAATCCCACCTTTTTAGGGAGGGTGTTGGTTGGTGGACAGACCTGAATGCCCTCAGAACCCCCCACCCTCTTTGTCTCCAGGCCTGTAACTAGTCCCAGAAGAAGCTGAGAGGTCAGGGACTCATGCATGGGTGTGACCTCCTGTGAGAAGGTGCGCTACATTTTTTTCTTTTTTTCTTTTTTTTTGAGACAGAGTCTTGCTCTGTAGCCCAGGCTGGAGTGCAGTGGCGAAATCTCTGCCTCCCGGGTTCAAGTGATTCTCGTGCCTCAGCTTCCCAAGTAGCTGGGACTACAGGTGCATGTCACCACACTCAGGTAATTGTTTGTATTTTTAGTAGAGATGGGGTTTCACCATGTTGGCCAGGCTGGTCTCTAAATCCTGACCTCAGGTGATCCTCCCACCTCAACCTCCCAAAGTGCTGGGATTACAGGAATGAACCACTGTGT
>NW_012106053.1:1026053-1062780 GCF_000951045.1 Mandrillus leucophaeus | reverse complement strand
GGGGCTTAGGTAAGTCAGGTGGTCAATGAAGTTTTTGCTCACGTTCATCTCACGGTGGGCCCAGTGGGTCCCTGAACCCATCCTGTGGTTATTTTCCTAGTTGCAGGTGCATCGTTGGAATAGACGCCCTCAACATCTGCAGGGTCTCCATGCGGGTTCCCTGACCTGCATTGTGAGGAATGCTACTGTGGGAAAGGCCGCAATGGAAGCCACAATAACAGCCTCTACCCAGGACAATAGTAAACCAAAAGCAATACTGCAACCTTGGAAGCACTGCAGACATTGGTGCCACCATCAAGGACTTGCAGGATGCAGGGGTGAGTCCCACTGCGTCTTCATTGCATTTTATTTGGCCTGTGCAAAGGACAGCTGGATCCTGAAGAATAACACTGAATTCTCAAGTCACTTAACCGAGTGGGGACTCCACCTGTGGCTGTGTCCTAGATGTGGTTTTACTGCTTGAGCTAATGGACACACCCTCCGGTTCCTGGTATGCACATCCAACTTTGTGGCTTGGTGGGTCAGATAACACCAGGTCATGATGAGCAGCTCTGGTCACGTGGTAACTGGGGGGGCCCTGGTGAAGGGTTCCATTTGTGCTAAGGCCCAGCAGTAAGCCAAGAGCTGTTTCTCAAAAGGACAGCAGTGACAGGGGATGGTGGGGCTTTGCTCCCATATCCTAAAAGATCCTGCACTGTGATTTACCTCTGGGGCCTGCCAAAGGCTCCACACACAATCCCTGTCCGCCACTGACACCTCCAGCAACACTGGATCTGCTGGATCTTTTTTTTTTTTGAGACGGAGTCTTGCTCTGTCCCCCAGGCTGTAGTGCAGTGGCGCGATCTCGGCTCACTGCAAGCTCTGCCTCCCGGGTTCACGCCATTCTCCTGCCTCAGCCTCCTGAGTAGCTGGGACTACAGGCGCCCGCCACCAAGCCCGGTTAATTTTTTTGTATTTTTAGTAGACACGGGGTTTCACTGTGTTCGCCAGGATGGTCTCGATCTCCTGACCTTGTGATCCACCTGCCTCGGCCTCCCAAAGTGCTGGGATTACAGGCGTGAGCCACCGCGCCCGGCCTCTGCTGGGTCTTATGGCCCAAGTGGGCCCAATGTGGCAGAGGGCCTGATGTGTAAATGTCTTACCAGTAAGTCACGAGGAATTGCTACTCCTTGCTCACTAGGTCTAATCAGCACAAAGTCATCCATGGAATGAACTAGTGTGAGCTCTTGTAAAAGTGAAAGGTGATTGACATGCTAAGAACTCAATTCTGACATGAGCTGGAGAGTTGATGGACTACTGGGGTAGGACGGTGAAGGTGCCTGGCTGGCCTTGCCAGCTGAAAGCGAACTGCCTTATAATGGGGATGGAGAAGAAGACATTTGCCAGATCAGTGTCTGCATACCAGGGCTCATGAACAAAGAGCTCATGGTGCCGGGGATGGAGGCTGTGCGTTGGCTCAGAAACATAGACTCCCACTCATCAAGCCCCAGTGGCTACGGCCACCACAGACCGTCCAACCTGCCAGCAGCAGAGACCAGCACGGGGCCCCCGTGTGACACCATTCCCTGGGGTGATCAGCCAGCTACCTGGGGGCAGGTTGATTACGTTGGACGGCTTCCGCCCTGGACGGGGCAGCATTTTGTCCTTGCTGGAGCAGGCACTCTGGGCGTGAGTTTGTCTTCCCTGCATTGAATCCTGCTGCAAAAACAGCCATCCCTGGGCTCACAGCTGCCTCGTCCACCATCGTGGTGTCCACACGGCATTGCCGCTCACCAAGGAACTCACGTGACACAAATGAAGTGCGGCAATTGGCTCATGCTCATGGAATTCCCTGGTTGTATCCTGTTTTCTGTAACCCTGAAGCAGCAGAGACCAGTGCAGGGCCCAATGTGGCACCATTCCTGGGGTGATCAGCCAGCTGCACCACCACCTCGGTGCCGGCATCAGCTGCTTTTGACCACTGAGAAAACCAAGACCCGGAGGGGCTGGGACACACCCTGTTTCTTGTAAGTGGGAAGAGGCAGTGCCAGGAAGGGAACCGGGGGCTGGTGGCTTCCCCCAGCCTCAGTGCTCCTTCTCAAGTGGAGAGAAGCACCCTGCAGAGCTGGCAGAGTGTCGCCACCACCTGCGGGCCAGGTCGCCTTTCCCAAGGGCCAAGAGCATGTCCTGGCTCCATCCCAGAACCAGACCTGAGCCATCCTAAGAAAGCCCTGCCCCGAGCGACACCTGCTGTGGGAAGGGCCCTGCAGCAGCAAGGAGGATGTGAGGCAGATTTGAGGTGGGGGAGGACTGCGGGAGGCCAGGTGGGGGAGGGGTGTCACCTTCCCCAGGGACCCAGGGAGCGCAGTGCCCAAGACACACACAGGCACCGCCTCTGAAAGCAAGTGATAGTATGGAATGAGACCACCACTTCTCCTCCTGTCCTTCCCAATTTCTCCCCTACCTCCCCTTTTCCCTAGTTTATAAGACAGGAGAAAATGGAGAAAACAAAACGTTAGAAAGAAACAGAAGATTAAATAGCTAGAGGACCTTGGCACCACCACCCGGCCCTGGTGGTTAAAATAATAATAATAATATTAACCCCTGACCAAAACTACTTGTGTTATCTGTGAATTCCAGACATTGTATGAAAAAAACTGTAAAACTTTTTGTTCTGTTAGCTGATGCGTGTAGCCCCCAGTCACATTCCCCACGCTTGCTCGATCTGTCACAACCCTTTCACGTGGACCCCTTAAAGTTGTAAGCCCTTAAAAGGGCCAATAATTTCTTTTTCAGGGAGTTTGGCTTTTAAGATGCAAGTCTGCCGACGCTCCTGGCCGAATAAGCTTCTTACTTCTTTAATCCGGTGTCTGGGGAGTTTTGCCTGCTGCTCGTCCTGCTACAATAGAATGATGGAATGGCCTTTTGAAGACTAGGTCACAGCAACAGCTTGGTGGACACCCATCTTGCACAGAGCTCACCAACTCCCCATTGCAGCCCCAGGTACTCCCGAAGCCTCTGCTCTTGCTTCCTGAGCCCTGGTCACTTGGGATAAACCTGGAAGGTTCTTCAAGGGCAGTTACAAGATGGAGAAGAAAGCCCAGCCCAGAGGAGAGAAGGTGGAGCATCCCCTCCCCACCGAGGCCACCCTGCAGCCCCCCACAGAGGAGTACAGTGAGAAGGTCACTTTGAAGAGAGTCTGGAAGGAAGCCCTCAGGCTGCACAGGTTTTTGTTTGTTTGTTTATTTGTTTTTTGAGACAGAGTCTCGCTTTGTCACGCAGGCTGGAGTGCAGTAGTGTGATCCCAGTTCATTGCAACCTCTACCTCCCTGGTTTAAGTGATTCTCCTGCCTCAGCCTCCAGAGTAGCTGGGATTACAGGCACCCACCACCATGCCCAGCTAATTTTTGTATTTTTAGTAGAGATGGGGTTTCACCACGTTGGCTAGGCTGGTCTCAAACTCCCAACCTCAGGTGGTCTGCCCCCTCAGCCTCCCAAAGTGCTGGGATTACAGGCATGAGCCGCTGTGCCCAACCTAGGCTTTTGGCATCTGGAAACAACCAGAAGAGCTTTGAGATGTGTTCAGGACCTCCGCGGGACAGGGGAGGATGCAGGCAGAGCTCAGCATCAGCTCATTGACTCTCAGCCTTGAGAACAAATGGACCTGCTCTGCCGCCTCCACCAAGGCTGGCTTCTCCGCTCCTGGAATAAACTTGCTGGTCCATGATGGATTATCCATCTAAATATACTACAGGATTTTATTTCTTATTTAAATTTTATTGAAGATTTTTGAATCCGAATTTAGAAATGAAATTAACATGTAATTTTTTTCTTCCTTTACTATCATGATCAATCTTCGGTGTTAAGCTTTTCATCTTTTTGTGTGATCTAGAATAGTTTAAATATCACAGGAATTAAAGAATAACCAGAATACAGTTCAGAAATCATTAATTCAAGGAGTCATTTTTATTAGATAATTTTTAAAATCGTCCCAAGCTCCGCTGTGACCAGAGTCTTCCAGGTAAAAATGACAGAACTTAGGGAACAAAATCAAGGTCAGAAGTGGCTGCATCAAGAAGGGCTGGGAGAGAGGGTTGAGTAGACGCTAGGATGGGGAATTTTCACTTCTCATTTTATAGACATATCTATGTCATTTTGTTAAAATTATTACAGATGTGAGACAAGACTACAAAGGAGACTAATAAACACCCTCTTGCCCACCACCAAGGTTTAGCAAATCAAAAAATGATTTACTTAAAAAATTCTCATAACAACTTTTTGTTGCGCCATGGAGAACACATCTGAAAGGCCCGCCTGAGTGTTCACACACAGAGCACATCAGATCATGAGGCAGGACCTGATCACCCCCCAAGGCGCTCTGCCTTGCCCAAAGGGAGGCTCCAATCTTCCCTGTCATGGCAGGGATGCCTCTTGAGCCTCTCAGCTTCCATGTGAATGGAACCAGAGTCTCTTTTTGCTGATGGGATGTTTGTGGGATTCCTCCAGAAATGACCCTGTGCATGACCTTGTGGACCCTCCACTCCCGTTGTGTATGATTGCATCGTGTGTTGCATCTGGCGTACGCACCCATTCCCTGGATGAGCAAGCAGCAGGCTCCAACCGGGCACTACCAAGAGAATTGCTTCCAGACTATTCCAGGCAGGAAGTAGCTCTTGGTAAACACACAGACCCATTTTATTGGGTTTATACCCAGGAAGGGAACCACATGGGCATGGAATGTGCTTGGTTTTGGCTGCAGGAGGTGCTGCCCAGGGGCTTCCCAAAGGGACAGTAGCAGACACTGCACTGCAGCAGGGAAGAGGTGGATCCCAGCACTTCTGGAGGCCGAGGCAGGTGGATCACCTGAGGTCGTGAGTTTGAGACCAGTCTGGCCAACAGGGTGAAACCCCGTCTCTACAAAGAATACAAAATTAGCCAGGTGTGACGGCGTAATGCCTATGATCCCAGCTACTTAGGAGGCTGAGACAGGAGAATAGCTTGAACTTGGGAGGCGGAGGCTGCAGTGAGCCAAGATCACGCTGTTGCACTCCAGCCTGGGTGAGATACAGCAAGACTCCGTCTCAAAAAAAAAAAAGGTGGAACTGCTGAGCCCCTTCCCACAGGCACCTCCCAGGCTGCTGAATATACAGCGGCAGCTCAGGGAAGAGCAGGAGAGTCCTCGGACATGCCTTTTTGTGAGGAGCTTAGTCAAACATGCCGCCCCGCTTTCTGTTGCATTGTCTTTCTTTTTTTTTTAAGAGATGGCATCGCTCTCTGTTACCCAGGCTGGAGTACAGTGGTGCAATCTCGGCTCACTGCAAGCTCCGCCTCTTATCCTCCATGTAAACCAAGCACATTCCGTGCCCATGTGGTTCCCTTTCTGAGCATAAACCCAGTAGAATGGGTTTGTGTGTTTACCAAGAGCCACTGCCTGGAATATTCCGGAAGCACTTCTCTTGGTAGTGCCCAGTTGGAGCCTGCTGCCTGCTCATCCAGAGAATGGGTGCGTACACCCTACACTACACCGGGTTCAAGCGATTCTCCCGCCTCAGCCTCCCGAGTTGCCGGAGTTAGAGGCACTGGCCACTGTGTTGCCTTGTCTTTCTTCCTTACCCATCTGAAGTTCATTACACACGTTGGCTACGAGTCCTGTGTTGCAAGCGTGCCTTGTCAGTATCCCCGCCCACCGACACCTGTCCTCTCCCTCTCTTAATGGTGTCTTCTAATAAATGGAGCATCCTCATTTTAATATAACTCAATGCATCCACTTCCCCAGGCCTTGTTTACGAAACCTGCCCCCGCTAAGATCACGAAGATGCTCTCCTTTGCTTTCTTCTAAAAGCGTTCTGGTTTTCACATTTAGCCCTGTAATCCATCTGAAATTGATTTTTATGTAAGGTAAAAGGCAGGGATCAGGCTATGTCTTTTCCCACACAGATATTCAGCGGATCCCTCCCCACTTATTGAAGAGCCCCCCCTTTTCCTCCTGGACTGTAATCCTGGCTTTCTTTCACATAATTTTTTTTTTAATGAAACTCAAGCTTATACACAAGTTTTGCCATTAATGTCCTCTTTCTATTCTGGGATGTCATCCAGAGTCCTACATCAAATTTACTTGTCACAACTCTCTGGTTCCTCTGGTCTGCAACAGTTTCTACACGTCTCCTTGTTTTTCATGACCCTGACGGTCCCAAGGAGAACGGGCTACGCGTCCTGTGAACTGTCCCAGAGCCTGAGTTTGCCTGTTGTTTCTTGGAAATCACATCACAGAAGGGAAATGCCTGTCTCAGCACACCGCCCCGGAGATGCGGGATTTCCACCTGCCGTCACTGGGGTACCGACCTTCATCATGTGGTTAAGGTGGCATCTGCCAGGATTCTCCACTGAGAAGCTCCTGTGGTTCCTTGTTGAGCCTATTCTTTGGAAACCAGTCATTGAGTCTGACCCCGCCACCTTGGAGAAGAGAGGAGCTTATTAATCTCCGCCTCCTGGATAACAAGGAGTAGCTGCATAGAATCAGGATTCTATAACAAAGTTTAGTGTCTCCTCCTCCATTTGTTTACTTATTCGGCCATTTATTTATATTCATGTGGACTTATGCATATTAATTTTCTACACTGGCAAGTCTTTTCAAACATTCAGTATTAAAGGCAGGGTTGTGGTTTGCTTCTGATTGATATGGAGCAAAAGGGACCAGACTCAGCTTCTCACCAGAAGCAATAAAGCCAGAGAAAATACATGAAAAAATCATTTTCCAAACACTGGATATCGGGCAGGAAAGGACAGGGGAGCCTGAGAGGAGGGAAACCAGTGCAGCGATCTCTGTGATTGCTTTAGCCGCTGCCAAGAGTTTCCAGCCACAGTACCCGGAGGGGAATCCCCGTGGGGCCTGGCGGACCCCTGCGTTGCATGGACGGAGCTTAGAGTCCACAGAGGCCAGGGCAGCTGGAATGAGCTGGAATGAGCTGGCCAGCATGGACAGAGTTTCTGAGAGGGGAGGGCAGCACGGGGAGTGGGCCCTAGAGCTCTCCAGGCTCCCACACCCCAGTGTTCACTGAATATGGATCAGTACCTGTATGTGAGGAAGCTTCATCTATGTACTGCTCTGGCTACAAAGTCAGAGGAAGAACCACCCGAAAGAATGGCAGGAAACAATGCCCCAAGCTCGCCGGGATGGGAACATCGCCCGTTCTCACCAGGCATCAGGAAGAGCTCAGAGTTCCCGGAACATTGAGTAGATTCTTCAGAACGCTCATGCATGCCTCTGAATAGGGGAAGATTGGCCCTAGACTAAATGTGGCTCTTGTTCTGCCTAATCTATGAGGAAAGCACTTCCTGAAAGGATAAAACTATTTCCAAGTAACTTAACTGTATATCAGAACAAAGCTCAAAAATAATGTAGGAATATAAAAAATTTAATACCAAAGAAGATAAAATTCATAACATCTGGTATCCAATCAAAAACTACCAGGTAGCCCAAAATGAAGAGTTAAAAAAAAAAAAAAAAAAAAATCAGCTCATGCCTGT
Source organism: Mandrillus leucophaeus (assembly GCF_000951045.1). NCBI lineage: Eukaryota > Metazoa > Chordata > Mammalia > Primates > Cercopithecidae > Mandrillus > Mandrillus leucophaeus. Next base: position 1,055,274 of record NW_012106053.1, on the reverse strand, counting down.
AATCCCAGCAATTTGAGAGGCCAAGGCGGGTGGATCACGAAGTCAGGAGATGGAGACCATCCTGGCTAACACGGCGAAACCTCATCTCTACTAAAAATACAAAAAATTAGCCGGGCAAGGTGGGGGGCGCCTGTAGTCCCAGCTACTCTGGAGGCTGAGGCAGGAGAATGGCGTGAACCCAGGAGGTGGAGGTTGCAGTAAGCGGAGATCGCACCACTCACTCCAGCCTGGGTGACAGAACGAGACTCCATCTCAAAAAAAAAAAAAATCAATAAAATCAACCCATGACCAGCACGGATGTTAAAATTAACCAAAAAGGACATGAATATAGTTATTTAAATTATAACCACAAGTTCAAAACACTAGAGCAAAGATTGGTCATGTTAAGTAGACGCTTGGAGGTTATTAAAAAGCACCAAACCAAACATGAAAAGTACAATGTATGCGATGAAAATACACTGAATGAGATTAATGGAAAATTAGACATTGTGAAAGAAAATATCAGTGAACATGAAGGCATAGCAATAGAAACTATTGAAAATGAAATGTATAGAGAAAAAACTAAAACAACAGCATATTAGTGAATGATAGAAACTTTTTATTTTTTCCTTGAGACGGAGTCTTGCTCTGTCTCCCAGGCTGGAGTGCAGTGGCATGATCTTGGCTAACTGCAACCTCTGCCTACCGGGTTCCAACGATTCTCTTGCCTCAGCCTCCTGAGTAGCTGGGAATACAGGTGCCGGCCACCATGCCAAGCTAATTTTTTGTATTTTTAGCAGAAATGGAGTTTCACCATGTCAGGGAGGCTGGTCTGTCTCCTACTCCTGACCTCAAGTGATCCACCCACCTCGGCCTCCCAAAGTGTTGGGATTACAGGCATGAGGCACCATGCCTGGCCGAGAACCTTTTTAGTAGCCTAATATATTTGTCCTTAGAGTCCCCAGAGAGACAGGAAAGAAAGGAAAACATATTTGAAGAAATAATGACTGACATTTTCGTGAATTTCTGGAAAATTATAAGCCCACAAACACAAGATGCTTTTGAGCCCCAAGATTAAGAAATAAGAAAATTGTTCAAAACTCCTGATAAAGAGAAAATTTTAAAGCAGCAAGATAAGTTATATTACATACAGAACACAGGTAAGTACGGCCACAGATTTATCATCGGAAACCATCCAAGCGAGAAGTCAGTAGAGCAGTGTCTTTAAAGTAAAAAAATGTCAGCTCTCAGTTCTATATCCAGTGAAAATGTCTTTCGAAAGTGAAGACAAAATAAAGACTTTTTTAGACAAACAAATGCTGAAAGGATTCATCATGGCCAAGAAATATATCACTAAAAAAGCTATTTAACTAGTAAATGAGTTTTGCAAAGTTGCAGAATACAAGATACATGTACAAAATCAATTGTAGTTCTACATACTATCAATGAGCAATTAGAAATTAAAATTTAAAAACACCGTTTGCAGAGGCATCAAAAATATAAAATACTTATGACTCACAATATGTAGGTTAATATGCAATTTCTATCAAAGTGCCAGAAGTATTTATTATATCTGATTCTAAAGTTTATACAGGAAACTAAAGGAACCAGAATAGCAAAAAAAAAAAAAAAAAAAAAGAAGAATGAAATTAGGGAAATTGCACTACCCGGTGTTAAGACTTAAAGGCTTACTCTGTAGCTGCAGTCATGAAGATAGTGCTGTTTTTTATAACCATAGATAAATACAGCTATGGAACAGAATACAGTCCATGGACAGACTTACTCTATGGACTGATTTAATGTCAAAGGTGCAAAGGAGATGCAATGGAGAAAGGGTGGTCTCTTATTTAACCCTGTAGAATGTAAAACCTTTTTTTTTGCAGCACTAAAAATGACAGAAACAATGACAAAGCACAAGCAACTGAAAAGTCAATGTTTTTCAGTACAAACATATGACAAACAAATGGCTGTCCTTAATTTACAATAAGCTTGTACAAATCAAAAGTAAAAGATGAACAACCCAAAAGAGCCCCAGGCCAAGAACTGAAACAGGTAGTCTTCAAAAAAAGGAAGATGAATGTGGCTGGGCGCGGTGGCTCACGCCTGTAATCCCAGCACTTTGGGAGGCCGAGGCGGGTGGATCACGAGGTCAGGAGATCGAGACCATCCTGGCTAACACGGTGAAACCCCATCTCTTCTAAAAATACAAAAAATTAGCCGGGCGTGGTGGTGGGCGCCTGTAGTCCCAGCTGCTTGGGAGTCTGAGGTGGGAGAATGGCGTGAACCCGGGAGGTGGAGGTTGCAGTGAGCGGAGATCGCACCACTGCACTCCAGCCTGGGTGACAGAGGGAGACTCCTTCTCAAAAAAATAAAATATAAAATAAAATAAAATAGAAAGACAAATGTCCATCAGATACATGAAAAGGTGTTCAGTCTTATTTATGATTTATGGAATCAATCTTATTTATGATTGCTGGAATTCAAATAAGAACAGCCAGAATTTGAAAAAAAATGTATTTTTTTCTCACCCAGCAGATCCCCAGTGGTTTAAAAGCTGTGGGCGGAGGAGGGACAAGTACTCCCATACCCTCAGGGGAAGTGGAAGCTCATGCTGTGTCTGCAGTGGGTGAATGGTCAGCACAGACAGCCACCAGATCAAGAAAAACTAGTTGTCATCAAGGCCCACTCACTTAGAAACAATCTAAATAAAACCCGGAAGATCAGAGCAGATTATTTTAATATTTAATTTGTGTTTTATCGTTAACAATATGTAAAATCCATGAACAAAATTTTTATTCTATATTTTGTACTATGAATTTCTTAATGTAACTCATTGTCTGAAGAATCAAATGTTGACTGTGGGTTTTCAAGCGTGATTTTTCCAAATAAATGTTATGATGGTAGAAATCTTTTCCACTATTTCAGGGTAGGAACGTAGTTTTATGCAACATTAAATGGCTTCATCAGGTTCCCCAAGGGCCTCTCTTGGCTCTGATATCACCACACCTGCTTTGTGTCTGTTGGCGAATTTATTTTTTCTCCATAGTTAACTCTTTGAAGTCCTCACCTGTCAGTGACTTTGTAGAATTCAGGCAATCCTGTAGCATCAGTGTCATCGACTTCATCAAAGTTCTGACTCCTTTGAGAAACTTGAAACACCAGGTCGTATTTGACCAACATCCTTATTTTTTATTTTTATTTTTTTGAGATGGAGTCTTGCTCTGTTGCCCAGGCTGGAGTGCAGTGGCACAATCTCGGCTCACTGCAACCTCTGCCTCCTGGGTGCAAGTGATTCTACTCCCTCAGCCTCCTGAGTAACTGGGATTACAGGTGCCCCCGCACCACGCTCAGCTAAGTTTTTTGTATTTTTAGTAGAGACGGGTTTTCACCATGTTGGTCAGGCTGGTCTCAAACTCCTGACCTCATGATCCACCTGTCTCAGCCTCCCACAGTGCTGGGATTACAGGTGTGAGCCACTGTGCCCGGCCCACCATCCTCACTTCTTTACGTCAGTTGCCCGCTTTTCAAACTCTGGTATTTCATCTGTCCACTTGGCTTCCAATTTCAATTATTACAATTTTCATTTCTATTGACTTAATTAAGTTTTCTTCCAACTGAGCTCTCATTTTTAAATTAATGTATTTATTTTAATTGATAGGTGTACATATTTTAGATGTACATATTTTGGGGGTATATGGGATAATTTGATCCATTCATATAATCGAATTAGGGCAATTTGAGTATCCATCACCTTAGATATTTTCTTTTCTGTATGTGAGGAACATTTGAATCATTCTCTTCTAGCTTTTTTGAAATGTACAGTGGATTAATCCTAACCATAGTCACCCTACTGATCTATGGAACACCAGGTCTTATCACTTCCATCTAAGCATTTATTTGTATCCATTAATCAAACTCTCTTCATCCCCTGACCCATTTCCCTTCTCAGCCTCTGGTAACTGCGAAGCTACTCTCTGTCTTTACGGGTAAGCTCTCATTTCTAAGAGTTTTTTTTGTTTTGTTTTGTTTTGTTTTGTTTTTTTTTGCGATGGAGTATTGTTCTGTTGTCCAGGCTGGAGTGCGATGGCATGACCTCGGCTCACTGCAACCTCTGACTTCTAGGTTCAAGCAATTCTCCTGTCTCAGCCTCCCAAGTAGCTGGGATTACAGGTGCCTGCCACCGTGCCCAACTAATTTTGTATTTTAGTAGAGATGGGGTTTCACCATGTTGGTCAGGCTGGTCTCTAATTCCTGACCTCAAATGATCTACCCACCTCGGCCTCCCAAAGTGCTAGGATTACAGGCGTGAGACACCATGCCCGGCTGCTAATAGTATCTTGTTCCCTACGCATGTTTCATATTTCCACTTAAACACATGAAATGTGCTTATTTAGAATCCGCATATCCCCACGTCTGGAGTCGCTGTGGGTCAAAGGCAGTGCTGTTTCTGTTTCCTTATGTGGTGGTATTCTGCGCTCATGTGAGTTTATGGATTTTCAATGGATCATTCTCTGGACAGATTCTGAGCCTGGGTTGTGGGTGTCTAACTACATAAAATAGTGCCTTACCTTCAGTGAGCCCCATGAACCTGGGCCTAATAGAAAAATGCATCCACTAGAGCGTTTTTGGACCACGCAGAAAATTCAAACCCTAACCCTTCTCTGGACTTTCAAGGTCTGAATTTTCAAAGGAATAGACCCTGCTCCCTGCCCTCTACTCAGAGCCAGAGCTGAGTAACACAAATGTGCTTGCTGTCTCTTTTGTGGGGAAGATTTTTCTCTAAATTCCCCTTTTCCTGGCAGTAGCTATTTGAGTCTTCCAACTGCACACAATAATCCTTATTTATCTCCTCACCTTGGGTCTCGTGCCATTGTTAGAAACCCAATCTCCATGTGACTGTGCCTGGCAACTTCCTTGATGGGCCACCAATGTCTCCAGAGTCTGCTTTTGTGCTTTCCCGTTACGTTTTATTTCTGAAGATTGTTCTTACTATTTTAGTTTGGTAAAGACTCGCATTTAAAAGCCTATATTTTGTACTCTATCCACCACTCTGAAGTATATTGTAGCAGGATGTTTTGTCTGATATGTAACTATCAAAAGAAGCCTCTTTTAAATATTGTAAATGTCACCTTTTGATATTAATTTTCAATATACCTGAATATTATTTTTAAGTATAATATAAAATAATGTTTTTCATATTGATTAACTGTATACCATTATTACATTGATTATCTACCATTTTATAAAAAAAAAAAAACTTCTTTTTTTTCTCATTGAGGTTATACCACCACTGCCATATATTGATTTCACATATCTCGGGTCCATCCTGGGCTGTTTCTTTCTGTCGGTTCTGTTTGTCACAGTGCACTCTGTACATTGTCTTAATTCTATAGCTTTCTAGTATATATTGATATTTGGTGGGACATGCCTCTCTTCTTCTTTGTCTTCTTCACAAATAACTCAGCTGTTCTTTGCCCTTCTCTGTTATGTGATAATAAATGTCATGCTCCATGAAAAATACTATTGGAATTCTGCATGGACTTACATTAAATTTGTAGGCTAATTTAAGGAAAATTGACTTGTTCATGCTACTGAGTTTGAATCCATAAATACACCAAGCCATCCAGCCAGAGCTATAAGCACAATCTTCCTTCAGTATCCATGGGGATGGGTTCCAGGACCTCCCACAGACACCAAAATCCCCAGATGCTCACGTTCCTGGTAGAAAATGGCATAGTATTTGCATATAACCTCCACACATCCTCTGCACGCTTTAAATCATCTCTCGATTACTTATAATGCTTAATACAATGTCAATGCTATGGAAATTGTTGTTAAACTGTAGTGTTTAGGGAATCACAAGAAGAAAAAAGTCCGTGTGTGATCAGTACAGACACAACCATCCACTTTTCGAAATATTTTTGATCTGCATCCACAGATGTGGAACCCACAGATACGGAAGGCCAACTGTATGCCTTAATCCTGCTTCTAGGGGCCTGGTACATCTTTGGCATCTTACAGAATTTTGTGAGAAAGGTAAATGGAAATTCGTTTCCTGTTGTATTTCTATTTTTTAACATTTGGAATGCTACTGACATTTTTTTAAAGTACACATCTAGAAACTTTCTTGGTAGTTTTGTTTCTTTGATGGTCCATGTATACAATTTTATCTTCTGCAAATAAATTGTCTTATTTTTATAATTTTTGAATCAACTTTTTCTTGCCTTATTACATTGGCTTGAGTCCAGTGAAATTCGAAGAGGAACAGTTGGAGCTGGCTCCTAAGTCTCCTTCCTGGCTTCAAAAAGAATGTTTTTAAAATGTTACCCCGAACGACGGGCTTGTTTATATCCCTGGTAGATGTCCGTCCTCGGGATGAGAAGCCACTCTCCACTCCCGGTTGACGAGTAGTTTCTATCCCGAATGAATCTGGGACTTTTTTCAGTATGTTTTTCTGACTTTCTTTTAATGAAAGTAGGTCTTAATAGTAGGGTCAGTAGTTATCGTGGAAAAATTTAAGACACTAATATGTCTCTTTAAAAATCCTCCTGAAAATCCCTCCTTCCCTCCCTGACCTTATATATCTTTGATACTGGCAATACTCTTCAGAACTCCTGGCTCATTCTCCACCATCAGCTTAAATTTCTTTTTCTTTCTCTTTTTCTTTTTTTGAGACCGAATCTCACTCTGTCATCCAGGCTGGAATGCAGTGGCATGATCCCAGCTCCCTGCAACCTCCACCTCCCAGGTTCAAGCAATTCTCCTGCCTCAGTCTCCCGAGTTGCTGGGATTACAGGCACGCACCACCATGCCTGGCTAATTTTTGTATTTTCAGTAAAGACAGCGTTTCACCATATTGTCCAGGCTGGTCACGAACTCCTGATCCACCCACCTTGCCCTCCCAAAGTGCTGGGATTATAGCCATGAACCACTGTGCCCAGCCCATGAGCTTAAATTTCTAAGTGGTGATCTCACTTTAAAACGTAGAATTTACTATCTTTGTATCTATGCTAAAACGGAAACAGGCTCATTTCAGCATCTGGCTGTAACTTTATTGTATTTTGGATGATTTCCTTTGAACTCTCTTCCAATTCACTACTTCTCACTTTGACTGCATTCAGGCAGGCTAGACTTTCACACATATACGGCTTTTTTTATAAAATGTATTTCAATGACTCCTTTTTAATTCATGTTTAAGATCTCCAATTAGCTGCTTTTCATGAAAACAAATCATTGCATTTTGTCTGTTTTTTATTACTATTTATGCACTTGTAAATATAATTTCACCTCCAATTCTCTCTTGAAACACCTTCAGCTTATTTTGAAGTCTCTGTTTGTATGTAAAGACATGAATGATTTTACCTAGAGTCAATTTATGTTCCAAGAGTTGGTTTTCTTGGTTATAGTTCTTTATTTCCTATCATTATATTCATTTATGCCTATCTCAGTTTGGACCTCCAAGCCAAATTCGAGTGGGAGAAGTTTGCGGGGTGTTCCTCCCTGCGTTTCTGTGTCTTTCTTTCTTTTCTCACCTCCTCGTGCCTCTGTCTGAGGATGGTGCCTCCACTGCACCCTCCACACGATCCTGACCTGGGTCTTCCATAGGATCTGCGTGGCTTCCTGCAGGGATACTGGAGCTATCTCAGGTCCATCCACAGTGCCAGGAGGGGCTGGACTCAGATCCCACTCATGCAGTCTCCCTGGGCCTGTGGCTCACATCTAACTGTAGACCCTGGACTTATTTATTTATTTGCTTATTTATTTGAGACGGAGTTTTGCTCTTGTTGCTCAGGCTGGAGTGCAGTGGCGCAATCTCGGCTCACTGCAACCTCCGCCTCCCAGGTTCAAGCGATTCTCCTGCCTCAGCCTCCAAAATGGCTGGGACTGTAGGCGCCTGCCACCGCATCCAGCTAACTTTTCCTATATTTTTAGTAGAGACAGGGTTTCACCGTGTTGGCCAAGCTGTGTCTCGAACTGCTGACCTCAGGCGATCCACCTGCCTCGGCCTCCCAAAATGCTGGGATTACAGGCGTAAGCCACCGCCCCCAGCCACTCCTGGACTTTAGAGCAAGTTTCTACTCTGATTTCATGAGGTCTCCTCACCTCTCGGCTGCAGGCCCAGAGCCTGTCCCAACCTCCATTCTGACGTTTCTGGTCACCGTCTTTGGGCAGGATTCAACCCTGTGCACCTGCGCCCGACTCTGGACTCAGGAAACCAGCTATTCCTTGTTTTTTATCTGAACGAGGCATCATTTCCAGGAGTATGGAGCAAAGAGGGTTATTACAAGGTGAATTCTCTAACCTGTCTTCATAGAAAACCCTTGCAATTGCTTTTAAGTGATAGAATTTTAAATAACAAATACTTTCATCTTTTATTAAGAAATTCTCAAACAAATCCATATCATGAAGAATACTTATTTTGTAGAATTATGTATTAAAAATAATAGAAAATGAATACGCAATATACAAGAATAATAGACGCATATGGCAAGCCCTGAAAGAACTTGAAAAATTAAAACACTTAATTTGTAAGTGTTACAGGATTCTGGGTACATTTTTCTTTTGACTTCAACTACAATCAAGAGTATATAATCGTTTGGTAGACTGAAGAAATAGAAGAATGAAGTCATAATTGTATTTAATGATTTTCTTTTTTTGCAAGAAACAGGTCAAGTCTACAAGCAGTTGGGATGCCAATTAGAAAAATCTTAGCAGTTACAATGAAAAGTGAAAAAAAAAAGTAAATTAAAAACATTAATATTGGAAAGAGAAAAAATATTCCTTCTGAATCATGCAGGTGAAAGTCCAGGAATTCTCCCAGAGGCCTGGAGGAGTTCGTCCTATGCCGTGGGGCAGGCCCAGCCCTGGGTTGTGTGTGGGGGCTACTGAGGACTCAGCCCTAGAACCCCGAGGGACCAGGAGCCTGGGAGTGAGGGAACCAGGGTGGGGCTGCGTAGGAGTCAGTGGGACCCCACCGTGGAAGAAGAAAGACCAGGCCAAGTCACAAAGGAAGAGCAGAAACAGCAGGGGGGTCTTCGGACAGTTGAGCCAGTTAGGGGACAACGTTACCTTTTACAGTAATATTAATGTGTCTTCCGTTTCTGCCAATGACCAACAAGTCCCAGGTCACAGAAGACCGTGGAGGGCGCAGCGGGAAGGGGTGAGCACTGCCTGGATTCCACTGTGTACATTTTAGATAACGTTCCCCCCGAGGCCAGAGTCACACAGCAAGCTGGCTGGGACAAGCTTCTGACTGGGGGACCTGGCCAGCCTTGCCCCATCTGCCTCCCACAGGCTGGTGGACCTGGCCTCGACCCCTCTGCATCCCACAGGCTGGTGGACCTGGCCTCGCCCCCTCTGCCTCCCACAGGCTGGGGGACCTGGTCTCGCCCCCTCTGCCTCCCACAGGCTGGGGCACCCCAGGCGATGCACTCCTAGGGAATATCTAACAGGCTGCAGCCTGGCACACACCTCTGAGGCTGCCAGAGCTCCTGCTCCTCCGTCTGTGTGCCACGGCCTGGGGACGGGGCCTCCTGTGTTCCAGAGTGGAGGGAAGCTGGGCCCTGGCCTCCCTCCATGTGGGTTCTGATCACACATGTGCCCAGGTGCCCTCCACTCTGGGCTGGAGGCTGACAGCCGCCTACCCCTCCGCACCCTCCACGGAGAGTCAGTGCAGCTCCTGGCTCCAGAAACTTCCACTGGGCTTCTGTGGGTTTCCCCGCTTTACTGTAAGTCAGAGTTTCAGCAAGAGGACATCCCATTTATCAATGTCCTCTTCATCCATCAATGCTCTTTGCTGATTGATGTGTTGAAAGCAATTCATGTTACTTTCTTCTATTATGGACCCCAAATCCCCAACTCTGATATCTGGCAAGGCTGTTCTTTAAAATCTTCTTTTTGTCCAACCGTGAAGTGCGGGTGGCTAAGCAAAGCATGGCAAGCCAATGGGACATTTTCGCTTTACCAGGAGGCTGCTGCGTCTAGGCCAGGTCCAGGGCTGCCAAGACCCCACGTGCATGGCCTTCCCGCTTCATTCCTCTGGGATGCACCACCCGACACAGGCCCAGGGCAGCCCATGACTCAGGCCCAACACCTTCTGACCTCCTCCAAACACAGGGCAGTTCACTCGCTTCCCAAACGTCTATGGAGAACTGCAGGAGGTGCCCATGCTTTGGTGATGCATTTTCACTCTTTACAGCCCTGGGTGCAGCCTTCAGTTATGTAGATGAGAGCTCAAGTTGCACCTGGAAAAGTGAGGTGATTTGCATGAGTGTCCACAGCTCACGGTGGAAATTGTATGGCCTGACAACAAATCCCAGGTCACAGAAGACCATGGAGGGCACCGAGGGAAGGGGTGGACACTGCCTGGGAAAAGGGACAGCTGAGATGGGAGCTGGGCACGGCTGCTGCACAGGACGGCACCAGTGAGCTGTCCACGTGGGCAGCGAAACTCCCGCCTCTGCCCTGGCCGCAGTCTGGAAAAGACAGATGGAGAAACCTTTCTCATCAGATAAAAGGGGCTGAGTGGATGGAATGGTGGCCCCCAAAAGATGTGTGTGCATCCTGACCCCAGAATCTGTGAAGGGACCTTACTTAATGAAAAGGTCTTCGGGTTTTGTCATTAGGTTAAGGATCTCGAGATGGTGTCATCCTGGACTCTTCAGTTGGCCCCTAAATCCAATGACGTGTCCAGCTAAGAGACAAAAAAGGAGAAGACACAAAGAAGAGGGGAGACAGCTATGTGGCCACAGAGGCAGAGACGGGAGTGAGATGCCTAGAAGCCCAGGGTCTCCTGCAGCCACTGGAAGTGGGAAGAGGCAGGGAGAAGCCTCCTGAGAGCGTGGCCCTGTGGACAGCACATGGATTTCTGGCTTCTGGTCTCCAGAGCTGTGAGAGGATAAATTTCTGTTGCTTTGTGGTCACCTGTGTTGCCGCCTCTCCCAGGAGGGTGGGGCTGGGTGCCGCAGGCCCCAGGCAGCCGGGAGCACCTGACCCTTCCCCCAGGCAGGATGGAGAAGGACCCGGGGTGGCCAGAGTGTGGCCCTATGTGGACCTCGCCGCTGTGGATTGGATGAGGCTTACCCCGATAACTGACTTAGCTCTGCTGACCTGCGTCCGCCACTGGCCCCAGGAGTTGGACTGGGAGGAAAGAGAGCAAACTGGCCTCGAAGGTCCTGTCGGCCGTGGAATTCTGTGACCAAAGCCCCTGGGGTTGTGGGAAAATGGTCGAGTCAGATGCCCTGAATTTCCGCTGGTTTCTCCCCACTGTGCCCTGAGTGGGGACTCACGAGCATAGGGAGGTCCAGACATAGAGCTCCTGGAGTCCAGGAAGGGCATGAGCACGGGGCACGTGGGGCTCCTGGTTTCCACGAGACTGTGAAGGGGGATATCTCAGAGGGTCCTTTCGTCTGGCCACCTGGTGACAGCAAACAGCAGTGCTGGTCCTTTCAAGGGAGGTGGCAGTGGGCAGGTCCATGCCGCCTGGCCATGGTGGCGTGTGGGGCCACCCGCAGTGGTGACAACCGGGTTCATCCCACTCCACACACCTCGTCACCAGGCCTCTAGGTTGTCAACTACAATTGCGCAGATGGCCTTCTGGGGTGTCCTGGGCTGCCTCGCCCACGGAGCCGGGTTTGGGCCCGGAAGCAGCCACAGGAAAGGGCCTTGCGAGGGACCAGATCTGCTTTGACTGTAACAAAATGTGGCAGCCATCTCGGGCAGCAGCAAAGGAGCTGAGGACGGAGACTCGGCCCTGGCTCCCGGCCCAGGCCTGCCTGCGTTTCGCTGGGTCACCTTGAACGGGCTGCACTGTCTCTCTTGGCCTCAGCCCCATCTGGAGAGTGAACAGGACGGGCTCCTGGTGCACAGCCTCTGGCTCAGCCTTGCAGTTCAGCGGGCCCTGGGCAGGCCGTGGCTCCTGAATGCAGGGTTACTTGGGACTACTAAGCCAGCGGCCACAGGGAGACCTTGGGCCAGCCCTGGAGAGGCCCTGGCCTGTGTTTCTAGACAAAGTTTGCAAAATTCCTTTAAAAAAAAAAAAAGACTTTGATTAAGAAGCTGCTCTCTGGGGGTGTCCTCCAATGCCCCACGGAGGAATTAAGGTGTTTATCCTTATTCACAAAAGAAATGGATCGTAAGTAGAAGAATTCCCTACAATTTATTCACACAACAAAAAAATAATGAGCATTAGTAAATTCCTTTTTATTATAAGAGGAAAAAAAGATGCAAATGGTGATTTAATGAAGGATTTAGCTCTCAGTGCTACTTTCCACCATCACAAAAGGGACGTTTCTTATTATTCAGAAAGCACTTGGACTGAGAAGAGAAGGTTCCATAAACAGCCATTAGCATCTTAATTACACGATAATTCAAAAGACAGCTCCCCTGAAAAAACTTCGGCCCATGAATCTCTCAGCTTCAATGTCCAAGAAGGGAGACAGATTCTCCCAAGAACGTGGCCCAGGAACTCAGGGGGTCTTCCTGGTGTGGTGCCCAGGGGTTTGTCTGGCTGATGGATGGCGGCCTGATGGGACAGTGTGCCCAGCCCTGGAGTGGTCACTCACCCCAGTGAGAAGCCGCTGAGCTGTGTGCAGGCGGGCATGTCATCGCGGCTGGTCGGAGGCCAGTTCACCACCCCGAGATCTCTGAGAGGCAGTGGGAGGCTCTGGTGGCGGGGAGAGAGGCTGCCTGTTTCATCCCCTGTCCTGGACATTTTGCTATGTTCTTGAGCAAATCTGAGACCAACGACCTTGTTGTGGCTAGGATCTTTCATCGCTAGTTGGAGACATCACTCAAACCCACTTCTTCGTAAAGGGAAATGTCTATACACAGTTGTAAAAAATGCCGAGGAGCAGAAAAAGGGTGCATCCTCAAGGGTCAGGACTCAGGGGCCGACTGATGTCATCTGCAGTCACTTCCACCTTAGGCTCTGTCCTCACGCAGGCTCCCTGGTCCCAGTGCTTCTGGACAGCTCTGGGCTTGGGTCCCACATGTAGCAGGGCCAGTGGCCAAACTGTGCTCCTTTTCTAGCAATTTCTGCAAAAGCACTGGAAGTGGCTCATACTGGAGCCAGTCACTGGCCGGCCCATGTGAGCCCCTATGAGCTTTGACATCAGGGATGGACTAGCGTCACCCGACACGCACGGGCAAAAGAGTGGAGGAGCAGTTCCCCAAGGGAAAGTACAGCCTGGTCAGAGGTCAGGGGCCAGAACTGGACAGCAAGAGGGCAGGTGTGCCTGAGGAACAGGCCTCCTCTAGGGACACCCAGAACCCTTGCTGTGAACTTTTCTTCAAGTGAAGAAGGTCCGCACAAGAACTCACACAAGCTCCGCTCCTGGTGGTTCTGTCCCTGACTTCCTTCCACATCTCTCTAACTGTCCTCCCCTGTGCCCGGGGCCTCCAGTCAGCTGGAGCGAAGCTCCACTTATCCTTCATGGACCACTGTCTCCCCACCCCCAAAAGTGATTTCACTCCCCACTTCATGGAGAAAAATGAGGCTTGCACCCCTAAGTTCCACATCACCCTGCAGCTCCCCATGTATGCCCCCTGGTGCTGCCCTCCCCCAGGAGAAGGCCCCCTCCTATGGCACCTGTGTCTCCTGCCTGGGGACCACGCCGTTCCCTCCTCCTCCTTCCAGCATCTGTGATGCCAGGTCCTTCCTGGCTCCTCCCCCAAAGCTGGATGTGTCTACACTTCCTTAATTTGCACGGAAGCCTTCTGGCTGCCTTCTTGCACCAGCAGTATAATTTTTTTTTTTTTTTCCAAGACGGAGTCTTGCTCTGTCACCCAGGCTAGAGCACAGTGGTGCCATCTTGGCTCACTGCAACCTCTGCCTCCTGGGTTCAAGTGATTCTCCTGCCTCAGCCTCCCAAGCAGCTGGGATTACAGGCATGCACCACCAAGCCCAGCTAATTTTTGTATTTTTAGTAGACACGGGGTTTCACCCTGTTGGCCAGGCTGGTCTCGAACTCCTGACCTCATGATCCGCCCGCCTCGGCCTCCCAAAGTGCTGGGATTACAGGCATGAGCCACCGGGCCAGAGCCTTTTTTTTTTTTTTTTTTTTTTTTGGAGACAGAGTCTCGCTCTGTTGCCCAGGCTGGAGTGCAGTGGTGTGATCTTGGCTCACTGCAACCTCTGTCTCCCTGGGTTCAGGTGATTCTCCTGCCTCAGCCTCCCCAACAGTATAATCTTTAAGCACATTTCAGAGGTTTCTGTGTGGCTCTGGCTATTGTCTGGCTACTCTGTCATGACCCTTCAATCCATGTCCGTGCCAACCAAAAACTCCACTGGGGCTGTGCCCTGAAAAGCCAGTGTCCGTGCCTGCCCTGGCTCAGAGGAGCTCCGGGTTGGCAACTCTTCTCCTGGGTCAGTCTCCCGCTGCTCCTTCCACCTCCTTCCAACCCTTACTCCAGACCTTCTGCCTGAGCTCCGGCCTGGCCCTCCTTCAGGACTGTGAGCCCACTGGCCCCACCTATAGCTATGCTCAGGGGTACCTACCAAAGGCCCCTAGGTCCGGCTGGACTCACCCCTGCCTGACGGTGGAAGGATGGGTGCTTCCAGGGTCAGGTCCCACTGTCTCTCCCCTCACACCCTGAGCTCCAGTCTTGCCACGCGGTTTGGACTTCCTTTCACTGGACAGGTCGCACCTCCATCTCTTTGCCTTTGTGCGAGTTGCTTCCTGCATCACATGGGCCTTCCTAGCACCCCACCTGCCCCAGGAATGCCTGCCCATCCATCTGGAACCAGCTGGCATCTCCTGCTCTGAACTGTTCTTCGAGCTGAGCAAGCAATGCCACCTGCACTTCAGACATTCCTTGTGGAGGCACATGTCACACCTATGAGGACTGTCCCCAGCACTGGGAAGACCCTGGGGACAGAACTATGCTGACGGTCTTCTTTCATCCAGGGCTCTAGCGCAGGGGATGGTTCTGCTCCATCCTTCGGATTCAGAGCAACTGAAAGAATGACTATCTTATCTCATATTTCCCAGGGTTAAAACATTTTTTATTACACAAAATGCAAAAAGAAGTACTTTTGCTTCCAAAAATGATGGAATGAAAGTGACTGAATATTCTCTCCCACCCAAAACTACCAAAAAAATGGGCCAAATGCCTGAAACAACGGTTTGAAAGACAGTGAACATCAGGCAATGAGGAACAGTGATTTCCCAAAGATGGAGAACAAACCAGGCTGCCCCAACTGGCTTCCCAGAAAAAGGTCCCAGGCTACGGTGCAGGGAGAAGGAAACCGGAAAAAGGTCCCAGGCTACGGTGCAGGGAGAAGGAAACCAGGTAGGGCCTGCTGGACTCTGTTGAGGAGAGAAAGCTGGGAGTGTAACGAGGCAAAGGTGGCTAGCATTCACCCACAGTGGACACCGTAAGTGAAATCTGTCCAGAGAGAGGACTGTGGAGTCCTGCATGGGACCCTCTTAAAGTATTCAGGTGAGAACTCCTCAGTGCATGCATGTGAAAAATCACCCCAGGCCAGAGAAAGAACCAACCAGAAGAATTAGGTGTATTAGTCCCAGTTGTTCACACAGGGCCAGGAACAGTGCCTGTTCCCATTAATGAGAAGATAAAGTGTCAAGGTTCATGAGGCCGTGGGTAGAGCATCTACAATGTGGGGAATAATTAGCCCTACACCCCATAATCCTGCTCCCCCCTGAAAAATCTCAAAAAGACCCCAAAAGATAAAACTGCTTCCAAGTAAATTAACTGCAACCAAGAACATAACTCAAGAATATTTACATAAATTTTAAAATATCCAGCATTCGACAAGCAAAACTCACACTGTCTGAGGTCCAATCAAAAACCACCGAGAATGAATGCTATAAAGCAGGAAATTTCAGCACCCGAGAAGATCAATCAATCAATTGAGACCAACGCAGGACTGACACAGAAAAGGCATTTTTAAAGTTATGGAAACAGTAATCCATGTGTTCACAAAGCCAGCTGGAGACATGGAACATATAGAAAGACATAAATTGAAATTTTAGAAATAAAAAGTATAAGGTCTGAATTGAAAACTACATTCTTGGGATTAATGGCAGATTATAAACTGCAAAAGTAAAGGTTAATGGAGTTAAAAGATAAAGCAATATAAACTACTCAAAAGGAGAGAGGGAAATAATCTTAAAAATAAACAGTGCACTGTTAAGCTGTAAGATAACTTCAGATGGTGTGTAATGGGAGTCACTAGGGTGGAAACAGAAAAAAATAGAAGAAATAATGACTGAAATATTTCCAAATTTTGATGAAAATTATGAATGCACAGATACGAGAAACTCAAAGAATCCCAAATGCAGGAAACATGAAGAAAACTACACCAAGACACATTATAATCAATTTTCTAGAATCACTAATAAAGAGAAAAATATGTCTGTGCTTGGCTTATTGCAATTAATTTCCTCTAAGTTCACCCATATTGTTTCAAATGACAGGATTTCTTTTCTTTTTAATGTCCGGATAGTATTCCATTGTGTATATGCCACATTTTCCTTATCCATCCGTTGATGGACACAAGTTAATTCCTTATCTTGGCTCTTGTGAATAACGGAGCAATGAACATGGGAGTGCAGATCTCTCTCTCTCTTTTTTTTTTTTTTTTTTTGAGATGGAGTCTTGCTCTTCTTGCCTAGGCTGGAGTGCAACGGCACTATCTCGGCTCATGGCAACCTCCACCTCCTGGGTTCAAGTGATTCTCCTGCCTCAGCCTCCTGAGTAGCTGGGATTATAAGTGCCTGCCACCACGCCCAGCTAATTGTTTGTATTTTTAGTAGAGACAGGGTTTCCCCACATTGGCCAGGCTGGTCTTGAACTCCTGACCTTGTGATCTGCCCACCTCAGCCTTCCAAAGTGCTGGGATTACAGGCATGAGCCACTGCGCCTGGCCAGGTATCTCTTTTACATGCTGACTTAATTTCTTTTGGGTATATATCCAGTAGTAGGATTGCTATCATTACTGTCATATGGTAGTTCTATTTTGAAATTTTGAGGAACTTCCATGCTCTTTTCTACAGTGGCTGTATTAATTTACATTCCCGCCAACCGTGTGCAAGGGTTCCCTTTTTTTACACATCCCTATCAACACTATTATCTTTCATCTTTTTTATAATAGTCATTTCAAGAGGTGTGAGTGTATTAGTCTGTTCTCACACTGTTATATACCTGGGACTGGGTAATTTATAAAGAGGTTTAATTGTCTCATGATTCCACAGGCTCTATGAAAGCATGGCTGGGGAGGCCTCAGGAAATTTACAATCATGGTGGAAGGTGAACACGGAGCCAGCATGTCTTGTGTGGTCACAGCAGGAGGAAGGGGGGTTGCTACACACTTTTAAACAACAAGACCTCATGAGAACTCACTCACTAGCATGAGAACAGCAAGGGAAAAATCTGCCCCCATGATCCAATCACCTCTCACCAGATCCCTCCTCTAACATGGGGAAATACAATTTCACATGAGATTTAGGTGGGGACACAAATTCAAATCATAGCAGTGCGATAACATCTCCATGTGATTTTCATTTGCATTTCCCTGATGATTAGTGATTCTGGGCATTTCTTCATATGTCTGTTGGCCATTTGGGTGTCTTCTTTAAAGAAATGTTGATTCAGGTCCTTTGCCCATTTCTGAATTGGGTTACTTGTTTTCTTGGTACTGAGTTGTTTGAGATTCTTATATATTTTGTATATTAACTCCTTATAAGATGTAAGGTTGTAAACATTTTCTCCCCATTTGTCAGTTGTCTCTTCACTCTGTTGTTTCTTTTCACATGATCTTGCTTATACGTGGAATTTTAAAAAGCTGACTGCTTAGGAATAGAAATTAGAATAGGGGTAGTGGAGAGTTGGGGGGCAGAGGTGTTGGAGACATGATGATCAAATGGAACGGTGAATACCAGGGGTGATTGAGGGTTAGAAGATAGAGGGGTTGGGAAGATGATGGTCAAAGGATACAAAATTTAGTTAGTAAAAAATGAACAAGTTCAAGGTATCTATTGTACAACATGGTGACTATAGTTAAGAACAATATATTGTATTCTTGAAAAATGGTAGCACAGTAGATTTTAAGTGTTCTCATCACAAAAATGATAACTTTGTGAGGTAATGCATGTTATTAGCTCAATTTAGTTATTCCGCATGTATAAACATTTGAAAACATTACGTTGTACAGGATAAATATATACAATTTTCGTCATCAAAAAAATTAGGAATCAGAAAAAGAAAAGAGCACACCTTAGAAGCAGCCAGATAAAAAGGGTATTACATTCTGAGGAACAAAAACAAGAAAAACAGCAGATTTCTTGTTGAAAACAATGCAAGAGAGAAGACAGTGGCACAACATTGATAAAGTACTGAAAGAAATCACCTGTCAACTTAGAATTCTATGCCTAGAAAAAAATGTCTTTCAATGAAGGCAAAATAAACATTTTTGAGATATTCAGAAAATGAAGGAATTAATTACAAGCAGACCTGTTTTGCAAGAAATGTTAAAAGAAGTCCTTCAAGTAGAAGGAAACTAATACAGGTAGAAAAATGAATCTCCTCCAAATAATAAGAACACAAAAAAGTAGAAACTATATGGATCACTGATACTACAAGTAAAGTGACAAAATAATATGCCTTCAAAATGGCACAGTAAAGCTAGATGTGAGAAGCAAACGCTAGTATAATAAAGCAAAGAGTTATAGCTGATAAGTCAAAAAGAAAACACAAAAGTCAACCATAAAAATATTCAATTAATACAAAGAAGACAGCATAAGCAGGAAAAGAAAGAAAAGAACAGGTTGCATAAACATACAATATCTGGCAATGTGGTAGACTTAAATCTAAGCAAAGAAATAATCGCATTAAATGTAAATTTAATTGTCTGAATATTCCATTAAGACATGGAGATTGTGAGACTGGATGAAGAATCAAGACTCATCTTGTTTCCTCAAAACTCACCACAAAAAAAAGGACATAAATATTTTAAATGTAAACATACGGAAAAACATACGCTATATTATTGGTGTGAATATATCAATTTCAGACTAAGTAGACTTCTTACAGTGATCAATAGGATCATTTTACAATGACAGAAAAATCTGCTCCTCAAGAGGGCACGATATCCCTAAATGATCTTGCACTTAATAACATAATTTCAAAATATTTCAGGCAAAAACTGATTAACTGCAAAAAAGTGGACAAATCCACAATTACAGTCAAATATGTCAAAGACCCTTTCTCAATAATTGGCAGTCACTGGGGAAATAGATGATTTGAATGACACTATCAACTGACTTGATGGAATGGTGATTTAGAAAACTTCTCACCCAACAACAGTAGTGTTTTTATTCTTCCTAAGTGCATATGATGCATATCCCATATAGACCGTATTCTGGGCATAAAACAAGTATCAGATTATTAGTTTAAAGAATTCAAGTCACACCAAGTATGTTATTTGCCAACATAAAATTAAACTAGAAATAAATAACAGAAAATCTCTGGAAAATAAATGTTTAAAGACTACCACACTTCTAAATAATGTATGGGTCAAAATAAATCAAAGGAAAAATAAGAAAGTATTAAACTGAATGGAAATAAAAATACAACTAAAGTAGTAATGTGAGTGGAGAGATATGATGATCTCAGAAAAGACATTTAGAAATTTTCATATCCTTTCTGAGAAAAAAAACTCTCCAAAAACTAGGCATGAAAAGGAATTTCCTCAACCCTAAAGGGCAGCTGTGCAAAATCTTCAGCTAACATCATGTTTAATGGTGGAAGACTGAAAGTTTTATTGCTAAGATAAGAAATACGACAATGATATCTCTTCCCACTATTAATACCATCATTACACTTGTAGTGCTGGCCCATGCACTGAGGCAAGAAAATGAAATGAAAATCATCCGGATTAGAAAGAAAAAAATGAAACTCTTAATTCACAAATGTTGGAATTGTTTATGTAGAAAATTTGATGGAATCAATAAAAAATGATAGATCTAATATCCGAGTTTATCAAGGTGGTAGGATACAAGAATATAAAAATCAAATGTAGGTCTATATAATAGGAACAATCAAAAATTAGAATAAAAATTATTTAGAATAATAGCAAAAATATTATTTAAAATACAGAAAATATGATAAATATAACAAAAGATGAGAAAGACCTGTACACTGAAAACTACAAAGTACTGCTGAGATCAAATAAATAAGACCTATGTAAATGGAGAGACACAGTGTCTATGGGTCAGAAGACTCAATATTGTAAAGATGCCAATTCTGCCTCAAAATTGATGTATATATTAAATTAAATCCCAGTTTTTTTTTTTTTTTTTTAAACAGTAAACAGCTGGGCACAGTAACTTGCACCTGAAATCCCAGTACTTCAGGAGGCTGAGGCGGGAGGCTCACTTGAGGCCATGAGTTCAAGACCAGCCTGGGCAATAAAGCAAGACCCCATCTCTACAAAAAATTTTAAAAATTCGCTGGCTGTGTTGTCACACACCTGTAGTACCGGCTGCCGTGCCTCAAAAAACAAACAAACAAACAAACAAACACCTAAGAAACAAACCAAAACACCGTAGGCTTATTCATGGGAATTGACAAACGGATTCTAAAATTCGTATGAAAATGCAAATGATCTAGAAGCACCAACAAACCTCTTTACACAGAAGACAATGGAGTACTAACACTAACTGACTTCAAGACTTACTATAAAGCTCTAGTAATCAAGACAGTGTGCATAAAGTCATAAAGTTAGATAAATAGATCAATGGTACAGAATAGAGAGTCCAGAAATAGACACAAACAAATATTGGCAACTGATTATTGACAAAGAGGCAGAAGCAATTCAGTGGAGAAAGAATAATATTTCAAACAAATTATGCTAAGACAATTGAAAATCTACATGCAAAAAAATTAAACTTGTGTCTACAACTCACAACATTACAAACATTTGCTCAAAATGAGTCACAGATCTAACTGTAAACCCTAAAACTATGAGACTTACAAAAGTAAATATACCTTAAAATTTTATGTCCTTGGGCTAGGCATAGATTTCTTAAATACGACACTAAAAGATACAATCCATAGAAGAAGAAGTTGACAAACTGGAATTTATCAAAATTAAAAACTTATGCTCTTTAAATGACATTGTTAGGAGAATGAAATGACAAGCCATAGACTGGGAAAAATATTTGCAAATTATATGTCTCGTAAAGACTTGCATCTAGAATATATAAAGAAATCTTAGAAGTCAAGAAAATTGAAAACTGTGAGTACTTCACCCTAGAAGATGCATATAAACACATGAAATAATTCTTAATATTATTAGTCATTAGAGAAAACCAAATTAATGCCATATGAGATACTACTTCTTACCCTTTAGGACAACTATAATCAGAAAGACCAACTATGCCAGGACGTGGCCAAAATGCAGAGCAAGTGGAGCCCTCAAAATGGCCGCGGCACATGTCACATGGTGTAGTCACATTGGAAAGGAGTTTGGCAGTTAATAAAAAGTTAAATGTATGCCTATCATCTGATCCAGCCATTCAGCTCCTTGCTATTTATCCACACACAAAAAGAAAGTATGTGCTCTTACAAATACTCATGCATGAATGTTCACAGCAGCTTTATTCCTAATAGTCTAAAGAGTAAACAACCCAAATGTCCATCACAGGTAAGTACACGGACACCTGGTACATCCACGTGATGGTACGGGATCGGCAATAGAAAGGAATGAACTATTTGTGATACATGTAGTCACGTGGATGAATCTCAAAATAATTATGCTGAGTCACCCAAGTCAGAAAAAAAAAAGGGAGTATATACTGGATAATTCCATTTTTTAGAATCTCACAGAAAATACTAACCTATGTGTAATGATAGAATCCAATTTCCTGGGATGGAGGACTGACAAAGGGCCAAAGGACGCCTGCAGGTGATCGCATGGATATATTCATTATCTTGATGGTGGTGATGTTTCCACTGGTATCTGCATATGTCAAAACTTACCAAATTGTCCATTTTAAATATATGCAGTTGTTGTATGCCCATTACACCTCCTATGATGGCTAGTTTCATGAGTCAACTTGGCTAGGCCACAATAACAAGTTGTTTGGTTAAACACCAGTCTAGATGTTAATGTGAAGGTATTTGTTAAATGTGCTTAACATTTAAATCAGTAGGCTTTGAGTAAAGCACATGACCCGTCATAATGTGGGTGGGCCTCGTCTAATCAGTTGAAGGCCTTAAAAGCAAACAGACTGAGATCACCCACAGGAGAGTAAATTCTGCTTATAGAATCCTTCAGACTTGAGCTGCAACATCAACTATTTCCTAGGTCTTCAGCTGTTGCCCTGCAAATTCCAGACCTGCCAGTCCCCACAATTCCATGAGCCAGATAGTCTCTCTCTCTCCTTACATATACAGTCATGTGCTGAATGATGATGTTCAGGTCAACAATGAACCCCATATATGAGGGCGGTCCCATAAGATTACAATACTGGCTGGGCGCCGTGGCTCACACTTGTAATCCCAGCACTTTGGGAGGCCAAGGCAGGTGGATCATCTGAAGTCAGGAGTTTGAGACCAGTCTGGCCAACATGGTGAAACCCCGTCTCAACCAAAAAACACAAAAACTATCCGGGTGTGGTGGCGGGTGCCTGTAGTCCCAACTACTCAGGAGACTGAGGCAGGGAGAACTGCTTGAACCCGGGAGGTGGAGGTTGCAGTGAGCTGAGACTGCACCAACAGGTTGTACTCCAACCTGGGCCAGAGGGCGAGACTCCATCTCAAAAAAAAAAAAAAAAAAAAGATTACAATACCATATTTTTCTGTAGCTTTTCTATGTTTAGATAGATAAATATTATTGTCTTACAATCACCTACAGTACTCAGTACACACTGTACAGGTTTGTAACCTAGGAGCAACAGCCACAACCTACCATATTGCCTAGGTGTGTAGTAGGATGCACCATATTGGTCTGGGTTAAGCACCAACATCTATGATGTTCACACGACAGAGTCACCGAACAACACATTTCTCAGAATATATTCCCATTGTTAAGTGATGCATCACTGTACACACACACACGTGCACACACACACACCCTATTGGTTCTGTTTCCCTGAAGAACCCCTAACAATATACCTCTATGAAGCTGTTTAAAATGCCAAAAGATACAAAAGATGAGAACCTCCTGGCACATCCCCATTGACAACATACTTAAACCTCCAAGAGGAAACATGGACACGTGACACATTCGACAAAGACAACTGAAAAAAATGATTTGTAACATGATTATAACCATATTGCTATATGATGATATTCTTGTTTTATTTTTTTCTGTTTTAAATTCCTCCAAAATTAAAGGAATATATCCCACAAATGAATTGAAATAGTTCTTAGGAATCAATAATAAAAGACAAAACCACTAGGAGAAACTTTGAAAAAGAATATAAACAGCTGATCTACAAAAGACTACATACTACTAAAATGACATACATAAAAATTGTTAATCCTTATTAGAGAAATGCAAATGAAACCAACAGTAAAATTTCTTCCTATGTGCAAAATCGTCCAAGATACTAGTGTCAGTGATAATATCTGCTGCTGACGTGAACAGACTGACGTGGATCCTCTCATGCGCTGTCCACAGGGATGCAAATTAATATTAATATTTTTGGAAATTCATTTGTCAATATACAGCGAGACCTCAAAATTATATCATTATTTGGACCTAACAATTCTAGCTCTGTAATTTTTTTCTGTAAATAACCATAAATATAGAAAGTGATTTCAGTAAAAGCATGTTCATTTCTGAAGTGTTTTCCAAACACTAGAAATCGTCTGAATGTCCAAAAACCAAGGTTGATTGAATAAATGGCAGTATTTATGTGTTACAGAATTTCAGGCTGCCGGAAAACACAATGTTCTGGAAGAATATATAATTCCGCGAAATAATATTCACTATGTACTAAGAAAACTGTTTACGAAATATTTACAGGATGAACGTGTATGTGAAAAAGTGAAAAAGTTGTGAAAGATATTAACAAAATGCTAAATGTGGTGAACTCAGTGTGGCAGAATGGAGGAACATTCTATATTCCTTTGGTTTGTCTCTCCATTTTGTATTTTTTTAGTGAACGTGATTTGGTGATGAGAGGCCGTGGGCACAGTCCTCAGAGCAGGTTCTCTGGAGTAGACTACCTGGGTCCCAACCTCAGCTCCCATGACTGCCTAAAAATCCCAGGACAACTGCCTGCATGCCTCCTTGCCCCAGGTTCCATGTCCTTAAATCCAGGTATCGACTGCCTCCTAGGGCTGTTATGAAGATTAAGTGCGTGAGTATATGGGGGAACTTGGACTAGTGCCTGGCCCTTAGTATGGGATGTAGCAATACTACTTATTGTCATTATTAGACTGGATCAATAAAATGGATAATTATCGTTAAATCATGCATTCACATCATTTACCAACTTTCTGCAAAGCACTGTTTTCAGGGCTGAGAATTCAGCAGTGAGGTGGCCTCTGTCCTCACGGGGCACACAGTCTGTGCTTGCTGCACCTCGCCCCTCCTCTTTGTGCATCTTTTGGCCTTTTGGGCTTCTCTTTCCTGTGTGCTGCGGCTCTTCTCTTGGCCTGGAAGCTGCTGAGGAAGTGCCTGAGCTCCCTAGTGTTCAAGTCTTTTCACAGCAGCTGTCAGGGGCCATCTTAACGGCCATCTCTGCTACTTCCCTGATCTGCCTGCCTTCTCCCCTCCCCTTCCCTCCCCTCCCCTCCCCCCCCTCCCTGCCTCTGTCCCTCCCTCCTTCTCTTCCTTCTCCCTCCCTCCCTCCCTCCCTTCCTTCCAGACTGGAGTGCAATTATGCAATCAGAGCTCACTGCAGTCTCGAACTCATGGGCTGAAGCCATCCTCCCACCTCAACCTCCTGAGTAACTGTGACTACAGGTGTGCACCACCATGCTGCCTAACTTTTTGATTTTTTGTAGAGATGGGGGTCTTGCTATGTTGCCCAGGCTGGTCTTGAACTCCTGGCCTCAAGCTACCCTCTCATCTTGGCCTGCCAAAGTGCTAGAATTATAGGCATGAACCACCGCACCCAGTCATTCCCCGGTTCTCCAGCCAGAAGCCTGGGGAGTCACCTAGGACATCTCTGCCATGCCCACCACTCAGGACTCCCCATAGCCTGTCAGTTCTACTTCCTGGATAGCTGCCAAGCCCCCCACATCCCTGCCTTGACAGCTGCTCCTGAGAATCCAGACACCCCGGCTGTCACCTGGATCTCCCCAGCCACTGCCAAGCTGGCTTAACTCTTTCTGCCAACCTGGGTCCTTCCCAGCTGTCAGAGTAACCTCCTGGTAAAATGCACGTGGGATATGTGTGGAAGGTAAAAGCCTGTGGCTGTTTTCAGAGGGAGGCACGGATCCCCAGGAGAGCAGGCACGGTAGCCCGCTACAGCCCCCACCTTTTGTGGCCTGCCGTTCAGAGACCTGTGTGCTTCCTTTAGGAGACAGCGCTGGCCTTGCATAAAATACATTTTTCTTCCACTGTATCAGTGGGGACATCCTGGCATCTCACCCCGTGAAAACATCCAGCTGCAAATTCAGGATCTCAGGGAGCCCTTGGTCAGCCGGGCACCTGCAACCTAATGGCAAATAGAAAACGCCCTCATGGCAGAGGAGTGGAGAGAGAACAACCCGCCCCCGCCGATCACAGCAGAACGCAGCCAGCAGTGGGCTCACATGCCCAGCAGGACAGCGAGGCCGCCGCCTGACTGCAATACGTGCCCGGGTCCGCACCCTGGTCAGCCGCCCCTCCTCTCTGGGTGACACCCCTCCTCTCTGGGTGACACCCCTTTCTATTGCCCTCCTCGGCCAACCTGGGTGCCCCGTCATACAGGACACCCCTTCCATGGGTCAGGCCTCTGAGGCAGTCCCAGGACTGGTGGCTTGATGTGGGGTGAGAGCTGAGGACTCCCTCAAGGGTTACACAATTGCCATCCCCTGTGCTTTTGGGTAGGAGTTAAGGTGATAGTGTGATTATTTAATAGACTTATTTAGGTTTCGAAATCTAAACTCCTGTCAGTTCTGGCTAGTAATCAAACCCAGTCCATCAACAACAACAGAAAAATCGTCAATCCGTAGCGTGTGTTGGGATCCAGAGTGGAGCTTTCTGTTCCCTAGCAACAGAATTCAGGCTGCGCTCACCCCCCATCCTCAATTTCCATCTTGGTCTCTCTCTCCAGGCCTCTGGGAACAAGGCCGGGATGGGGCTGGACCAGGTACCTGCCCTTGCCTTCGGACTGCCTGGGGGTGGTGTCTTTGTAATCATCTCAAGGTTGCTGTCCCAGGGAGACTCCATCTCTTCAATCCGATCTCAGACCCCACACCTCCCCCCAACCTCCCCACTCCTTGGGTCCCTCTACTTGTAACCTGGAGTGGCGAATTCACCTTTTCTAGCATCACCGTTTTCAGACTCTCCACCATTCTGGGCTCTAAGTCATGAGCACCAAGGGCTCCCCTTCCATTCCCTTTTTCTGGAAATATTCAGCATGCAATGAACCAGGCACTGCTCTCCCATAGCTCAAGGTTCCCTGCCATAGGCCTACTGTTGTGGCCACAAAAACCTCAGTGTCTGAGTTCCTGGATACAGCAGGCTGGGTACCACACTGCCACCCTTCTCCTCTGCCTGGGAGCCCTCCCCAGCCACCCCATTGTCACCACGGCCCCTGTCCTTTGGCAGGAAGGCTCCAATGTACCCTCCCAAAGTCAAGGTAGACTGCATCTGTCTTTAAACCATATTTTTTAAACAAAGAAAATTACTGTAAACCAAATTATTGGGTGGGCAACCAACATTTCAAAAATGAATTAGGATGAAATAGAAAACATCAGAGTATTGTTGGGGTAAATATTGCTCTGGAAACTTTCACTCCAAGCATGTGTGTGCATGTGTGTTCAAGCATGTATGCATGTCTGTGTGTGTGTGTGCACGTGTGTGTGCATGTGTGTTCGCGTGTGTGTGTGTTTGTGTAAGTGCACATGTGCATATATGTGTGCACGTGTGTGTGTGTGTTTGTCCTAAGGATGGGACCAAAAGGGCCTGGAAACCAGCCTCCTGGAAGCCTTCCCTGGCACACACCTTGCTGTACTCTAGAGCATGATTTTAGGGTAAATGTTCCTTCCTTCTGCTCCGAGGATGCTCTGCTCTCCCTCCCACTGTGACACTTGCCACATTGCACTGGAATTGTTTGTTTCCTTGTCTGTTTCTCAAACTGACTGCCACTTTCCGGGGGACAGAAAATCTAGGTCTTGGTGACTTCACCAGTCCCAGTGCCTGGCCCAAGTAGGTGCACAATAAAGAGGTTGAATGAAGGAATGTCTGGCACAGGAGTTCGGGATGGACAGGATGAACTGGAATCTGTAACATTTTAAAAGCCACATCCTTTTTAGCAGGAAAAAAGGCTTCAATGAAAGGAATGAAATTGTCGAGGTGGAGACCTGGGCATCGATGGTGGCTCCACGGAATCCCATTGAGGGAGACCCTCCCTGCCAGGGTGCCAGGCCTACCCAGCACATCCAGAGGCAAGGGGTGTGTCCCTCATGGCCACCCCAAAGTTGTCAGGAGCCCCAACTTCTGCAGAATCACCTCCCTGCCAGGAAAGAGAGCAGGGAGAAGCTGCAGTTGAGAGGATACTAAACAGGAAAGTCGGTGTTTTAATTAAACAGGACTGAAAATTGATGGGAGAAAACAAGCCTGGACACAATCATATTAACGCGAGAATCTCGTCAGAGCCCCTGGCAAGGACGCTTCAGTGCACATCAACCACTGGGGCGGGGGTGAGAGGACGTGCAGTGAGAGCCTGCCTTTCTTTGCTCAGTTTCTCCTAAAGTGTTTGTGTGTGTGGATGAGAAAGTGTGTGTGTGTGTGTGTGTGTGAGAGAGAGATTCAAGGAAAATACATGTGTGTGCGTGTGGTGCAGTGTGCGCGTGGGGCGTGAATGCTTACATGCATGAGTTGTGTGTGAGTGTAGGGCTGGGGACAGTCCACATCCCTTCACCTCCCTGGACCAGGCCTCAAGATGAAGGCATGATGCTTCTTCTTCCTGGTCGCTCAATCTGACTCGTAGGCCCTCTACTGGCTCCTCAGAAAAGGGTCTCCAGCTCCAAAAGAACCTCCTGGGGTGCTCAAGTCCCCAGCCCTATGCAGGATGGAGAAGATCTTGTGAGTTCCAGAGGAGGGGTTCTATTAGCCGTGTGCACGAACGTGCAGGAAGGGAGAGCTTGGGGTGGTGCTGTGGCAGGTACTGGCAGGGGCCAGAGCCTCTCCAGGCAGCAGGGCCATCTGGGCATCCCGAACTGGGGAGCCTACCTCCTGGGCTGTAGAGGGAGGTGCAGATGGGACATGACAAGGAGGGTTGGAGATGGGGAAAGTGTCCTTGTGTCCTTACAGGGCTCACTTTTCCCATCCTTAGCTTGTTGTAGGAGTGAACCTGTTTTGCAGATGATGATCATTGACTACGCAAGTAAAATAGATTGCAATCATTGTCATCCTGCTCAGAAAACCCACCTCGATAGGACCAGTCCCGGGACTGGGAGCCCAGAGACGCCACCGACAGCTGGTCCTGCAGGGACTCCAGGGAGATGAACCAGGAGGGCAAGCACGGGGCAGTGGCAGAGGTGCCCGAGTAGAGTGATCCTGGGGCAGAGGACGGAGGGAACTTGCGTGCCTGTGCCTGGCAGTGCCGCCCCGGGTGGAGGAGGAGCCCTCATGGGCGCTGGGCCTCCGATGAAGGGTGACTCTGTTGGGGTCTGAGGCTGTGCTCCTAGTGCACTCAGGGACCCCACTGCACAAGCCCAATTTGGGGTGACAGGGTACACCTAGGGAACAGGCCCAGAGCACCCTCTCCTTGGAATAAACTCCAGATCCAAGTCCCAGAACCCACCTTAGGAGGCGTCTGCCGCCTCCGTCCCCTCCCCAGCCTTCCAGGCCCTGGCTGCAGTGGATGGGAATGCGGAAGGCCCAAGTGCAGGAACTTCACCTGGCCCGGCCGTCCTCCCCGCTGGGGGCCCAGGCTGCGGGCGCGCCAGGCCGTCTCTGTCGCCATCCAGAGGAGCGGCTTGGGCGCGGCGTACCCTCTGCCAGTCCCGGGTCGGCGCTCCCTGCCAGGAAAGAGAGCAGGGAGAAGCTGCAGTTGAGAGGATACTAAACAGGAAAGTCGGTGTTTTAATTAAACAGGACTGAAAATTGATG
>NW_012106053.1:987139-1024863 GCF_000951045.1 Mandrillus leucophaeus | reverse complement strand
GGGTAAGTGGGGGCTGCTCAGCGTCCCGGGCACAGGCTCTGGCCCCGGATGGCGCGGGCTGGTCGGCTTCAGCTCCGGGAGCTCAGGCTTCTCGTCTTCAGCAGGAGAAAAGGACGGGTGCTGGGGAGTACCTGTCATGGAGAATTGCCATGGGCGCGGGAGGTGATGGAAAAATATGGATTCTTTACCAAAAAAAAAAAAAAAAAAAAAAGACCAGCACCAAACCTCCCTCCACAGACACCACGTCCTCCAGAGC
The DNA here is from genome assembly GCF_000951045.1 of Mandrillus leucophaeus. Lineage (NCBI taxonomy): Eukaryota > Metazoa > Chordata > Mammalia > Primates > Cercopithecidae > Mandrillus > Mandrillus leucophaeus. The sequence goes on along the minus strand of NW_012106053.1, from coordinate 1,024,607 downwards.
CCCGGGCCTCCAACCTCCCAGTCTGATCCGATCCTTCCGCTGTCGCCAAAATGAGAGCACAGTGGCCAGGGAGACCCAGGCAGCCGCGGGATCGGTCTCCGGAGTCCTGGGACAGCCCAGCTCGCCAGGATCTCGAGGGAAACCCGGGGCCCAGGGCAGGAATTGTCCTACTTGCTTCAGCGCGGTTATGCATTTCCCTAGAATTGCTGTGGCACCGAGCGGGGAGGGGTCGCCAAGCCTGGGGGTCTCAACCGGAGCTGCCCAGGCAGGCGAGGCCACCCTGGGTGCGCCGGAGCCCCTGGGAACTCACTGGCTGGCCGGCTGCAGGGAGGACAGGGAGGAGGGTCTGGGGGTTTGAGCGACATTTGTGCCTGTCCCCGAGTTTTCCACGGCTGTCACGGTGCCTGCAGGGGTATGTGGGGGGATTCCCTAGGAGACCCCCAAGCAAGGCTTCCTAGGAGATGTAGAAAGGGTTAATGGCAGGTAAACTCTGCGCTGAAGAGGAGGCATTTGAATGCACTTCCTGGTGGCATCTCCAGAGAGGGAGAAGGGGCTCATTCAGCAGTGTTTGGAGAGGGGCTATAGTGCCCTGAGCCCACTACAGGTTGCCCATCCCTGGCTGGCTGCTAGAACCCAGGACAACACCTCACCCCCAACCCCCAGCAGCTCAGCAGGTGTGGAAAAGAATAACTGCTAATTGTTGCTAAGTACTTGACACCAGGGCCCTGTGGCTTCAACACTGCACTTCCCCAGCCCGTGAGGAGCGAGGTACACACGGTCTCAATACAGGCAGCGTCAGCTCTCTCCCACCCTGCGCTGCATCCTCAATCCTAAGGTGTCAGCACGTTGTTCATCCGGATGGCTCACACCTTCCTGAGACTGTCCTCTGCTCTGCCGAGTCGAGTCCTGGTGTCCCGGCGCAGACATCTGAGCCTGCTGCTTAGACACGCTGAGGAGGGGAGATCTGGTTTCCACACTCATCCCTCCTCCTTAGGAGGCCTCCCCAGCGTTCTGGAAACAGCCCTTAGCCAGGACAAGGACAGTTGGTAAGAAGGTATTACCAGAATAGCAGAAATAATTAATAACAGAAGCTTGGGTGAAGCACGTTGTTATGGCTGTTTCCATCTCCGTGTAATGGAATAATTGACAATAAGAGACACACCCCATTACACCAGAAATGTACTTGGAGAAATTAAAACATTTCACTAAAATACAAAATAGACATAATAATAATTGATAGCTTGGAAATGCAGTCCTAGAGAAAAAGAAAAATCCCCCCCCTTTTGTTTAGAACCGATAAAGCAAATTAAATGCAAATTAAACAGTTCCTACGATTTTCATTCTTTCTTCCAATATATCTGGGATGAAGAAGAATAGTTTGTATTCTTGTTTGTAAATTGTTTTTGTCATCAGCAAGGATTTTTATTTCTCAAAGTGTCTTTGTGTTATGAAGCAGATATATTTGTATCATATTAATTAGGGAAACTGATAAGTATCATACAGGGTTCAATTATCCTGCCTATTAAATCCGTGTGTTTCTCTGCAGCACACAAGGTGCTGGCTTCCTGGCGCAGCTAAGAGGAAACTGGATTCTTTCTTGGCCTGGTTTTCTGTTGGGGGGATTCTACTGTTCTTGGCCCAGGGAGAGTCCGGCCCTTCTTTCTTTCCCATGTGCTGGGATCCATATATAAGGAGATGGGCTCCACCGTCTGGCTGGAGAAAGACCTGCAGTCCACCAATTAGGCTAGTTGCTATAGTGACACAGCCTTGTCATTTTCTCCTCCTGGGGAAGAATTGCCAGGAGACGCAAACAGGGGAAGGGGCCCCGGATGGCTCACTTTAAAATGCACGCTCAGTGGTCTGAGACCATCACGGTGACAGCAGGCTTGGTTTCTTCCGCGGCCGGTGCTGCCCATGAGGGTTGGACGGTTGGTGATGAGTTGACTTGCGTGATGATGAGCTTTGACGGGGGAAGTTGAAGCTCTTCTCCTTTTGGTCTGAGGAAACCCCTCTGGGTGTGGCTTACAAAGAGCCGATATAGGTTGTTTTCCCCTTAGCATATTTGGGGTAGAGAAGTCTGTGTGCCTAGATGTGCTTCTTGCCGAGACGTGGAGTGGGACCTCTTCACCCAACTAGACCTGGTTGAGGGTGTTCTGTGCCCGCCACCGAAGATGTGATCTTTCCACGCTGGCATCAAGGATAGAACAGCAGCAAGGGAGAGAAGTGAATGATGACCTGAGGTAACTCCCTATGACACCTAAGCACTGACTCGGTCCTTGTGTGCAGTGTTGAAATCACAGCTGAAGGACACTCTGCACTAGCCTAGATTCCATGTCACCTCTTCAGCACGAGCAGGTGGATGGTGGGGACCCAAACTGTATTTCAGCATAGCAGGGAGAGTGAGGAAGAGAGACAGATTCGCTATGTGCTGGACATGGAAATTTCCAAATAAATGCCGTCAACACTGAGCTGTACCTTCCCGTTAAATCTCATGTCCTCAGCTACAACTATGAGAAGAAATTACAAACAACTTTGGAACTGTTTTGAATCCATTAGAATCCTAACTGAGCGTAGGCACTCTGGTGTTGCATTTCCTTTATAAATACAATTTATTGTATATTTAGGAGCGATTAGAATATGTCACTTTCCTGCTGTTCAAATTTTGTTCTGGATTCTCGAAGAGGTAAAATGGAAAGCACTGGAGGCTTAATGAAGTGGTGCCGTTCAGAAGTTTATTTCTCATCTTTTTTGAAAAAATTCTCACTGTGTTTTTATTTGATGGATTTGGAGCAAAAGAAGATGGGCTGTTTGTTTCTTTCAGCTCCATAAATACAAATTATCAGTCTCTGGGATTTCTTTTCGCCGACATCCAGGCCCTAGGCTTAGTGAGGAAGAGGCAGGTTTACCCCCTCACAGGATTTTCCCATGCAGGGACCCCTGGGGGAGGGGACTTCTGAGCGGGTCTAGACAGTACCCTGGAGAGCAGCATCGACTCCCGGGGACCCTGGCGGTGCCCCACTGTCCCCTCCCACCCTCCACCCCTGCTCTTTCACTGAGATAGGACCAGAAGAGGGGTCTACACTCTTCCACTGTCCACACAGGTGTCACGCTCCCGCCTGCGCCCGTTCTGCTGGACCTCCCTGAGGCCAGAGGACACTCGGACCCAAGAAGGGGGCTCCACCTGATGGGGCTCTTCCACACCAGCCTCCCCAGCTAAGTTCTGCCCCAGAGTTCTGAGCTCAGGATCTGCCACTCGACATGCTCGGAATGAAATATGTAGATCAACTTTTGTGGCATGAAGCATTTTCAGGTGACTTTTATGGGCGTAATTATGGGAAAATGTTATGATAATGTGGCACTAGAAAAGGGAAGAAAAGCAAAACATTAAAATCCCCATTTCTTTATATAGCCTCGCATCTGCGCCGATTTAGAAGGGCTCATTTTTGCATTAAAACGTGGCGCTCTGGAGTTAATGACCTCTACAGATTGCCACCTGTCACCCGGAGCACTGTCAGCGATGGTCCAGCCCCAGCGTTCAGGGCAGAGATGGACGAGGAGGACCAGAATCTGATCAGGTGGCCGGAGTGAGCACCGGGGTGTGGAAAGCCCTATAGACTGATGACTGTTTGTTGGGGGAACTGTCATTGAGGCTGTCTCAGGCGCCTGTGCAGGTTCAGGTGCAGGGGGCCCGTAGCCTCTGGTGTGCCCTTTCTTAAATGCTGCCTTGCACATGGTCCCGGGGCTTCTCCATTGACAAGGGCCCCCTGATCTGCCCCCAGTGTCGATGGTTTCTGTGGAGGCCCTGGGTGGGCCTGGAGGCCTGGACAGCCCCACTGGAGCCCAGGAACAGCAGCTCCAGTCATATCGCTCCTCCCTTCTGGACTTCTCCGCCCTGGAATGTGCTAAGACTCACGGTAGCAGCACAAGCTGCCTCGGTGCTGGGCTTTCCAGAAACGGGCCTGGCAGCTGGTAGCAGATCTGGGCGACTATTCTCGTCTCTCCTTCACCCTAGCGAATGTGGTAGAGGGCTCCCTGCGGCTTTGTAGCGTTTACTTATTTATTAAAATGGCTGGCAGGAATCGGGTATGGAATTACTTTTATCTCCAACTAGGCGAGCAGGACTCCTCTGGAATCCCCTGGTCCTCCTGGCTCCAGGGAGGCTGAGTTCCAGCTTTGTATGCCAGCGGCATCCTGCAGGACAGTGGGTCTGGGCCCAGTGGGGTGGCAGCCCCACAGTGAGTCTCCCTGGAAGAGGCATCCCTGTCCCTTGGCATGTCACCTACCACGGGGTGAACCTCCGCTTTGGAGGGGCCTGGCTCTGCAGGTCTCCTTCCAGCACTGCTTGAAGAAGGTAGGAGTGGTGGAACTGGCTGCAGGCTTGCGCATGAAGCTGGAGACGTGGCTTCCAGGGTATTCATTTAATTAGTCTTGGGCGAGCTCCAGCCATGCGCCAAGCCCCGGGGACAGAGATGGTCACTCTTCTGGAGCTGGCATTCCAGAGGGGAGAGGACCGTCAGTTGACACAAAGGCCGAAGATGATGGGGGAGCAGCCTGGGCTAGGCCCCTGTGTTCTGGTGGGTTCTTCATGCTACCCTTCTCTGTCTCAACCCAGCTGCCACCTCAGAATGTCAGGGACCTCCCAGAGGTGTTGAGAGGCAGCCCAAGGTCTAGCTCTGGATCTGGTTTCCATCTGGGGAACCTCCTCCATCCTTGTTCTCCCTTCCCTGGGCTCCCCGTGCCCCTGACCCTGCACCCAACTGGCTTGTCCATTCCTTGTCCCAAAGACATCTTGCCTGACCTCTCTCTGTCTGGGCCGCTGTCACTTGAGACCTCACACCTGCTCTCCCTCCTGAATGTAGCAGCATCATCCTCAGTGGCTTCTCCACCTCCAGGCCCCTGCCCTACACCATAGCTTCCCTTGGAAGGACCTGGCTGCCTTCGACCCTCCTCCCCGGCTCTCACCCTCTCCCCTGGCTCACCACACTCAGGGCACCCAAAGCTGAGCCCCGCTGCCCAGGTGGGAGTCTCCGTCCCCCTGTCCAGCCCTGGAGTCCAATCCTGAGAGCAGCCTCTAGCCTACAGAGCCTTCTAGAAGCTTCCCAGGAAGTTGGCATGTGCTCATTCCTCTCCCACATACTCCGGGTCGGACATAGGTGCTCTGGTGCTTCTGCCGCCCGTGAAGGCCCGTCTTACTCCCTAAATGCTGTGGATGCAGGAAGGCGTGGTGAGCTAGGCCAGAAAGTGCCCACCTCATCTCTTAGAGGATCCCCTGCTCCCTGCGGCGTCCCCTGGGCACGCGTCCCCTGGGCACGCGTCCCCATCCCCTCTCCAGTGCTGTGCATGTGTGTCTTGGTGGCCGCTGTTGGGGTCATTTTCTGCCTCGTCTTGGGCTCTGAGTTTGGGGCATGGCTGATGGCCTCGGGAGACTGACTGTGGGCTCTCTGGGCAGACGCTTCTTGGTCACAGCACCTGTTGGTCAGTGGGCTGTACGGTGAGGCAGCCTCGGGGAACCTCCCAGCCTTCAGGGTGCTGAAGCTCCAGAAGGTCACGTGGACGTGGAAACCTGTCTGTACAATAATGTCAACCCCGCAGGCAGAGGTGCCAGGGGAGTCGGGGATGCCTGGTCAGCTGTGGGGGACAGAGGAGGGCCCACTTGTGGTAGGTGATGTCTTCTGACATCACCCACCCCACCCAGAACTGGGCACAGAGGGGTCTGGCTCCACCCCTGCTGGAACTGCCTGCTTGTTTGGGGCGCTGTGTGGTCCTGGTTTGCAGGTGCACCGCAGGGAGGGTCGTGAAGGGCAGGTGGGGTGGTCCAGCCATCAGGGACCTTGGTTTCCTGGGGGTTAACAAGGCGTAGGCTGTGCCACCTGAAGGCACATGTAAGAATCTGTCTCGCCCACAGCATCTTCATGCTTGGTTCAGGATATCTGAATGAATATAGGAAAGAAAATACAGAGAAAGCAAGATCGCTAACACAGTAACAGGCTGCTGTGCTTGCATTTCATCCTTCAGAAACAGGCTTGGTACCCCCTCACCTCCCAGCCACCGGGGGAGGAGCGGCTGGCCTGGAGGCCTCCTCCTTAGGGGGAGCGATGGGGCCGGTCCCACACAGGGACTGCAGGCCCGCCTGACTCCGGGTCTGGGCTTCCTCCCGGTGCCAGCTGCACTTTCCACGGGCTTGGGGGTCCCCAGCAGTGGCCCATCCATGGAAATCAGCCCTGCCAGGGACCGAGGCCCCGTTCCGCCCCCGCCTGCAGTATTCCAGGCCGCGCCATTCTTCTACCTTCAGGGATGCTCTGCTGCCTCGCTGCTGGTTTCTGGGCCAGCCCCTTGCCCGTTTCTGCACTTGTAGACCATCTCTAGAAAAGATGGCATTTCCGCCTCAGCACAGTCAACATGCTTGAAAGATGAGACTGGAGTGTCCAGTGGCCAGGGGTCATCCGTCTGGGCCTAGGCCTGGGGGCGGGGCTGAGGGTAGGGGCGGGGCTGGAGGCCTGGGGGCGGGGCTGAAGGGGCAGAGGCTGGAGGGCTGCTGTCCTCTGGCAAACTAAGTCTCCTGGATTCCAAGCATATCTTTGGTTCTAACAGTTTGACTAATAATAATAATAATATGTGGAATACCTGGGAGGAGCTCAGAATTGGTAGGTATACTTAGTAGGACTTTTCTCGTTGCCAGAGTGGAAAACTCGTATCCTCTTTTTGGCCTCTTTTTCTGGACTCCTACAGTGACAGCTCCCCAGTCCTTGCTCTCCTTAAAGTTGCACTTGTTCCAATTTCCCCCTAGTTCAGGGTTTCTCAGGGCAGCACTAGGGTCATTTGGGGCTGGGCCATGCTCTGTGGCAGGGGTCTGCCTGTACATGGAGGGGCTTTGAGGGTGCCCTGGCCACCCCCATTCGATGCCACTCCCAGTTGTGACAACCAGAGGTGTCTCTGGACCTTGCTGCCTGTCCCCCGGGACAATCAGCCCACCGGGAACCCTGCTCTAGCGCGTCTGTACCTTGTCTGTGGCCCCAGCAAACGCACTTGCGCTGGTATTTCCTGGGGTGAACTCAACACCAGCAGGGTGGCAATCTTACAGTTTCTGGGTTTCTCCATTCTGCAGCTGGACGGGCCAGCGTGGGGGTCTGAGGAAGTTCAGCCCAAGTCCCCGTCCCGTGCGGGTCCCTTGCCTCCCGTGACTGTTTCTCTCCGCAGAGACAGCTCCTGCAGGCTCAGTGCAGCCCCTCCCAGACCGGCGGAGCTGCTGGAAAGGCTGTCTGCCGGGAGGGAGGTGTCTCTGCACGTTTCCACACACTTCTGTTTCCAGAGCTTGGAACCACCGCAGGGTTCACGAGTTGCTTGCAGTCTCTTCTCTGTCTTAATTTCTCCGCATTTCACATGTAACCGTGCTGCCGATGGTGATGAAGCCATTTAGAGGCAATCAAACCCTCCCGCACCGACGGCAGCGCCCATCAGCCCTTCCCCTCATCTTCCTGCTTGTTTCATTACACTCGCCTTTCCAGGAGGTGGCTGGGTCCCCAAGTGTGAATTTGGAGATTTCTGTGGTGTCTAGAGCCCGCATTTCCTAAATGGATTTCTCCCCCAGGAAGCTCTGCTCTGCTGGTGGGACCCTTGGTTGCCTAGAGCTTGCTTTGTGTCCGTCTCTGTGCCTCCCCCAGCCTAGCACCAATGTGCTCTTCTGTTCCAGCCAGCTCCCCTGACCCTGGTCCCTGGTTCCCGGTCCCTGACTGAGCTTAGGCTCCGTAGGGCCCTCCGCAGGGAGGTGGCTCCGGGGTCAGCTGGCCTGTGCTGGTAGAGCACTCAGCTCCACTCTGCACTGGATGCTGCCTCCTGACAGGCAGGCTATTCTTGTCCTGTGGGCAACCTCCTGCCTGGGGCGACCTCCGCCACCCCCAGCCTTTGTTGCTGAGTCAGGATTTTCCTGTTTCCAAGGCCCTCTTCCTCCCCTCTTTTTAGGGCAAGGCGGACCTTCCCTCCCGGGTCCCCTGTCATGCATGTGGTGGGTGGGGGCATGGAGTGTGCTTCTGTTATGTGGTACAAACGTGCGTTCTGGTGTGTTAGACAGCACTCCCAACACACACACACACCCCCCCACAAGTGTGCCTGCAGCTCCACATCTGGTCAGCTGGAACCGCACCTCCCTTTGTATCCTCAGACTCCTTGCGTCTTAAACCAAAGCCACCTTCTGTTCCCTTCAAACTCAGCAATTCCCGGAGACCCCTTTGCTTGGTAAGATGAGGGGAGGTTAAGCCTTTTCCTTTTTGGGCCTCAGTTTTCCTGAAATCAATGGTGCTCATTGTCTTCCAGACCCTCAGTTTTAGGATGACAATACCGGAGGTGACGCAGCAGGGTTGCACAGTTCTGTATCGGCGATCCCAGCCTGGGACTCCAAGGCCGCACAGTGCAGACAGCAGGCTCGCCTGGGCCCTGACCCCACTCCCCTGTCCCTGACCAACACCAGCTTAAAGTGATGCTTGTTTGCTTTTTGCTTCAGCTTCGTGGGCTGAGGGACCAATGGGATTTTGCGTGTAGTTCACACAATGAAGTTGAAACATTGCTCGACAAACACCTCTAGTGTGTTTTCAAACAGGGGACGGGTCACTTGGGCCACTGTGGTGCAAAGTGGGCTTGCACAGACTGGTGACCAGGTGTCCCTGAGCACACAGTGCGTGCTGGCCCCCTTGGGGTGAGCAGCCCCGATGCTGCTGAGGAGGGAGGGGGTGTGGAAGGCGCCAGGCCTGCAGGCGGGCTGTGCTGTCCGCCTCTTCTCGGCTGAGCTGGAGAGTAAACCCTGTGAAACACGCATACTTAGCAGGCCTGACTCGCGCTTCCCGTGACGACGTGGCTAATTGGGAAGTGAGTCACCAGTATCTAGCTCGTAGTAGCACTGGGGGACTGGCTGACATCGCACTGTGTCCCAGAACCCAGCCTGCCACCGCCGCCTCGGGTCCTGGATGCACAGACAGGGCTGGGGGACTCAGGAGGTAGGGATGGGCCTGGCCCTGCTCAGGTAGGGACTGGTGCTTGGTACATGTGCCGTTTGCCATGGAAGGAGCTAATGGGAGGAGCTGGGGCATGCTTGAGGTCCTGTCAGGGGCACATCTTTGAAGGTCAGCCTCAAGGTCATCTCCCACTGACTGCCCAAGGCCCCTTCTATGGGCATGGCCACTGTGTCACTGTCACCTCCAAACTGGCCAGCCAGGCCTTCCCAGGGCATCTGGCCCTGCCTCCCTTGTCACCCCCACCCTTCCTCCGCCACCAGACATTCTGAGCCACTGCCTCTCTTGGGCTGTGAGTGGCTTTGCCTCCACCCTGGTGAGCCCCTGCCTCCCCGCTGCCACAATACTGGCTCCTGCTCCAAATCTGTGAGGAGCTGTGGCCTGAATGCAGGGATTGATTGGGGTGGGGCCTACTCTCCCAGGCACCGGGCGCCTTGGGTCAGCCCCCGAGGCCTTCAGTGTGCCCAGGCCTGGCTCCCCAACCTGCCCTGAGCAAACCCAAGGCCCGTTTGCCATTTAGCTTTTGGGGCATTTTCCCGTCCTTGCGTCTGGGCGGAGACGGGCTCCAGCACCTGGGTGGTGTGCTGCAAAGGTTCGCAGCGTGAACTTGCGTGACTGCCTCTGCTTCCCTCCTGGACGCCTTCCTGGTCCTGGCTCGTCTCTCCAGGGGAAGGGGCAGTCGGGGTTGCCTGGGGAGAGGTAGTCGGGGGTGCCCGGGTAGAAGTAGCTGGGGGTGCCCAGGGAGAGGTGGAGGAGGGATGAGGACACAGGTGGGAAGGGCTTGGAAGGCCGAGTTCTGCTGACCTCTCAGGCCTCATGGGCCCCAGGGAATCTGATGGAATGCAGTAATGGGAACTGGGATGGAGATACAGCCCAGGAGGGCACCAGCATCTCCTTTCCCGTCCGCTGGAGGCCCCAAGGGTGTGGCAGAGTGAGGGCTGAGCCAGGCCGGTGAGTGTGGCTGCCCTTCTCAGCCCCTCTGTGTGCCCTGTGAGGGTGCATCTGTCCCCACTACACCCAGAGCTGCAGCCCAGCACCCAGACTTCCTGATGTCCCCAGAATGGTTTTCTGAAACAATGGGCAGAACGGAGGAGTTGCAGAGATGGGGTGTGTGGTCACTTCGGGGCACCCCATCCATTCCGCCCCATGCTGCCTGCCTGGTCTTCTGGTTTTGAACTTAAAGCTGGAGGGGCCAGCGAATGCTGTCTGTGTGGGTTCTCCCAATGTCATTGCTGCCAGCCTGCGGCCCACCTGCTGTCTCTACCAGGATGGTTTTCACCTGATGTTTTAGAAAATAGATACCAGTTTTACGACAATGAACATCTCAGAATTTACTTATTTCTTTTTAAAAATCCACTGGATAACAAGAAGACTGAGGAGTCTCCCTGTCCTGGTTGACCTGCAAACAAATCGGCTTGGAGCTTTGTTGAGGCCAGTGGTCTGAGATTAACATACAATGGGATTGGACTGGGAGAGAACCTAGTTTGTTGTCATTTCAGTGTCTTGTGTGTATTTGGTTTTATTAAATGTTGAGGTGCTTGTTCTAAAGCATGCCTGGGGCCCAATGCCTTGGTGTTGCATTTCTGGGGGACCTGAGCCTTCCGGGAATGCTTTTGTGTTAGGCTTTTGCAGCAGTTACAGTGCTAATGGCTCCAAAACTTCTAACGTTTTGGACTGCTGCTCGGACTCGGGAGTGGCCTCTCTTTGGAATTTCTTTTTTCTTTTTTTTGAGATGGAGTCCGGCTCTGTCTCCCAGCCTGGAGTGCAGTGGCGTGATCTCGGCTCACTGCAACCTCTGCCTCCCAGGTTCCAGTGATTCTCCTGCCTCAGCCTCCTGAGTAGCTGAGACTACAGGCATGCGCCACCATACCTGGCTAATTTTTGTATTTTTAGTGGAGACGGGGTTTTGCTACGTTGGCCAGGCTGATTTCAAACTCTTGACCTCAGGTAATCCGCCTGCCTCGGCCTCCCAAAATGCTGGGATTACAGGCGTGAGCCACCATGCCTGGCCAAAAGCGGCCTCTATTTCGAAAAGACACTTTTGCTGTGCTTTCAAACGGCTTCTCTTCTGTAGCACTCCATTCCCTGATAGCACATCCCAGAATGTAGCTGAATACCACCCGTGGGTCGTATAGGACTCATGTTCACTCCCTGGTGCTAATTTACGCTTCTTGGCTCCTGCCCTGCAGAAGTGGAAGGATGTGGGTCCCAGAGCCACGCGGGACCTTCCCGTGCTCTTCTGTGCAGTCATCCGTGAGTCTTGTTGGCTCATTTTTGGGGTTCTGTAGCTGTGTCGGGAGGCAGCGGGAGGCTCCTCTGTGCTGCCTGTTTGAGGAGGGCTGTCCCATCACCAGGGCTCTGCCACGTGTGCGAGCTGGAGAAGGCAAGGGCTTCCAGAGAGAAGAGTTCTAGCTGCCCCTGGGAAGGACCTCGGGAGCACGGGTGGGGTGTGTGCACTTGCTGAACATGTGAGTTGTGAAAACTCTGTCTGGTGCCAGGTGCATGGGAAGCCACTGACTTGTGGGCCCCTGAGGGCAGATACATTTGTCCTGGTGTCCCTCTTGCTTTACCCCAAGCATATTGTGGACAGCCCTTGCCAGAGCAGATGTGGACTCATGAACTTGGAAAGGTTTCAGAACCCACAGCCTAGAGACGGGGGCTCCCCACATGGAGGAAACAGCAAAACATGTCACCAAAAGTGCCAGGGACAGTGGAAGCCGGTAGCCAAGGGCTTCCCAGTCTGTCTCGGCACTTTCTCCTGTTTCCAGCCGTGGGCTGCCATCCAGGTACAAACAGAATCTTCAAAAAGACTATGCTTTAGTCAAAATTAGTGTTTCACTGATGAAAATAGATGTGCATTTGCTGAAGGTGGTCATGTTTTGATCTACTTTTGCTTCCATCATTTTCAGGTTCTCAGATGAAAAAGAAAGTGTTTTTGAACACGGGAGAAACTCTAAAAGCCCCAAGTGCCACTGTCCCCATGGTGATGTTAGATGATGCTCACGCCCCCATCAGTTCCTCAGATGTCAGGTGGCTTTTGTCTGTCTCACTCTGGGAAGGAGCCCATCCTTCCCACCACGCACCAGCACCATGGGACCCCGAGTGTGTGGTGCTGAGCGAGCTCAGGATGGTCACCCAGGACCACACACTCACTCTCAGGCGGGTTCCATAAGCCAGGCTGGAACTCTGCTCTCTGTATCATGCCTAACCCGGGTTCAACCCCGGAACCCAACACCCAGTTGCTCACTCTTCATTTTTGGTTCCAGCAATGGAGTGGGCACTTCTGAGAGATAACAGAGTGAGATTTGGCTCCACTGAGCTTTGGGGGGTGCGGGTTGGGCTAGAGGCCATCCAGGGGACACTCCCTCGGCCGGCAGAGTGGGCCGGGCCACCTTATCTTATGGCTCAGAGATAACCCAGGGTGGAGTCCTGGGGTTTGTTCTCCAGCACTGTATCTTAGGTGCATGTGTTTTCATGACATGGGGATCATTCTGTTTAGCAAACGTCCGTTCTTAATCCAGCCGCAGTCAGGGAGCCCTCCCCGTGGACGGGCTGCCCTGCAGTAGAAAGACTTCTGGGGGCTGGGCAGAGGGGCCGCTGGTCTTGGAGAGGGAGTCCTCTGCTCTGGGTGGCTCACACCGTCCTCTGAAGGAGTCCAGTGACATTCTTTTTCTCCTGGGCAGTTGGGCTGCTGAGGGCGTGAGTCTGGGCACCTTGCTGGGTGACGTTTCCCACATGCTGGTCAGACTGGCTCAGCTTTATTGTTTGTGGGGAAGGACACAGAGCTTCACAGACTCCTGGGGGTGTGCTGAGGCCTGGAGAGGGGGCTTCCTATCTGGGGCTAACCTGACCCACTGCCGGCTTCGGCAGGACGTGGAAGGCACAAGGTGGTGCTTGGCAGAAAGTGAGTTGAGGTTGTTCCGGAGCTTATCAAAGCAAGTGGCTTTTCCCTGGGACGGCTCCCCGAATCCCAGACACCCCTGCAGGTGATCGTGTTAGGATCCTTGCCAGCCAGCAGCTGCCAGGGCAGGGTGGGGCAGAGGGGCTGCACGGGGCAGCCTTGGAGGTGGCTCAGGGGCCTGCCACATACCCCACCCTGCCCTTAGCCTCCTCTGACCTCTGGGGTGTGGCTCTCCCGGCTCAGGGCCACTGTGGATGGGCACTGCTCCCTGCCTGCAGGCCACGCTGGAGCCCAGGACACTGTCTGGGTGAAGCAGGTCGGTGTCTCCAGGCATTCGGGCACCCATCTCTCAGGAGGGACCCGCTGAATGGCCTGTCTACCTGCCGCTTGCTGCGGGGCCTCCTGGGAGACACTTTGGGGACTTTCTCAGGTCAGAGGAGAAGCTTGTCTTAGTCCTATCTGCTCTTCACATGAAACTCTCATGACTCCATCTCCAGACAAGTCACAACTGCCATCATGGAGGGGTCACCCTGCATGGCCCCATGCTGGCTTAGCTGTTGGCCTTTGGTATTGAACCGGTTGTGTCTGGAGTGCCCTGATGCTCAGGGGTCCATCATTTAAACAAAAGTCCATGGCCACTGCTGGGTGGAGGTAGGTGTCTGCACCTCAGAGGCAGGCTTCGTGAGCCCCGTTTTACAGAAGAAGATACAGAGGGTCTCAGAGGACCACAGTGGCTCTCTCTTACCTGAGTGTGCCAGGCCTGGGATTTGAACTTGTGGTCTCCTCTGCTCTGAATCTCGCCATTAAAAGGCCTATGCCCCAGCGGGGCTGTGGAGCTGCATGGCCAGTGGGGCACTGCCACCAGCCTACTGCTTTGTCCACCTGTGAACAAAGGTTGTTGGGCAGTGGGGAGAACCATTGCCCAGCCTCTAGAGCTGCCCGCGTGCAGGGAGAGGTTGTTGGGTGTTGGGAAATGACTGACTATGTGGTGGCCACACTATTGAGCTCCACATCACATGTGTGATGATCAAATCAGAGTACTCAGCACACCGATCGCCTCAACATTGATCATTTCTCTGTGTTGGGAGCATTCAAAATCCTCTCTTCCAGGTTTCTTAACATCTGCAGTAAATTACTCCTAGCTGTGGTCGCCCTACTGTGTATAGAGTACCCCAATTCTCCTGTTTAGCTGTAACTTGGTGTCCACTAGCCAGCCTCTCCCTAGCCTCCTCCTCCCCTCCGCAGCCTCTCTACTTCATTCTCCTCTCTGCTTCTACGAGCTCAGTATTTTTGAGCTCTTACGTATGAATGAGAACAGGAGGTATTGATCCTTCTGTGCCTAACTTGTTTCACTTAACACAATGCCCTCCAGAGTCGTGCCTGTAGCTGCGAATGACAGGATCTCATCCTTCTTTATGGCTGAGTACTATTCCAGGGTGTGTGGTGCACCCTTTCTCTATCCAGGCACCTGCTGACGGACACGTAGGCTGATTCTGCGTCTTGGCTGTTGTGAGTAGTCCTGCGGTAAACATGAGGCTGAGGCTGTCCTTCTCATGTGCCGCTTTCCTTTCCTTTGGATGAATACCCAGTAGTGGGCTTGCTAGATGAGGGGTAGGTGCTATTTTTAGATTTTTGAGACATCTCTGTACTGTTGTCCACAATGGCTCTACTGATTTACGTTCCCACCAACAGTGTATCCGGCTTCCCTCTTTCCCTTTTCTCTGAATCCCTGCCAGCATTTGTTTGTGCGCTTCCCTTTTGTCTTATTGAAAATCATTATTCTAACGGGGTGAGTTGGTATCTCATTGTGGTTTCGATTTGCATCTCTCTGGTGATTAGTGATGTGGAGCCTTTTAACATCCATTTGGGGGAAGGACACCCTCTTCAATAAATGGTGCCAGAAAACCAGATGTCCACATGCAAAAGAACGAGACTGGAGGCGGGCGCGGCGGCTCACGCCTGTAATCCCAGCACTTTGGGAGGCCGAGGCGGGCAGATCACGAGGTCAGGAGATCGAGACCATCCTGGCTAACACGGTGAAACCCCGTCTCTACTAAAAATACAAAAAATTAGCCGTGCATGGTGGCGGGAGCCTGTAGTCCCAGCTACTCGGGAGGCTGAGGCAAGGGAGTGGCGTGAACCCAGGAGGCGGAGCTTGCAGTGAGCCGAGATCGCGCCACTGCACTCCAGCCTGGGCGACAGAGCGAGACCCTGTCTCAAGAAAACAAAAAAAGAAAAAAGAAAAAAAAAGAAAGACTGAAACTAGAGCCCTGTCTCTCACATTATAAAGAAAGCACTCAGAATGGATTAAAGACATAAATGGAATACCCGAAACTATGAAACTGCTAGCCGAAAACATACCTGAAACGCTTCGGGACATTGGTCTGCACAAATGTTTTGTAGGGAAGACTCCTCAAAAGCACAGTCTACAAAAACAATAACAGCCAATTGAGATTACACCAAACTCAAAAGCTTCTGCACAGCAAAGAGGACAGTCAGCATGGTGAAGAAGACGCCTGTGGAACGGGCGAGAATATTTGCAGGTTCTTCCTCCAAGGGACTAATGTCCAGAATATATTCATACAGGGAACTCAACTCAACAACACAAAACACCCCAGATAATCTCATTAAAAGTAGACAAAAGATATGAATAGGTATTTCTCGAAAGAAGACATCCAGATGTTCACCATGGCTCTCTTGTTGAGGTTCAGTGTTCATCGTTTTGGAAAACAGACTGGTTATTAGTGATCATAGCTGCGAGAAGGAAATGTGAGCACAAACCTTCATTCTGTGGTAATAAACTTCAGATCTGAGAGAAAAGAACAGGATGGATGCTCACTGAACTGCTTGTGGGGCAATGCTGCATTCTGGGGTGGGGGAACCTGGCTGTGTCGTTGAGCAGAGAGCAGCCCCTGAGAAGTTTGGTTTGAAGGCCTCCTCCTCCAGGACACTCCCCTGGCTTCCCTCCCCCATGCTCCCTGTGCTCTGAGCTCCCTGGCTTCAGGAGCAACATCAAGGAAGAGGTGGATTTGGATGTGTGTGGACCCTGAGGCCTGAGTTCCTGCTGTTTCCTGACCTTGCCTGGGCGGGCAGCCGTGGCCATTGCAGGCATTTGATACCCTTCCTTCCGACACTCAAAAGCACCTGAGGACTTAAAGAAAAGGGTTTTCGTCGTTTGCAAAAGTCCATCTTTGGAGGATTTCTCACCCCTTCCTTGACATGAGGGAGGGAGGGGCTAGGCACCCCATGTGCCTGTCCCACATGGACATTGCTATCATCTGTTATGGGGACATGCTCGCCTGGTGACTCCAAGCAGTTTTAGGGTCAACCAAGACATTGTATGACCCGGAGCTGGTCTCTGCGGGGAAGTGGGGAAACTCAGGAAGCAGGGACAGCCCTGGAGCAGGCCGCTGGGGGTCCCAGACCCCAATGACTCCCCTGTTGTTTCTGCTTCATGCGTGGACAGGAAAGAGAAGCCCAGGCCCCGGTCACCGCCTGCCAGCAGAGAAGCCGACAAGCCTGGACTCCCACAGGAAAAGCCACCTTCGGGGGCTGGCCTCTTTTGTCTCCTGCTCCTTGGCAAACTGGGTCAGGTGGCTGACGCTTCCCAGAGCTTCCTCCTCCTCCTCCTCCTCCTCCTCCTCCTCGCTGTCTCCTGGGGCTGTGCGTCTGCAGGGAGAGGCATGATGTGGCTCCCAGGGGGAGGGGAGGCTGCTTATAAGGACAGGAGCACATTCCTGTTGTTGGAAAATGTCCTTCAGTCAGCGCCACACTGCAGGTCTGCAGAAAGCCATTTCTCAATTTCCATTGCACAAAAGGCACTTGCCCAGACCAAGACAAAACTCTGTGGTTTCTCCAACAGACAGAGGCGTCCGCTGTGCAAAGCCCCTTTCGTTCTGCCAGGCCCGCCCCCGAGCTCCTAGAAAGGCATTCTCCATTCTCACGGTCGTCACCCGGCCCGGCACGGACAGGCGCTGACGCAGGCCCATCTCTCCAGGTATCGGAAATGAAGCATCACCTGCGGAACCTTAAAAGATGGTGCTGACAGTTTCTTCCTGCGCTGGGAGAGCCACGGGGCAACTGCTGGAAGGGAGCCCGCTTGTGCCTGGTGCATCCCCTGAAGCTGAGGCTGGTATCTGGTCTTGAGCAGTCAGGTGGGCTCTTGGACTTGGCTACAGATGAGGAACAGGGCTTGATGTGGGGAGAGGTGCACTCACTCCTCGCCGTTGCTAGGCTGAGGCTGGTGACCGAGGTTGGAGCCCCGGGGCACAGAGCTGCAGGGAGGGCCACCAGGAGCTGATGGCCACGGTTCAGGCGGGGATTTGGGGAAAGTGGCAAGGGGTCCCCGCCACCCCGATTCTGTGTGTGCCTGGCCCGGTGGACCAGGCTGCAAGGTGACTGAGCCCCTGCAGGGGCCTGGTGGGAGGAGGTGGAGGAGGTGCCCTGCTAACAGTGTGGCCGGCCCCTTTGCTGCCTCTCACTGCACGGCCACACTGCAGAAAGGAAAGGATCCTCTTCTCCTCCACTCAAGGAGAGGTGGAATTTTAAAGACAATAACTGGCCGGGAGCAGTGGCTCATACCTGTAATCCCAGCTCTTTGGGAGGCCACGGCGGGCGGATCACTTGAGGTCAGGAGTTCGAGACCAGCCTGGCGAACATGATGAAACCCCGTCTCTACTAAAAATACAAAAAATTAGCCGGGCGTAGTAGTGGGCACCTGTCATCCCAGCTTCTCGGGAGGCTGAGGCAAGAGAATGGCTTGAACCTGGGAGGTGGAGGTTGCAGTGAGCTGAGATCACACCACTGGCTGAGACTGCACCACTGCACTCCAGCCTGGGTGATAGAGCGAGACTTTGCTCAAAAAAAGAGAGAGACTAACTGGTAAACAAGAGGAAAGTAACAACATTTGAAATAAGGGTGGTACCAAACCTAGACTCGTTTGTGGTGGGGGGAGTGTGCTGTACACGTGTGATCACTCTGACACAGCCACTCTCGGTGCGTTTCTTCCCGGGCACAGGCCTGTTTATGTGCGGAGGGTTTCCTGGAGGAAGGAAAGGGTTGGGGACACTCTGTTACCTCAGAGGTGTCAACCCGCCCTGCACCATCTACAGGAAGTCCCCCACTCGGCATCGGTGATAAGAGCTAAAAACTGCAGCTCTCAGCAAAATGACAGACAGCAGATCCTGGAGTAACATGGCTTCCTTCAACCGTGTTTTCTTGTAACATTGAAGCGTTTTGTTACAGGCCGTTTTGCTTCAAGCCTCCGTTTCCAAGGCCCTCGGGTCCACATGAAGGGAGGGCTACCGCATGTGCAGAGCTGAGTGCAGCTCCTTCCCCTCTCTCAGAGGCCTTCTGTCACAGGCGGCCCTAAGAGCCCCCCATAGAAGGACAAACTGGTGATTACTGGGTGCCACCCCGTGCCGGCTTCTAACTGCAGTGTGGCTGGACCCATTTCAAGCTCCAGGACCCAGAGGTTTCCCAAGACCGAGGGCAGCCCAGTGCTCTGAGAGGGACATGGTTAAGAGAAGCTGAGCGCCTGGGCAGGCCTGTGCGGCCCCGGAGCCCGCGTCTGCCCTGTGGCTCTGACAGGGCCCTGGCCTTGGGCAGTCGGCAGGAGGAGGAGCCGTGCCTTGCTCTGCGCCAAGCGGGGAGTCCCAGTGTGGGCCACTTTGGTCTCCTCGGTGACTCACAGACTACCTCATCTGTCTGCCCACTCCCAGGGCTGAAGTCGGCAGCCCTGTCTGGACGCTGTGGGGGCCAAGAAGAGGTGCTTGGCCTGGTGTCCTCAGCTTGGATGAGGGCTCTCAGCTACCCAGCGGGGCAGGAGGGAAGGGGGATGCCCAGTCCTCAGAAGATCCTTCCTCCTGCCCTTCCCTTTCCTATCACTTCCTTCTGAGATCTCAGCCTCAGCAGGTCTCTCGGGGGTGCAGACTCCCCATCTTGGGGCCAAGCACTTCGAGGCTGTGAGAAAGAAGCTCAGTGCCTGGATGGAGGGCAAGGCTAGAGTCGGGGCCCTTGGCTGCACCCCAGGCCCGGCCGCAGAGTTGCTGCTGCCTATATGAGCAGGCTCGGGATGAAATGAATGCAATGCTTCTCGGAAATTCCAGATTAGAAAATTTCCATCTCAGTTAGTGTCAAATCAGTTTTGAGAGGTGGGGGGAGGTGGCAGTAGGCATTGGAAGATTAAATGGCACCTCCTTGGCATCTCACGTTGGTGAGAAGGCCAACCGATTATTTTTATATTACAATCCCCAGGCATTGTCAAATGGATTAATAAATTCATTGAAAACCCGTTCCTTCTTCATAGATTTAATTTTGGTAGCCAGGGAATAACTCCGCCGTGACTTTTGAGTCTCAGCTCTCTCTGTCTGACAGCCAACATGGGGTTAATTGAGGTGGCCGCGGCTCCTGGCCCTCCAGAACTTCGGCCGCATCTCCGAGGACATGGTCTTTGGTGTCCTGAGGAAACCGGGAACTGCCCTGCAGACCCTGCCCAGGTAGCTTATAAGCTGGGCAGCGTGGAGAGCCTGGGGTTCAGCCCCCTACTCATGCCAGCCAGGCATCTCGTCCCAGTGGATACCCACCGCCCTAGACTACAGGGAACTCTGAAAATTGAGCACAAAACATGGCTCTGAGCTTCCTGGCAGAGAAGGCAAAAAGGGAAAAATCCACTGGTCATGTGACCTTCCTGTTCTACTCATGTCTGGCAGCATCTCGGAATGTTGAAGTGGTTCTAATGGGGCTGTCACTCTGGGCTGACACCGGGGTGGCGCTTCCACAAATCATCTCTAATCTCCAAACCGTACAGGGTAAGCAGTGTCATCTCCATTTTGGGGGTGAAAACACAGAGGTCCAAAGTTGGACACGACACAGGCCTCCCAGCCAGCAAGTGGCTGAACCTCGTTTAGGGCTTGGGCAGGCAGCATCCCCTCAGCGGTGGGGAAGAAGCTCAGTTAGGAATTATTCCCTGGAAAGGAGCAGAGACAAGCAGGTGCAGAGCTGCGAATGCTGGAGCCCAGGGCTTGGGCAGGCAGCGTCCCCTCAGCGGTGGACTTCTACATGCAGGCGGGTCACCCTGATCGCAGCTCTCTGTCCGTTGTCCTGTCTGACCCAGACCCCTGCAGGGGACCCTTCTCCTGGGCCACCTTAACTCCGCCCCTCTCCTTCAGTGCCTTGACCTCAGACCACAGGGATCTCAACTCTTCCATCCGCCTTGGCCTCCTTTCCCCTCCTCCAGTTCCTCTCCTGCCTTCCCACCTGCTCATCTGTTCTCCCTTGAGTCCTTCTTTCCTTAGGGACCTCTCTTTTCACGGTGACCCCTGACCTTCTAGTTGCCCAATTCTAAGGGCACCCCTGAGGCCTCACTGCACCCAGCCCTGCTGCATCCAATGCCCAGTGCAAGCAGGAGGCCCCTGGCTCCAGGTGCGACAGGGAGTGTGGAGGGCACACAGAGGAAGGCGCGGTGCAGGGACTTGGGGACAGTGGACAAGGCCACTGAAGCCACAACTCAGAACAGGAGCTGGCATTGGCCAGGGGATGGGAATCTCTGTGAGCTCCTCCTCTCCAAGCCCACTGCTGGCTCCCCCAGGGGTCTGCAACAGTCTTCGTGGGCAGGTGTCCTTCCTCCAGGTGGGCTGAACTCAGACACCCCACCCTACCCAGGGAAAGGCAACCCAGGCAGCCACCCTCCCAGCCCCAGCCTCACTCCCTGTGCCCTGGGCAGCCACCCTCCCCACCCCAGCCTCACTCCCTGTGCCCTGGGCAACCACCCTCCCCACCCCAGCCTCACTCCCTGTGCCCTGGGCAGCCCCTCTCCCCGCCCCAGCCTCACTCCCTGTGCCCTGGGCAGCCCCTCTCCCCGACCCAGCCTCACTCCCTGTGCCCCGCCTTCACCGCCACTCAGCACCCGCTGGCCTTGACCTCACCCAGCGGCAGGTTGAGGAGAAACAGACTTGGTGGAATAGGGTCTCGGCGCAGCTTTCTGATTGGCCTGGCAACGCACTTGCCATTAACTTTATGGCGCGCTACCCAAGGACTAATTAAACCAGATGGCGGCGAAACCCGCGTGGAAGCGCCGAGACATTTTTACATTTAAGTTGATCAAAATTAGGTGGAACGGCATATGCTCGCGGAGATTAGGAATTTTTTAACTACATATTAACGGCTTTTCTTAATACTCTTCCTGGTGATCTCAGCACAATCCACCCCCTTTGTGCCATTTAATTCCTGCGATTCCCATTCTCCTGTCACCGAGACCTCGGGGCCGCGTGGTTTTGGTGTAATTTAAGTGAGTGGAATATTCAGTGCAGACATCATCACCATCGTCTGTGACATTCGCTGCTGAACGAAATGGGGGCCCGCCCCCAACTCTCGGCAGGAGGCTTTTCCCTGTTGGAGTCTGGGAGTGCCTTGGAGAAGGCCGTACCCACAGCAGGGTGAGCGCAGCTCTGAACGTTGCAGGGTGAAGCCAGTCTGCACAGGACGTCTCTGCTGGCCTCTGCTTCACGTCCCATTGTGTCTGGACTCGGGGCATGTGGCTCAGGACAGGGGTGGCCCTTCATGGAATCCCCCAAATTTAGATGGAGGAGAAGCCACTGCCGCGGAGGGAAATCCCTTCCAGGAGGTTGGTGGCCGCAGCCCCCAGCCAGGCCAGTGCTGACCCACCTCCGGGACACTGCGTGCAGCCTTCACAGTTGTGCCAGGCAGTGCATGGTGGGGAGGGGCCGTAAGGCCTCTGGGATGCACCACCCCGTCCAGGTCCTGCTCTCAGATGGGTCTGGCTGCCTTACAGGTTTTCGAACATCTTATGTATTTATTTTTCACTTAGTTAAAATTCACATGACAAAATTAACTCTGTTAAAGATTGCATTCTGTTGGCGTTTAGTGTAGCCCCCATGCTCTACAACCCCACTGTAGCCGAGTTCTCGTTTCCATCACCCCACAAAAAGCCCCGTGCCTATGAAGCAGTTCCTCCCTCTGCAGCAATTCCCCCAGCCCCGGAAGCTCCTGCTCTCCCCGACCTTCAGAAGCAAAGGCTGCGGAGGCCTCTCCAGACTGGGCACTCAGATGTCCCCCGAGGTCCGCTCTCTCCTGACCCCGGCAGGGAAGCCAAAGCAACCACTACAGGGCCCAGCTGGCACAGGCTCCAGGCTCAGCCAGCGCCGGCAGGTGCTCGGCACGCCCCATCCTCCCCAGGTCCCAGGCCCCGGGTCCCTGACTCCAGAGAGTCGTGGCCACTGGGACGGCTGCCACATGCAAGATGGGAAGCAGCCCTGACCGCCCCCCACCTCCTCCTGGGACGCGCCCCTGCCCTGCCTCTGCTGTCCTTCCTCAGCTGCCTGAGGGCTGACTGGTGTGAACCCAGGCTCCTAGAGGGTATCCCGGGAGCAAACTGTGACCTGGCCCTGGGCCCTGGAGCCCATGTTGCTGTCTGCCAAGGACACTGGGCTGCTCTGTCCCACACACAGGCATCCGGGTTCTGATGGCCTGCCGGGCCCTAGGCCACCATAGGCCTTGAATTGCATCCTGGTGGGAGTTAACCCCTCGCGTGGGGCATGCACAGACCTGGGCCTAGGCTGGGGCACCGGGATCCCCATGTCCAGCAGCCGCGGTGAGGCCGGCCTGCCTGCTTCCCAGGGCCACCTCTGCCACGCCGCCTCCTCCCTCTCCTCGCCCGCTCTGTTTGTTGCTCCTCCCCCGCCCTCTCTGGGCAGGCACGGCCGGGGTGGGGGTGAGGTTCTGGCAAAGGCCCCCTCTGTTTTCCAGCCCAGTGGTGCTCACATGTGACGGTGCAGGGGCAGCCTCGTGAAAAGCCCCTTTGTGTCTCCTCCCTAATTAAGAAATAGCAGCAGGCTCGGGGGCCCAGGCCCCACGTCCTCACTGAACGCCGGCCGCGGTCACAGGCGGCTGGACGGGCAGGCCCGGCAGAGGACTTCAAGGAAGAATCCCCCAGGCCCAGCAGGCAGCCCTGCTGCTTCCCTGGGGCTCCGTTCACATTGTCAGGCCACCCGGTAGGTCTGGGAGGCCTTCTCCGCCCTCGGGTCCCAGGAGCTGAGACGGTACCCGCAGGAGCCCATGTGGGATCTGGGTGTCTGTACCTGGGGTTTCAGACCTGATTCTCCCTCCTGTACTGTGGGGCCTCCCTGAGACTCAGCCCTCCCTCTCTGTGAAATGGGGAGAATAAGGCCCTCTGCCCCCCAGAATCCAGGTGCAGATTGCTAGAAGTCCTTCCAGGCCTGGACAAAGAGGTGCCCGTCCTCCCTAAACCAAGGCAGGGGGAGGTCTGAGAGGGTGTCCTGAGTCCACCTCCCCCTGCCCCACCTGGGATGTGCGTCCATGTCTCCTCCGCATAGCTGCCCATGCCCTCAGGAAAGTGAGGGCTCTTATCTCTTTTCCAGAGCCCCAGATTCTGAGGCAAAGGCTCAGAAAGAACCCACAGTTTTCACAGCGTTACTGTCACTGAGCGAGCCTTAACCTCCAGCCTGAGAGGTCAACTCAGAGCAGGGGTGCGCAGCAGGGAGGGCTGACCGAGGAGAACCCTCATCAGAGACCCCTGACGAGAACGGGGAGCCTGCAGAGGAAACTGGTCCCCTAAGGTCACGCCCAGCGAGGCTCCAGCCCAGCTTTCTGGAATGCTGGGCCTAGGGTCACCCTGGGGCAGGCAAGTGGTGTCACCTCTTCTCCTGAAGACACTTTACACCCCTGTGAAAGAGGAGAACGGTACTTTTCACTCATCTGGAGGAGGGACAGAGACAAGAGCCACTCCTTCCCCCTTTCTCCCCGGGGTGACCAGGCGGCCGGCGGTCCCCCAGCTCACCTGTCCGTCTGGAGCTGTTGGCCACCCTGGAAGGAGAGCTCAAGTCTGCAGTGTGGCCGGGAGGACGCCCGGGGTCTCCACTCACCAGCGTGGACCTAGCACAATCAACAGCCTTCAGTGGCTGACCCCAGGCCGAGAGCTATAGGGTAGTTTAAATTTGAAAATTAACATGGAATCAAAAGAGACAGAGTAATTTTTCATTCTGCTTGAAAGGTTATTTGCTTTCTCAGCCGATGCTTAGTGTACTGATACATGATGTCAAAAGGTAAATGATTTTAAACCAGATTCAATTTAAATTTCATTACATATTTGTAGGAGATAGAGGCTCCAAGAATCCCGCGTCTTCCCTTTGAGAACCTTTCACTTTGGATAACTCTGGCACCTGATGCCCAGATCTGTTTATCGTACGGTCACGTAGTCACAGGGCCACGCTTCTCAGGCTCAGAATCGGAGCGTCCGTGAAACAGGCTGTGGTCTCCAGGGCAGCCCCTCAGGCGTCTTGCGGCCACTGACCCTGGGTCTTCTCTGTCATCCCAGACAGCACACAGGTCCTTTTATGTGAAGGGGGGACGCCCTCTGTGAATGCAGGCTTGGGGTGTGTGTCTCCTGGGGCTGGAGGCCAGGAGAGAGGGATGGGTGGTGGGAGGTGGGGACAGGCAGGAGGCCTGGAGTGGGACCAGAAGCAGCTCAGCTGAAACTGGGGGTGGTGGCGGGCAAATCACGTTCTTCTTGGAGCCCTGGGCTCCTCACGGGCAACTCGAGTGTTCTGAGCAGCTGAGCCCTTCAGGGCCTCTCTGCAGGAGGGAGGTGAGCAGAGCAGGTCCCGTGCCTCTTGCCCATCCCAGTCGTGGCTGCACACTGGACCAGTCACCCAACCTCTCTGTGCCACGGAAACAGGGTAATGGCAGGGCCACTGTGCTGAGTGGGAAAGTGTCCCTTCAACATTCATGTCCCCTGGAACCTCAGAATGTGACTTTATTTGGAAATTGGGTTGTTGCAGATGGAATTAGTTAAGATGTGGTCACACTATAGTTGGATGGGCCCTGAATCCAATGCCCGGTGTCCTTAGAAGATGCAGAGAGAGACAGACCCAGAGGAAACGCCCTGTGGAAACGGAGGTGGAGATGGGAGTGACGGGCCTGCTAGCCAAGGACTCGCGGGGTGGCCAGCCACGCTGGAAGCTGGAGGCCACGTGTTTCTCTGGAGCTCCCGGAAGGAACTGGCCCTGCCAAGACTTTGTGGACTTCCGGCCCCCACAACTGTGTGAAGATAATTGCCACCGTGTGAGATGCGGGGTTTGTGGGATTTTGTTACGCAGACACAGGCCACTAACACCACCCTCGGGGCAGGTGTGAGGGTCCCAGGATGGAGCCTGGCCCAGGCGACACTGGGAATGTGTTGGCCGCATCTATCCTTCTGTCCATTCCGCCGTGCATAGGCTCACCCTGAAGGCCCGGGGCCCAAGGCTGTTCCAACACCCACCACTTACCCTTCTGGCTGGTGAAGTGGCCAACTGCCATCTGATTCTGCAGGTGGGGCACCGTATTGGAGAAGGCGTTTCTGGGGTGGCCCCTGCACCCAGCAGTGCCCTCGTCAAGGAAGGAGAGCCAGAAAGCCTGCCGTCGGGGACTTGAGATTAATTTGGTGGCGGTCCTAGACGGATGTGAGGGATCTGGAGAGAGACCAGGTGTGGAGGGGCTTTGGGGTAGAGCTGGGGGTGGCCTTACTTGGCCTAATGGGCAGGAAGAGGGGACATGGAGCGCTCAGACCAGTGCAGAGGGGCAGAGAGAGCCCGGTGGGCCCAGGGGAATGGGCAGCTTTCCCTGATGTTGCCAGAAACGGCTTTCACGTCCTCTGGTCTGGTTTAGGGGCCCCTAAACAAGGGGCTCTGGAAGGTCAGGAAAAGTCCACTGTCTTGCAGACCCTGGGCTTCGGCACATCCCTCAGGCCAGGGCCGGGGGGTCCCAGTGTGGGATGACAGGCCATGATCCAGGCAGGTGAGGACCTGTCCCCACCGTAAGCAGCCAACCCCTGGAAGAGCCCAGGTGACTGCGTTCGGCCTGTGTTCAAAAGATGTGTCTTTGTAGGGGATGTGCGCGTGGGAGGTTGGAATTTTCTTTGGAAATTAATCGCCTGTTGAATTCTTCCCACCATGGCTGTAACCGTGTAGGATCCGGGGCATGTGGGGAGGGCTGCGCATGGGCTTCCTCTGGCCCATTTAGTCAGTTATTACCCTCTACCATCGCTCCTCTGGCTTTATTTACCCAGCAGGACGTTGCTCTTAAAGGCACATCTGGGCACTTTTAAAAAATAATGTCAGTGCATTCCAGGAACCCCTCTTCCCGATTTGGGTTTGTTTTATTTTGCAACATCAAACAGTGAGGAATGGAAGGTTCCAGATCACAGCCCAGGGACCCCTGGGGTTAAGTTTGCAGACGCTCTCTTGCCAGGCAGCGAGCTTGCTTCCTGTCTGACTTTTGCTCGCCTTTGCCTCCACCTCGCGCTCCCATTTTCTCTCCTTTCTGCATTGCTAATGATATTGTTTGTTCTCGGTGCCACACAAAAAAAGCACAAGATAATCACCCAGGCATTAGTCATCATTAAGCTGGTGATAAAAACAAAAAAAAAATTCTAAAGTGCTGTTTCCAGGATGGGTGTCGTGCCTGCGATGAACGGTGTTATTGCAAATGTGGGTTTCAGGGATCCATCCCAGCCAGCCATATGGGAGACGGAGGATGCGTGGCCACAGATGGACTCGATCCATTAGGCATAAAAGGTAAATACGGCGAGAAGGTTCCACTGCCACGTGGAACTGCCCCGGTCTTCATTGGATTTGTCATTAAAGCATCGTGCTCACTTCTGGGTGCTGTCGGGGTTCCTTAGCAGGGGCTCTCTGCTCTCACCCGGTGTCTGTCAACTTGGAGTTGGCATCCGGGCCAGGATGAGCCTCGTGTGGAGGGAGGTAGAGCTGTAGCTCCTGCTCAGACCAAACTCGGGGTGGGGCTTAGACTACAGGGAGGACAGAGGCTGAGCCGTGTCCACCCTCCGAATGGGGAGGGCATGGTTACTGCCCTTGTGGCCATACTCCTTCGGATACGTAGTCTAAGAATACTTGTCTGCAAGTAACGGAACACGTGACCAGCATTGGCTTCAACAGCGAGGACGTTTTTTGTTTTTGTTCATTCCCACGTAGAAGCTGGAGGTTGGCAGCCCAAGGCTGATGGTTGCTATCCAAGACTGGAACCTCCCCCCGCCCCTCCCTCTGTCTCCCGCGTCTACCTGTGGTCTCGGTGGCAGAGCCTGTGGCAGTTCTGGGCCTTGTATCTGCAGGCAGGAAGGGCAGCAGCTGCCTTGTAGGCTCTGAACAGGTGTGAGGCTCCCGGAATTCTGTCTGTGCCCGCAGGCTGGGGGGATGCAGACCCCCCAGGGCCGGAGGCGGCCGCCTCCCATCCACTGGCGCCGGCAGCCCCAGGACTTGGCTCTGTCCTTAGCGTCTCCTTCCATCAGTGGCTGGTGGGCTCCCTGGGGCAGTGGTTGTGACTCTACACTTGTGTTCTCCGCTTCCGGAAACTGAGGCTGCCTGGGGTGGGCACGGGGCCAGGAAAGGTTAGGCCCCCACCCATGAGAGGCAACCTGAAGCCCTCCCCAGGCACAGGGCCTGAGTCCTCTCCTCCACCCCGGGGATGGCAGAGACTGCCTGGACATCATCTGGGAGGGCCTGCCTGGGGTTTTGTGGCCACTCGTGGAGGGTCACCTGGGCCTATGGGTGGAAGTTTAGGGGCCAACTGTAAGTCTCCCCAAGGAGCCCACATGCCCGAGGCTGGCCTGTCCCTCGGTGACTCTGGCTGGGACCCACATGGCCCCAGGCTGGCCTGTCCCTCGGTGACTCTGGCTGGGAGGCCTCCCTGCAGGGCCCTCCAGCTCTAATATATCGTGGGTCTGCTGTCCACCATGTCCCTGTCCTGGGTGACTAGAGGGCGGGGCTGCTGAGCACAGGGCAAGACACTTCCAATGGGAGGCCAGGAATAGCCTGAAGGGGCTGCGGCCACCAGAGCCCCCCATGGAGGGGCTGCATCGGTTCCTTCCCAGCAGGAGACCCAGAGCCCACAGATGACGGTGGAGGATGGCCAGGCTGGATGGGGGCAGCCAGGGAGCCGCTGGTGCCAGTGTCAAGGCTTCCAGCTTATGGGTCTCCATCCCCTCCCCTGCTGCTCGTGCCATAGAACCCTGCTGCACTCTGCACGGAGCCTCTGCTGGAGGTGGCCTCGGCTCTGTGGGCACTTCGCGGTGCTTGGCTCCTGTGCTCACTGGCTTTGCTGCGGGACAGGGCTGCTGGGCCAGTGGGCAGGGCTCCACCAGGGCCAGTTTCACTTGCACATCATCCAGGGGACCCCACGGGGTAGGATGAAACCAGCCCAAGTCAGCAAACTCCCCTGGGCCCTCCTGTGTGGCCAGCTCCTGGCATTCCGCTGAGATATGGGGGTGAATCACTTACCTCCTGGCTCTTGGCTACTTGAGAAGGAAGGAGGCTTTGGATGGAAAACGTTGGGCCTCCTCTGCTCCTGGGACCCCTGAAAGCTGCCCCTAGCCCCTGACTCTGCCTTCACCCACATGGGGCTTGGTGCCGCATCCCAGGTGCCCCTCCTAGGCCTAGGCTCAGGCCTGCTTGGGCCAGGTCAGCCACCTGGACTGACCCTAGCCCCTCTGTGCCCAGCTTGGGCCAGGGCTGCACAAAGGAGGCATCCCGGGGGCCCAGGAAGGAGCCACTCCCAGGAACCCCTATTCCTGGGCAGCCCAGACTTACTACCAAGAGGCTTTAGTGGGAAGCACGATCCCAACAGCTGAAAATAGGCCAGGCAGACGCAAGGCTAGTTTGGGTGTGAACGCAGGGTCCTCCCTGCAGAGAGACTGGTGAGAAGTGTGCCGGGGCTCAGGCGGCTTGCACTGTCCTTTGAAGGCACTGCAGGCTGCCCACGCGAGG
Organism: Mandrillus leucophaeus; assembly: GCF_000951045.1. Lineage (NCBI taxonomy): Eukaryota > Metazoa > Chordata > Mammalia > Primates > Cercopithecidae > Mandrillus > Mandrillus leucophaeus. The sequence goes on along the minus strand of NW_012106053.1, from coordinate 995,907 downwards.
TGCCCACAGCTGCCACTGCACGTGGTCCCAGCCTGCCCTGCGGCCGGGCCGGTCTGTGATGTCTGTTCAGAGGGGCGGAAGCAGGGCGGGAAGATAGATAGCACGATGCCGCCTTCCCCCATTTTTTATTGCCACTGATCTTATTTTAGTCCATTATGGCTGCTTTTTCGGGATTTTCTCTCCTTCCCCCCGTCTGGCCAGATTTCCTTTGTGCGACTGGCAGCCCACCGCTTCCGATGCTGACCTTAGGGCCTTCATCTCCATGGGCCTCAGGATTCTGTCTCAAAAGCCTGCATGGCTTTGACAGCCTGGGGGCTGGTGGGAGACTCTGCTGGGCTGTGCCTTTGGCATTTGGAGTGGAGAGGAAGCTCCTCCTCCAGGCGTGGGCTTATGTGAGCTCCGTGCAGACCTCAGAGATGGAGACACTCTGCCCTTCATTCCCCAAGGCCACTCTGAGGAGCCCAGCAGCACCTTGGCCTGGACACTTGGTCAGGGACACTCTGCTGGACCCTTGGCAGTTGAAACAAGACCTTAGTGGCATCCAAGAAGTTCTGGAACATTCTCAGCCTAAGATACAGAAGAGACATCAGCCCTACCCTCCTCCCAAAACAGATGGGATGGCTTGAAGCTGGAGCCTCCATCCACAGCCCACCCTGCCTCCTGGCCCCTGCGGAGGCTCGGTGATGTGCACGGCCCATTCCCACCTTACTCTCCCCACCTGTGGACGGGGAGTCCTGAGGTCGCCCCTGCAGATGTGTGGAGATGTGTGTGGCTCATTCCCTCCTTATTCTCCCCACCTGTGGACCAGGCATCCTGAGGTCGCCCCTGCAGAGGTGTGTGGTGATGTGCGTGGCTCATTCCCTCTTTATTCTCCCCACCTATGTACGAGGTGTCCTGAGGTCTCCACTCCCGCCACCCTGCCTCCCAGATCACTGTCAGGCTGGACAAGGGCACCAGGTGCCCCTCAGTGCAGATTTGGAGAATCTGTACCGGGCACCAGCCTTGGCAGGTTTCAGGGGTCTCTGCACTCACCCTTTGCTGGGTGGTCTCGGTCACTGCCAGGGGAGCCAGTGGCCTCACTTTACCAATGGAGAAACTGAGGGGTGCATGTCCATGGCCCTGCCCAGGAGCTCCCAGCATGAAGGGGCTGTCCAGGGCTGGGACCCCGGTCTGCTCTCCTCTCTTTGTCCACCCTGCTGCCCTCCTCCATCTGTGTGTGGTGCCCTGGGCTGGGACTGTGCCATCTGTGCCTTTGGGGAGGTCTCCTGCACCCTGTCCAGGAGCCGAGGGAGCTTTCCACCTGTGGGATCCCTCACTGTGTACCCTTGGCTGGCTCCAAACTCCTTCTCAGGGGAGCACAGTGGGAGCAGGTGCCCCAGCCAAGCCTTCCAGGAGCTGTCGCCCCAGACACATCTGTATACTGGCCACCTGGAGCCCTCAGAGTCCCTGGTCCACAAAGGAGAGGCGGGCCGGCTTCTGTGTGCCACCTTGCTCACTCCCGGTTAACTTTGCGTGTTGGCCTCATGAGGCTGACCACAAAGGGCGGCCGCTGCCCCCAGAGCTCCTGCGGGTGCACCCTCATTGGTCCCTCCTTCCCGGTCCTCACAAGAAGAGACAATGTCCCTGAGTGCATTTGCATGTCGATCACGCTGCCATTATGTATCTCGGAGTTTTCATCATGAGAAGAATGAGATAATCATGTTGTATATACTGAATAGACTTAGAAAGATTGCAAGACGGCACTTTCATTGGAAGAGGGGAATTAGTTTAAAAATATGCTGTCAAAATATGTTGTTCTAAATGCTGAGTTGATGGTTCTTTTGTTTTGCTTTGTTTCTTGAATGTGTCATTAGAAAAAATTAACAATGACATCAACTGTGAGATGGGACTGCAGTTCCTCTGAAAGGGGGAGGGTATCCAGTTGTCCTTGGGATTTGCTTTAAGTGATTCCTTTCCCTTAAAATGTTGTATCTCATTATGAGGCCCACCATAAATTTAATTTTCCCATTTATTGAAAGTCAGATGTGTGCATTTGAAGAACTTGGATGTAAGGGACTTCGTTGTAACAGTCCCGCCCAGTGCCCCCGTGGGCCCTTGCTGGCCTCCCCTGGGCCAACTGACCAGGCCATGTGGTTCACCCTCTGAAGGCTGTGGTTCTGGGATGATACCAGATGATGCCCGTGGCACCCCCTCTGGCTGGCCGTCACTTCTTCCTCTGTAAATGTCAAGGTCCACGTAGAACCCAACTGCAGCCCAGGCGTAGGGGGTCTCTGAGACCTGCACCTGCCCAGTTCTTACAGTGCGGCTGCTACTTCTGTGTTTCTGAATGGATGAGCAGCCATGGTGTCGCCTGGCACCTGCTTATGGGGCAGGGCAAGGCCAGGGCAGCAGGGGTGAGGGGCAACGGGATCGTGGACAGTGAGGTGGACTCCTGAGCTGTTGCAGCTGCCCGGAGACAGCCGGCCACTCTCCGTGCACGGCCTCCAGACGGGAACGTTCAGGAAGGACATGTGTGCACAGTCCTTGGGGCAGAGAGTCAGGCCAGGTACTGACTTTCAGCTTCCTTGCAGCTCTTGTGAGGCAGCCTGGAAGGGAGGTGAGGTCCCACCGCAGAGCCTGTCGGAAGCCCTGTGGGAAGCCACATCCCACCCAGGCTGGAAGTGGCAGGAGGATCCAGGGCTCCGCTGGTCCTTTGCCCTAGCTCACACCCTTCCTGGGTCAGCCTCTGTCGTGTGGTTCAGGGGAGCAGCTGTGGGTCCGGCGATGGTGGCCGGGAGGTCAGAGGGAGGTGCCTGAGATGCACTGGGTGTTTCATGGGTGGGCGGAGCCTGGCACGAGGCTTCAGGCCCTGTTACATTCGGGCAGCCCTAACAGGTCCAATCGTGCCTTCCCAGGCACGCTCTTCTTCAGGCACTTCTGAGATGCACTTTTACTACTTTTTCTCCTCTCTGGAATCGGGAATGTCACGTTACCCTTGGGGCGGGGCACCAGACAGGCAGAGATGAAAGTGGCATAGGCAGAGCTGACTTGGCCGCCTGGGCCCCCCGGTGCCTCCCTTCTCTTCCTCCAGCGGCCCCGCGATGTCTCTGATGGCAATGATGACGTTGGTTCTCAGGTAAGGACGCTGAAGTTCAGAGGCCCCGGAAACCCATGAATTAGGAGCCTGATGTGGTCCTGGTACCTGACAAGCTTTGAGTGGAGTGAGATGGGAGTGCGCTTGGGGGCTACTGCGGAGTTGCATCGAGGACCCCAGCAGGGCCTTGGGGCATGAGTTGGTGCCACCTGGGTGCATCATGTCTCCAGGAAACAGGTCTGCTCTGAGGGTCCGTTCCCCAGTGCCTGTGCATAGCCATGGCCATAGTGAGGAGGCACCCCTGGAAGGGTGGCCCCTGCAGCCCAGCACCTCTGCACCCTGCACTGGCTGCCTCCAGCCACTGTGCCCAGCTCCGCCCTGTGCGCACCCTCCTCACCACACTCTTTCACAGGGCCCATCAAGGGTAGTCTTCACCCCCTAGGAGCCTAGGGCTTGAGCCCAGGAGTCTGAGCCTGTGCACCTGCCCCACTTGTGATGTGGCCTCGGGGACTGTGGCTTGTCAGGTACTTAGGGAGTTTGCATAATTAACCGACGCTTTGAGTCCACAAAGACAGGGTGTGAGTGTGATTACAAGTCAGGGCTGTGGAAAGAACCAGGAACACCCTGAAAGCGGAGTGGCCCCAAGTGTGTGCGCAGGGTCGGTGGGCCACTCGGCAGCTGTGTGCTTGCACCAGGAGCACTGGGAGAGAAGCTGGTGGTCTGTGGAGCCCCTGACCTGGCTTGGCTTTCCTTGAGGCCCAGAGGCCCTGCTCTGGGAGACACAGTCCCATTGTGACCTGGAGAAGGAAGGGGTAGCAGGGAGACAATGAGGGGGTAGATTTCAGGTGAAAGCCCAGCCTGGAGAAAGGCTCAGGCAGGTGGGGCACAGGGTAGCTGCCTGATAGGGGCTTGCCCTGGAAGGCACTAGAACCCTCTGAAGGGCCCTAGCAGGGCAGTGACTGCTTAAACCACCTTCACATTTGAGAGCTTGCTCTGACTCTGCATGCCTAGGACCTGGGTAGAGGCAGAGAAATCAAGGTGGAGGCTGTTGAGGGTGTCCAGGCAGGAGACGGGGTGTCCAGGCAGGAGACGGGGTGTCCAGGCAGGAGACGGGGTGTCAGGCAGGAGACGGGGTGTCAGGCAGGAGACGAGGATGTCCAGGCAGGAGACGGGGTGTCCAGGCAGGAGACGGGGTGTCCAGGCAGGAGACGGGGGTGTCAGGCAGGAGACGGGGTGTCAGGCAGGAGACGGGGATGTCCAGGCAGGAGACGGGGTGTCAGGCAGGAGACGGGGGTGTCCAGACAGAAGTCCAGGGCTCTCCGACCAGGCCGAACTGTGGCAGAATCAGGATTTTCCATAGAGACAGGATGACGGGTTGGGTGTGTGGACGGGGAGAGTGTGTGGTCAGGACCCCTCAGACTGCCGTCCTCCCATGGGTGTGCTGTGGGAGTGGTTGTAGCCCTTGAGTCACAGTGAGCCTGGAAGGCACATGTGGAGGAAAACTCTGGAAGAAAGAGCTTCCAGGTGGGAGTTGGGGCATCTGGGACCTCCCTTCTCCCTTCACGGGGCGTTGGACACTCCCTGAGGACTGAGCTCGTGGCTGCAGAGGCCGTGGGCCCTCTGCTTTGTGGGGCTGGGCTGAGTAGGGCGAGGGAAGCCCTGGCGTCTGCAGACCCTCCTGTGCTGATGACCTGTACCACCTGCTGTGTCTCCATGGTGACTCGAAGAGGAGGCGGCTGGGGCTGCATCACCTCCATTTTTGCATGCATGAGAAATTGAGTGTAAGTCTCCTCTGCTCCCTTCCGGTGACATCCGAGCATGGTCGTCTGACAAATGGGGTATCGGGAGTCTTGGTGCTGCCTGTTCCTGAAATGTCTTCCTGAGAAAACACAGAGTGAAGGAATGTCCAGAGGGCACAGGGGCCGTCACCTGCCAGAGCCCAAGGAGGGAATGCACCGGGGTGCTGTCCTGGGGCCGGCATTCAACTGAAAGGATTGGCTTCAAGTCTTGGCTGACCACTGGACACTCTGGCCAGGGACCTTGGGATGGTTCAGGGGAACCTGCTGTAGGTTTACAGAGAGAGAAACTGAGGCTCAGGGTGGAAACCAGGGTGAATAGGGCTCCTCTCATCTCCTCCCCTGCTAGTGGGTGGGCAAGAAACCGGTGGCTCTCCTGGTTCCCTCTCCTCCCATCCCTTCTGCTTTGTGACCCTCCTCCAATGGGCTCCCGTCTTTCCTGTCCAACCGTCCATGTCACATGGGACCTGCTGTCTTTGGGCCAGGGGTCATGGCCACCTGGTCCACACCTGACCACCAGGCCCACCCCTTCAGGGGCACAGTGGCAGAGGGAGTTCCCAAGAAATGAGGTTTGGGGCAGGAGAGGTGACCCCAGTGCGTGTGGCTATGGGGATCGACAAAGCAGGGGAGCAATGTCCCTTGGGTTCCAGATGAAAGTGGCTGAGATGTCACAGTGACATGAGAGACTGATCTTCCATTGTACAAGGACTGCCCTGTGCAAAGCGGTGCCCCTGCCTGCCCTGCCCCCAGCCTTGTTAGGGGACTGGCCACACTCACAGACATGCCATCCGGAAAGAGCTGGCCATGGGTGTGTAGGCAGCCTCAGGGAATCAGTCAGAGTGTGGCTTGAGTAGCCGGGAGCCGCCACACTGCCTGCCGACGTGGCTGGGCCTGTTTCAGATCCAGGAAGTGGGGGTCTGCGTGGGGGACCTTCTGCTTTTGTGAGGAGCTGAGCGGCCCCTGGCCAACACTTTCAGCCTTTCATGGAGCTCAGACGTGTAGCCGCAGGAGCTGAGCCCCAGCCCCGGGCTTGTCCTGCCCTGGCTCTGCCTCCTGGGAGCCTGTCCTGGGCAGGGGGTGGGGCTGTGATGAAGACTGGGCAGGTGAAAGGCCTGGGGCACCGGCCTGCCTGTCCCCTCCTGGAGCGGACAGTGAGAGGGGCTTCTTTCTTGCAGACAATGGGAATCTTGCAGCCTCTGCAGGCAGCTCCTGACACCCGCCCCGGTGCCCTGTGGCCTGGGATCTGGTGGACTTTGAGGTCCCTGAGGCCGCAGTGGGTCTTCCCTGCAGGTGCAGTTGACATGTGGGTTACTGACTTGGTTTGGCATTGGCGTCAGGTCGGGGTAGCTGGCCTTCACCCCTCAGCTTACCAGCTTTGTGCAGGGGACTCTAGCCGGGACCCTCCCTTTCTCACCAGCAGGCGAAATGCCTTTAGACCCCCAGCGTGCCCCAATGCTGAGCTGTCAGTCTCGCGCCAGAGACCACATGCCTCTTGGGAATAGGAAGCAGTTTGTACAGAGAGGTTGTCTGGGACTGCCCCCAGGACTCTGCACTCTCTAATCCTGGGAGGTGAGGCTGGGAGGTTGATCCTGGAGGAAGACACAGCAGGTGCCTCCTGCCCCTCAACTCCCCCGGAAGGACTGATGGGCCTGGCAGGGCAGGAGAGGGTGGACGTCCCACAGTCAGGGACACCACGGACGGGACTTCATGCCCAGCACATGCCGGCACAGCTGGCGACACTTCTGGATCTGATTCTGCAGCTGAGCTCCCATTTCCTGTCTGCACTGTGGTCACTGTGCAGCCAGAGGAAGGTGGGTGGCTCCCTTCTAAGCCCTGTCCTGGGCACCCCGCCTCCCTCCTCCCTCCTCCTGACGAGGAACCCCCTGGTGCTTTCTGTTCTCTGATGAAGAGGAGGGATCTCCTTGCCTTTTCTTCTCCTCAGAACCATCATAAGCTGGGCTTCCAGGGGTTTTTCTCAGAGATTATGCAAATGTGGCCCTTGCCTCCGGGCTGCACGGCCGGTACTCTTTAGGAGATTACGGAGGCCGTACGTCTAATCTTCAGCATATTTACCTTTTATTTACTCCGCACCTTTTCAGGCTGTGGCCAGCCCTGACAGCTCTGATCTTTCCGGCGAAGAGTACATGTTGGAAATACGTATTACACGTTCTCAAGAGACCATTTCCCTCCTGCTCAATCCTAAGGCTGTTTGTGTACCCAGCAAGGATTTATTGTGTCTTCAGGATAGTCTCTTTGTGTATTTTGGTCTCAGGTTTTAAAATATTGGGATCAGTTAACGATTATGCACTGTCGCTGGTGGGGTTAGTGCGGCAGGTGGGATGGGAGACCTCAGGCTGCGGACACTGAAGTCACGTCCAGCATCTGCCCTACTGCAGGCAAAGGGTGTGGCCCACCCAGTCGCTGGGGGCCTCTAATGCAGCCGCCATCTCACACATGGCTTCCAGGTCACCAAGAAAGGGGAAGAAGAAGAGGATGGCACAGGAGGTCAGGCCTGGAAGGAGTTGGGCCACTTCTGCATGAAATCTTTCAGCAAGGAATGGTGCTCCTGCCCTGGCTCCCATCGGAAGACGGGCTGGGAGCATCTGAGGAATGAGTCCTAGGATTTGGAGGACACAGGACACACACTGTCTTTGCAACAGGGAGATCATATCTTCTCCATGTCCAGAGTGAGAAAGTTGAGGCCAAGAGACATCCAGACACTTGCCAAGGTCCCACCACCGCCCATGGGTGGCAGAGCTTTAAGTGAGCCCAGGGTGCTGAGTTCCAAGGCTGTTTCCCTAAATGCTGCCAGGGGACGGGGGTTTGCTGACAGGTGGGTGCAGAGGTGCCCCTGTGCAGCGTCCGCCTTGGGAGCAGAGGCCCTGGGAGCAGTCCCTGGGAGGCCTATGCCCGCTGCCGCCCATCCCGATGGGGTGGCTGGGGTCTGAGGAGGTGGCCCTGAGGAAGGGTGAGGGGACCGGGGGTGATTAGGGCACAAGGAGCAAAGAACGGAAGTCTCATCGATGCCCTGGTCTCCCGTTAGGTGTGAGGGGGAGGAGTGCAGCTGTCAAACCCTTGGCTGTCACCTGGGACCCCAGAATTGTGGTGTCCAAGCCCTGTGTCTGCAGAAGGCGACCCCAGCACAGCTGGCACGGAGGTGGCAGGGCTGGCACAGGGTGAGGACTCCAGGGCAGGCCCCCGTGGGGTGCTCTCAGCCCGAGGGCTTCAGCGTCTTGGTCTCCAGGCTGCACGTCTGAGGTCCAGCTGGGGCCTTGCCCATCAAAGATGTCGGCAGGATGCATTTTGGTTATTTGAGTCAAAGCTGGATCCCACCACATCCTGAAACGCCAGGAAGGGGTCGCACCCCAAGCAGTGAGGCCCTCGGGAGATGACTGTAGAAGGATCTGGAAGGGTCTGGGAGAAGGACACCCCAGGGACCCTTTCCCAACTCCAGGCCACCCTCTGGGCATCTTGGTCCCTGGCCAGAATGAAATTTCACATTGAGCTGTTGCCCAGAGGAGGACATTTTTGCATTTCCCCAAACCTTATTTTTCCTTTTCCCACCTGTCCTTCCTTGCTGCGCAGAGAAGTCAGTGTCCAGAAATACGAGAAAATGGGGAGGCAGCAGCCGTGTGGCTGGACGACAGCTGTTGTCACCATGTTTCGTGGAAGGGATGAGGCTGGCACGTTGTGGAGAGCATGGGCCATGGTTTGTGGGGTCAGAGTGGGTCAGCACCCCAAAGTTAGCAAGATCCCTCAGCACCTGCATTTCCTGGAGCTGGGCTGATGATGTAGAGAAGGAGCTCTCCTTTCAGAAGAGCTCGCAGGGTCTCCTTCCATTGCTACCCTCACAGCAGGGGCAAGAATGCAGGTGAGGCAGGGCCAGGCAGGTGAGGGGG
>NW_012106053.1:978033-986024 GCF_000951045.1 Mandrillus leucophaeus | reverse complement strand
CAGGCGGGTGAGGTGGGTCAAGCAGGAGAGATGGCACAGGCAGGTGAGGTGGGGCCGGGCCTTCCTCCGGGGGTCCGCAGAGGGCTCCCATGGGGGTAACCCTGCATGGCCAGCTCTAGGACTGAGGAGTGTGGAGGCAGAGAGGAGGGGCCGTGTCAGCTGAGCAGCAGGTCCAGGACAGCCTGGGTGGGTGGGCAGGACAGGCTGGAGGGCAGGACCTGAGGAAGGCTGCAGTGGAGCCCACAGGGCCCTGGAAAGTGCCTGTGCCCAGAGCCAAGCAACTCCTCCTCCAGCTTCACTTCCGGAATGTCTCCTCCAGGTAATTGGTGGGGCCGCCCTGCGGGGGTGTGGGGAGGTTGAAGGAGAGGCCGTGCCCCCTCCACTGTCCTTTACCCTGGGAACAGGGGCAGGGGGAGGCCCGGCTCTAGCGGGCACTGAGAGCGGACCTGCACTGAGAAAGCGGGCTCTGCTGCACGTCAGGGACACGGGACTGGGAGCCGCAGAAGCAGCTGCGCTCAGAGACTGGCGGTTTGGCCTTGGAGGGATGGAGGTCGGTGCCCATCGTTTGTCTGGGGGGTCCTGGAGGCTGAGCAGCAGCCTCGGCACAGACGTCTTAGCTTCTCTGTCCTCTCCTTCCTAGTTCTGCTGGTCACTCGTGGGTCCCCGGCCAGCTCTGTCACCCCAGCCAGCGAACAGGGAATATTTGGGAACATCAGTTCTCCCCAACCTTGAGTAGCCCCTCTTCAAGGCTGGGCCCTGGGGCCTCTCACCCTGGGATCCCAGCCCAGCAACCCTTACCTGGGAGCGTTCTGCTCTGTGCACAGGTGCCTTTCCAGGGGAGGTGGAACCTTTATACAGGTTTTTAAGCAAATGATCACCCACCACTGTAGTATGTGCGTGTGACTCTTGAAAGTGTGTCTTTTCATCCACACACACACAGTCCCACTCCCACACACTGTGACCTGCACGTAAGTGTGCATGTGAGATGCAAATTTATAAATAATACCTGCACAGTAGTGCGACAAGAGAGGATGGGATGGTTTAGGAGAAATGTCTGACTTCAGTATCACATGGGTGTGTATATGTCACAGATGAGCATTGGACACAGCCTGGGTGGGTGGGCAGGGCAGGCTGGAGGGCAGGACTTGAGGGCTGCAGTGGAGCCCACAGGGCCCTGGAAAGTGCCTTTGCCCAGAGCCAAGCAGCTCCTCCTCCAGCTTCACTTCCGGAATGTCTCCTCCAGGTGCTTGATGGGGCTGCCCTGCGGGGGTGTGGGGAGGTTGAAGGAGAGGCCATGCCCCCTCCACTGTCCTTTACCCTGGGAACAGGGGCAGGGGGAGCGGACCTGCACTGAGAAAGCAGGTCCACTTTCTATATGCATATGTTGTAGGTGTGAGCACACTGCACACACAATGTACACACATTCACACAGGCACATGTATGAGCACTTATGCCTTCATGTGCACACAAGCTGTGTGGGTATGTGCATATTTGTAGGTGCGAGCACGCTGCACACACATCACACACACGGTCACACACACACACGGTCACACCAGCACATGTAATGAGCACTCATGCATACATGTACATCTCTAGGTGTGAGCACACTGCACACATCACACACACGATCACACCAGCACATGACCATTCATGCATGGCTGCACACAGACTGTGCAGGTACGTGCATATACGTAGGTGTGAGCACACTGCACACACATCACACACATTTGCACACACATGTATGGGCACTCATGCATGGCTGCACAGGGGCACACACAGACACACCCCCCACAGGAGTGCCGTGTTGTCAAACCCCTGCCACAGGACTGTGCCACCACTTTGTGCCCCACACACCGAGTTCCCCCATGGGTTGGTTTTCGTCTCCTGAAACTAACTTGGCAGAGGCAAGTGTCCATATGTAGGTGTGGGTCTCTGTCTTCATGCGTCCCCCACGCCCCGACACACACACATGTTTCAATTAATTAACAGGGACTTGGAAACCTACCGTCCCCGGCTCAAGGCAAATGCCAGCAGTCCTGGGTTTTTGTGGTGCAACATAGAGGGAGAATTGTCTATCAGAGGGCTTTCCTCTCGGCAAGCCAGGAAACAAGTGGATGTCCTTTGTCCGCCAACGAGTTATATGTCCATAAAAGACGAGCCCAGAGAGGCAGGCCGTCCTTTCAGCCCTGACAGCGCGTCAGCACCGGGAGCCGGCGCGGGTGGGTAACGAGCGCGCACCGCCCGTCGAGGGACATATGGCTCAGGCGTGCGCCCCGGCTGACGCGCTGTCAGGAATTCACGGCAGGGCTTGTTTTGCCAAACATTTCACTATGGAGGAACAAGGACTCCAACCTGGTTATCAAAATTTGACATTTCGAAACCGCCTGAAGAATTTTTAACTATTGGGTTTCCATGTCAACAGCATGTCTGTCTTCATCTGCGGCCAAGGCTTCCGGCTCCCTGTGCCCTGCGCTACGGGGAGGACAGAGTGCCTTTGTTTGCAGCCGCCCATGGGCACAGGCGGCTCGCACACACACGCACACTGCGGCGGCTTTCCGTGCTCCACGACGGTTTACGCCGGGGAAAGGAGGAGCTTCACATCTGTGTGTGGAGGAGTGGCTGGGAGCTGCCCCGCAGACCCGAGACAGCCCCTGGACGTGCTGGCGCTGGCTGGGCAATGGCAGCGGGGCCTGGCTGGGCTGGCGCTGGCTGAGCTCTGTCGCCTGCAGAGGGGCAGGACCTGGGACGGGGGCTCCCTCTGGACGTGGCTGGACGGGGTACCTCTCCTGCAGGAGCTCTTAGTGATGGCTGTAGTCAGGAAGAATGCTACCCCAAACAAAAACCCCCTCGGCCTCCCGGTCTGGCAGGAATTGGGGAGGTCCCGCTGACTTGAGCCAGATGGCTTGGTGCTGGCAGAGGCCCCGATGGAACGGATTGTTCTGTGGCTCTCATTCCTCTGCCTTTGAGACACCCGGGGTGGGGGTGGGGTAGGGCGGGGGAGGCTGGTGCTGCCACCACATGGCCCGGCTCCCTGGGGACCTGAGGACATGAGGTTCCCGCTCTGTTCTTGGTGCATTTCCAGGCGAGATCATCGTCTTCTGGGAGAGACGGGGTCTGGCCATGGCAGCTCAGGGTGGCATTCCCCACTCCTCCATCCACTCTAGACCAGGGATGCCAGGGACAAAACCCCAGGGCAGGACATGTCTGTGTGCCAGGAGGCATGTGGGCAGAGGATGGGGCTTAGTTTCCAATCCGGGCCCTGCCACTTACTGACCAAGCATGTGGCCCTGGCCAGCCTGGCCTCTGAACCCCAGCCTGCAGGTCCCACAGTTGGACGAGGCTCCTGGGAGGACCCAGAAGCTGGCAGCAAAGGTGTCAAACCAAATGCCATGGCCGCCTCCTTGTTTCAGGAGGACGCCCAGCCCAGCAGGCACTGCAGTCAGGGTCCTGCAGCCCTCTCTGGGGCCCTGGAAGCCCCTTTCTGCTCCCCTGTCAGAGCGCCCAGCAGCCTAGAAGGCCCCACAGTGTCCCCAGACTAAGCCAGACTCCTGCCCGAGTGAAGATAGCAGGAGAGGCCTTGAGCAGACCCCATACACCTGGTTTCCTGAGGACCCTCTGGCTGAGGGTGGGGATCGGGCTGAGGGTGCAGGGCCAGGGCGAGGGGGTGGCAGGGGCACGATGCCCTCCATGCCCCTGTGGGCCATTTGGCGTGGGGGTGCCGTGGATCCACGCAGTGCACGGACCTCTCTGTCACCAGCGCGTGGTCAGCTCCATGCCCCTTCCTGAAGGTGGATACAGGAGTGGATGCTCTGAGTTCTAGGCCGAGTGGCCTGCTTTTATATTGCCAGGAAGCTAAGCTAGGCTTTAATCATCTTAAAGGGTTATAACAAAAAAGAAAAATATGTGAAACCACCCAGATGCCCCGGGGCTGCTAAGCCGAAAATATGGACTACGTGGTCCTTTACCGAAAGTCGCCGCCAGCTCCTGGCTTAGGGGCGGGGATGGGAGCTGGGACCGAGCTGGTGGAGGAGGAGGACAGTTCTGGGCAAGGGGCTGAGCCCTGTCCTCAGGCTGGTTGTGAGCCAGACCATGGGGCACCCCATCTCCAGGCCAGTTTTCTGGCTCTGGCTGATTTGAGGTAGCTGGGTATTGGCTGGCGAGCTTTCCCTCCCTTGAGCCCTTTGGGATACAGTATCGTCCACGTGGAACTTTGGAGGGCAGAGTGAGGACCGGGAATCAGAGTCAGTCAGCTCTCCCTGCACGGGTGCTGCCTGACAAGCTGCCCATCCTCTGTGGCCCACAGCAGGGAGCATGGGTGTGCCTGCCCACGGGTCTGCCATGCTCGCTGCTCTGGGCCGCGGTGGGCTCAGGTCTCTTCCCCGCGTCTCCGTGCATTCTTGACTAGCTACTTCCCGGCACCGTCTTGCCGTGGTAAATCACAGGACACCAGACTCAACCTCCGGAGCTTACAGAGGGCTCCTGCCTGGGTCAGACCCACAAAATCCCATTGGCCAAGTGAGTCCCATGGTCAGTCCTAGGGTCAGCGGTGCAGGGAGCTTGTCTCCTTCCAGCCCGGGGGTGTGGAATTAAGTCCCCAGGGCCCACAGAGCAGGCAGGAAAATCATGCCATGTTTATATCTGCGTTTTACATACCACTTTCCAATGTGTGTTTTACAAAGTATGCAACAGACTTACATTTTGAGACATGAATATGTATTTGTGTGGGGGGCATACGTACTCGTTTTTGTAAACCAATGGGATGTGAGTTCATGGGGGGTGGGAACCTGACGGGTAGGCACTGGCTGCGTCTTGCAGCTCCGAGCTGCCGGCCGAACCCTGCGGAGAGAAGTATCCTGGGGCTTTCTGCTGACCCGCCGAGTAATTGCCATTTTCAGACCTTGCTTTCTTGGTAAATAATGACATTTCTCCGTCTCAGTGAGGATGCTGGCTGTATGGAAATGAAGACAGGACGGGCCCAGCCAGGGCCCTGGAGAGGTGGCCAGAAAGACCCTGGTGGGCTCCTAAATTGGTTTATTTGCCAGCTAATCGGAGGCAAAGCAGACACCCTAACAGGACACGAGCTCCTCCAGGCTGTGCGTGGCCGGGCCGTGATCGCTCTGCAGTGGTTGTTACTGTTTCCCAGGGAGGAAAAGCTGTGTGGTTTCCCTCTTGGCACCTGTTCTGAAACAAAGAGAATTATTGTGTTGACTTTTCTTGAAGACGGAGTTACATTTAGGGGGGTGCAACTTTTCTCTTCACTGCAACTTTTCTCTTCCCACTTTCTGTATTTTTTTAAGAAGCTGGGAGCCCCTCAGGTGGAAATCAGGAAGGACGAGGAAGGTGTGCTGTGCTGAGCTGCAGCCAGGTCGGTGCCACCCGACAGGGCCTGCCCACAGCAGCAGAGCCTGTGAGCAAATGAGAAATGTCCAGCAATGTCCCTGGAGTTCCAGGGCCCATCAGAGAATTTCAGGAGGGGGCTTAATAGCGGCAGGAAGGCCACCCCCAGGAGGTGATCCATTGGCTGAGAACTGGGTAACAAGAAGCCAGATGGGAAACTTCAGAGTCCCCGAACCTGCCACCAGTGCTGAAGGGAGCAGGACTGCAGGCAGAAGGTGGGAGGGGATGGGGCCTTGCCAGAGAGAGGAGTTTGGTTCGATTCCAGCACTGGAGAGAAAACCAGGGTCGGGCAGAGCCCTTGTCCCATGGATTGAGGGGTTGGGAGTGGAACTGGGGGCCTGGGAAGGGTTCGGAGTAGCCAGGTAAAAGCCGGCAGGGCTTGGCTGCGGGAAAAGGAGGTGCCCAGCATGGCCTGTGTCCTCTTTGACCCTGCCCTGTCGTGTTAGTGCTGTGGTCCCCTTGGAATTGAGTCCTAGGAAACTGCAGCATCTGAGAGGCTACAGTGACAGTTCACCCCAAACCACTGTGAACAACAGAGGGTCTCTGGGCAAGGGGAGAGGCAAGGGGGGGAGGGGCATGGAGAGCCGGCGGGAGCTGGGCCAGGATGAGCCCTCAGCTCCCTCCTCTCGGGCTGGCCCCCTAACCCCCAGTGAACCTGTCGGCCACCAGGGCTGTGCCTTCTTGGGTCTAACCTTGTGCACAAGAGGTTAGACCCGTGTAGGTCACAAAGGTGTGTTTGAATTAGTTTCCCACTGCAGCACCTGTGCAGGTGGGAAAAAGAAGGGACCCATGGGCTGAAGCCTGCTCCCCAGGACCAGGGTGGTGGGGGAGGTGGATCACCCGTGTGGAAGCCTGGAAAACCTCCGGAGGGGTGGGGGAGGCAGATGCTGCCTGGACCCCCAGAGAGTCCCTCTGCGAGGCCACTCGTGCCCAGAACTGACACCCACCATGGGAAAGATGACCAGTTACCTAACCTCTCCGCTGCACCCCCTGGTCCCCCGAGGTCTAATGGGGCACATAAGCCTTTGACTTCTAGGGTGTCTTCTGCCCCCGCAAAATCAACCCAGTCCCACCTCGAGGTAAGAAATGCTGAGCACAGATTTGCACAGGAGTTTGCCTTTTTTTTTTTTTTTTTTTTTTTGCCTCAAATGCATCTTTTGTTTTTCATGAATCCAAGCCTTGCTTCCTTTTCTTCTTGTTCTTTCTCAAGTTACTGTACTAAAATAATCTCATAATTTGCCAATTATTTCTTCTTTACAAAGTGATGTTATTCAGAATTTAGTCACTAATGTACTGTGAAACTTGGCCTCAATTTTAGCTTCAGATGTTTAGAGGAAGATTTTTGTGGCACTGTGTAATGGGTTTGTTTTTGTGTTTGCCTATAAGACAATTTTTCATTGACAGTAAAAAGAAAATACAAAGAGCAGCCATTTATTAGAAGTTGGCCAGGTAACACGGGTCCTGGTAGCAGCTCTCTCTGTGAACGTGAGGCTCCAGACCTGGGCCAAACCCTGCAGAGGGGTTCACCAAAGGAAAAAGGGGAGCCTGGGCTGAGGAACCTGAGGGACACTGCGTGGGGGAGGCAGGGCTGGGAGTAAAGCAAGCCCCGGGAAGTCCGACGCTGAACTGCAGTGCTTCTCAAGACTTTGCGTCTCCTGGGTGTGTGCACTGGACCCAGAGACACCAGGACCCTGTCCCCACGGGAAGTTTATACAGGGCCTTGGAAATCCTACAAGCCTGTACCATTTGGGGCATTTGTGCAAGGACCTGGAGACCCCAGGACCCTATACTCCCTGGGACCTTTGTGCAGGAACCCAGAGATTCCAAGGACCCTGTCCCCCGTGGGGTGTTTGTGCAGGGACTTGGAGACTCCAGAACCCTGTACCCTTTGGAGCATCATGCAGGGGCTTGGAGACCCTCCCCATTCCCATGCCGTCTGGAGGGCCCGTAAGACCCAGACTTTCTCTGAAGGGCTTTGTTTCATTCTTTGTGGAGTCTGCCTCTCAGGGAAGACAACTCACAGTCCAGCCTCGGCCCTGCTGCTGTCTTCCTTGTCCCAGGTGTGAGGAGCCCCAGGCACATTCCCCAGCCCACCTGTATGCCACACAGGGCAACAGGTGCCACCCCTCTGTGTCGGTGTTGTGAGGGTGGAGGGCGGCCAGGGTGGGAGGCCCCCGTGCAGACCTGCAGTGAGGACTCAGTGCACCTGGCCACAGACACGCAGGACCCTCACCTTGGCTCCGGTCTCAAGTCCTTCTTCAAGGTGGGACTTTGTCCCAAGCCAGGGACCTGCTGGGAGGCCTTGACCTCAGGGGTGGCAAGGTCTGCAGCCCTGCCAGGCTCTGGGTCTTGAGTGCCACTACCTGTGCCCTGGGAAGGCCCCAGCAGTGCTGTCTTCCAGCTGGGGGAAGCCGGCTCTGGGCACCCCCAGGGTGTGTTGGGGGCCACAGGCACCCCAGGGGCTCATGTGGGTGCTGAGTGGGAGGAGCTCCAGGACGCCGAGTACAGGGCCTGGGAGGCCAGTGTGCAGGGCCCGGCATCAATCCGCTGCTGTGGCTCCTGTCACCAGAGTGTCCAGATTGGAGGGGCCAGGG
>NW_012106053.1:971636-976683 GCF_000951045.1 Mandrillus leucophaeus | reverse complement strand
TGTGTGGTGTGTGTGATGTGTGTATTTGTGTGTGTATGTGGTGTGTATAGTGTGTATATGTGTACTGGCGTACTGTCTGGGGTGTATGATGTGTGGTGTGTGGTGTGTAGTGTGTGATGTGTATGGTGTGTAGTGTGTGCTGTGTGTGCATATTGTGTGATGTGTCCATGACCACTCTACACAGTGCGGCCCCGACCTGGCAGTGGGTGACTTGCAGAGGGGCACGAAGAGGGGAGCGTGGTCTGGGGTCTGTGTCCACCACGCGCTCCCCTGGTGCCTGCTTCTCTGAACATCTCCTGGGGAGTCGGGTCGTCTGGTCTCCTCCAGCGCTGCTGAGAATAAGGATCTCCGAGGCATCAGCCCTTATGACCAATCAGCCAGGCCGCTCCCCTCTCCAGGGCAGAGATGGGGCCCGAGTCGTTTTTTTTGCAATAACATTTGTGGAACTTAAAGACAAAATCCTTCATAAAAGAATCATAAAGTGTAATCACAGCAATGAAGCCAGCTTGAGTGGAGGGGAGGTGACCTTTCCGGCCACTCTCTGGAGGAAATGTCACCCAGGAAGCACAGGAGGTGGGGGCCTGGCCTCCAAGGAGAGCCTCGCTGCTGGTCTGGGCTTGGCGGGGTGGGGGCAGCCTCCTATGGGGGCACCCTGGCTGCTGCTCATGGGACCCTCCCCCCGTGACAGAGCAGGACGCCCCGGGCCCGCCGCTGACCAGAGTCTGGAGAGGAGATATTTTCCTTGCTCCAGTGGAGATGGCTGGACCTCACTGGAGGCCTCCCTGCCTCTGGCCTGCTGTGTTCTCGCCTTCCTGGGGGACTGTGTCCCTGCTCGGGCAGAGCCCCCGCCTCCAGGCCTGCCCCAGGCTGAGGATCTCTGGGGCCCGTGGCATTCCGTTAGGCTCTGGACAGGCTGGGTGTCTGCGCCAGCAGGCAACTTCCCTGCAGGCGGTGCGTCCGGGCTGCCAAGATTCCCCTCCGTTTGAGCCTCATTCTCCACCTGGAGAGGCATGGGGGGCTCCAGAAAGCCTCAGCAAATGAGGGCTTTCAGGGCTGGAGTTGGTCTCCGATAAGCCGAGGGGCTCCCGGGACCTGGGGGGCTCCAGGCGGCCCACACCGTGGATGTCTGTCCTTGGTCATGTGTCAGCGCCGTGGGCATCTGGGTGCTCGGCAGGACCAGCAGGCTGGGCTGCAGAGACTGCCGGCTCCCAAGTGCTCCGCTGGCCAGAGCTGTCAGCCAGGGCGTGTCGTGTCTGGGGTGTGCACCCTGGGGTGGCGTCTTCTCTTCAGGTCCCGTGGTTTACATACCATTTCCATGACCCTGACTTCACAGAGCTCCACCCAGCTCTGATGCCCACCACCCTGGCAGAGCGGGGTCTGGGCCCTCTGCAGAGCTGTGGACTTAGGGAGCATCCTCCCCCCCGTATTATCTGCCCCATCTATGGGAGGAGGCCGCACAAGGCAAGCCAGTGCCACTAGCCCGGGGCAGTTCAGGCTATGTCCCCACTCCACGGCCAGTCCTGGGTTTGCCAAGGACTCCATCAGCCCGTCCCTCGAGGTGACATCTGACAAGGCAGCAGTTTGTTGAAATATGCAGACCTCTGCACCACATGCTAATCTGGGCTTTGTTCAAATGAGCTGCAGCACCAGGAGGGTGCAAGGGCGCTAACTGCATCAGCACCATGCCAGCTTCCTCCCGGGGCACAGAGCGGCACAGCTGGCTAGGTGCTTTGCGTTTCCACCCACCTTCTTAAGGCCCGATGTGCACTACACACTCACTCTGGATTTGCTGCGTCCCTACGTGCCTGTGGAGGAGGGTGTGTGTGGGTCTGAGTCCCCACTCCGGGCCATGGGGACGCTGACTTGGAGGAATTGTTGAGTTCTGGCTATTACCACGATCTAGGTGAGGCCTGCAAACAAGGTGTGGCCTGGGGTCCCACACTGCCTCTGAGGTGAGAGAGCCCTGGGAGGGAGCCTGAAGTAAGCCAGACTCAGGGCTGAAATCTGCATCTCATCTCACCTCCTGCTGCCAGGCCCTAAGGGTGTGAAGGAAGGATGCTGAGCGCACCTGCTTTTCGGTGGACAGCAGCTGCCTCTCCTTTGCTGCATGGTGGGAGCAGTCCAGCCAGCCCCCAGTGGCTCAGTCAATAGGCAGGATGACTCTCATGGAAACCATGACTTCCACCATTTCCAGATGGATTCCTGGACCATGAGGTTCTAAGCGAGCCTTCAGGTTTGGAGAAAGTGGACCGTATTTGTGGGAGACAGAGTTCTCCCTCCCTCTTGCTCTGCCGTCCCTTCGATCTTTCCGCCGCTCACTGAAGTCTGCCATCCAGACCATGCCATGCTGCCACTGGGCCTAAGGCCTCTGGCCTCCGAATTCCTTGGCACAGTGTTCCTGGTGCCCCTGCCTCAGTGGGGGCTGGATGTGCCCCGGGCCACAGCACTCATAGGGCACTGTTGTGATTGCAAGTATTTGGCTGTTCTCTCACCTGAGTGAGACGCCCATGAGGGCAGCAACCCTATGTCTTGTGTCTCCTAATGCCTAGTGGATAGCCCAGCACACAGTAGGTGCTTAATGAATGTTTCTGGGTTATGCAGTGATTACTTTGAACCCAGCTGCTGCTCACAATCTCTTTGGAATTAGGTTGGGTGTTATTGAACATCCTGTGTTGGCACTGGGAGAGGTGCAGGCTTCTGGGGCTGCCTCTGTCTTCAGGACCTTAGCTATTCCTGGGAAGACAGGGCCGACACCCAGAAATAATGCAGGACCAGTACCAGGTGGGCTCTCAGGTGTGGAGACGGCTGGGCAGGTACCTTGGGTGCAGGAGAGAGAAGGGGAAATTGCTGCGGTTACCCAGTGCCCCCCAGAGGTTGCCGCCTGGGCACCTGAGAGACCCCAGGACACCGTCCCCATGGCCCGTCCCAGTTAGAGGCTCTTTGTCAACAGATGCCCCTGGAGTCTGGCAGGGCAGATTAATACGTGAATGAGTGGGTGAAGGTGTGAGTGCTGCTTGCTGTAACTTGGCTGGGTTCTGCCACCCTGGGGAAGGGGAGTGCCGGGATCTGTGAGCCTCAAGCTGGTCCCACCCAACGGAGCTGCTTCTGAGGCTCTGGGTGGCCAGGCCCGTCACTGGGTGGGAGGAGAGCCAGGGGCATGCTCAGTTTTGGGGCTGGCCTTCCCACCCCATCATGGGCACAGCCTGGCCGGGCAGCCTGGAGGAGCAGGTGGGCTCCCTGAGTCGGGCGGAGGGCTCCCCTTCAGCCTGGAAGAAGCGTGCCTCCCCATGGGGACTGCGCCTGCACGTGGCCAGCGGGCAGGGTCCACTCCTTGGTCAGTACTTCACTGCACGTGCATTCCCAGCAGCGGAGGCTCCCATCCCGGCGTGCGCTGACAGCATTGTCAGTCCTCATTTTGTGCCTGCCTGTCCCAGGGCAAGGTGGCCTGAGTCTACTGCAAAGGCCTTGATTAATTCAGCAGACACACTGTGCTGAGCACTGGATGGCCCTCGGAGGTCCCTCAGTGACCATCGGACACTGCCCTATCCTCTTGGAGCTTGTGGGGGAGAGAATCCCATTGAGAAGAGCTCCCTTCTCAAACAGGGTGTGTGGACGTCCCTGTTTTTCTCACCTTGCTGGGCAGCCCATGGCTGTGGGACAAGAGATACGGATGATGTGGACTGCTGAGCAAGTGACGTGTATCCAGCGAGCTTTGGGGAAATCCGGAGAGTGGGAGGGTGTGGCCCGGCAAGTCCTCCTCCTACTTCCCATCTGTGAGGGTCCGCAGGATGGGGGGCTCATCTCCATCCCTCCAGGTGCCCAGCACTCATGGTCCACACTCAGATGCCCCTCTGCAGTTCTGGAAAGGCTCACTAGGCCGTGCGCTGTTTCGGGAGCATTGAGTCCCGAAGTCACTGGCTCTGGTCACTTTGAGGAGGCCCCACCCTCTCGTGCGGGGAGGACGATAGCGGATGGCCACAAGCTGTTACTACCAACTGCCTTGACTCCGTTCAGCAAGGATTGAAAATAGCCAGTTGGCCAGACTCAATCTTTGTCTTGTTTTAAAAGAGTTTGTTTTTCCAGACTCTGTCCAAGTCTGTTTTAATCCACCCAAAGAGGAGCTAAGTTTGATAAATAAAAGAAGATTAAAAATGGTAGAGAAAAATGTGTTTTCCCCCCAGCTCCCAAGAGAGTACTGCCAAAATTGAAGTGTAGAAACAAAAATAGAAATGATCAAAACGTCTGATGGTATCTATATTTTCAAATGAAAAGGCAGAGGGAGTCTTTCAGCCGAACCACTTACGGGAAGATCCGGCGGGCCTGGGAGCTCACCTCGGCTCTTCTGCGCCTGGTGGGAGTCAGGACCGGAAACTCCTCTCCCTGTGCTGGTGGGCCTCATGCTGTGGATTGAGGGGGTCCCTGAGTTGTTCACGGGGCTGGGAGAGTTGCTTTGGAACAATCAGGGGAGCCCTTGGGACTTCAGGGGTCCCTTGGGATCCAGCCTTTCCCCAGGTGTTTCCATTCCTTTGTAGGAGGGGAAGTGGGGACACCTTTGTTTGTGATGCCACGTCAGCCCAAGCCTGGAGCCCCCACACTGGGTAAGAGATGGGGGGAGACGGGCACCAGACATGGTTGCTGGGCCAGAGCTGGAGCGGTCGGGAGACTCTTCACTGTGCAATAGTGACAGTAATGGGGAGAGCCGCTCATATTCAGGGGTGCTGCATTATGTCCTGGCCCTTGGTTTGCCACTTTAGGGACATTATCTGATTTCATGGCAACCTCATAAGCCAGTGACTCTTAGAGTGGGGTCCCAGTGGTCCTGGCACAGCCTTGGGGGCGTGTTAGGAATGCCCATCTCTGGCCGCACTCAGACCTGTGGAGTCCGAGACTCTGGGATGGGCCTCAGCGTCTCCGTCTCTCTCCGGAAGACTCTGAGTGTGATGACTGCTGCTGCATTTCACACGTGGAGAAGGTTGGAAATGTCACTGTTAACGAGCCCAGCAGCCCATGGCTAGCCGGTGACAGCACCGGAGTGGAAATAGGGCGG
>NW_012106053.1:970799-971449 GCF_000951045.1 Mandrillus leucophaeus | reverse complement strand
CGAGTACAGGGCCTGGGAGGCCAGTGTGCAGGGCCCGGCATCAATCCGCTGCTGTGGCTCCTGTCACCAGAGTGTCCAGATTGGAGGGGCCAGGGGGGGGTGTGTGTGTGTGTGTGTGGTATGTGTGTGATGTGTTTGAGCAATATATGTGTGGTGTGTGTGATGTGTGTATTTGTATGTGTGTGGTGTGTATAGTGTGCATATATGTGTACTGTCTGGGGTGTATGATGTGTGGTGTGTGTTGTGTGTGGAGTACAGTGTGTGTGTATGGTGTGTAGTGTGTGTGTGCAGGTGTGTGGTGTGTATATATGTGTGCGTTGTGTGTGGTGTGGGTGTGATGTGTGTGGTGTGTGTGTGCGGGTGTGTGGTGTGTATACTGTGTGTGGTGTGTGATGTGTTTGTGTGGTGTATATGTGTGTGTGTGGGGTATGTGTGTGATGTGTTTGGTATATGTGTGGTGTGTGTGATGTATTTGTGTGTGTGTGGTGTATATAGTATGTGTATATGTGTACTGGTGTACTGTCTGGGGTGTATGATATGTGGTGTGTGTTGTGTGTGTGGAGTATAGCGTGTGTGTGTGGTATGTGTGTGATGTGTTTGGTGTATGTGTGGTGTGTGTGATGTGTGTATTTGTGTGTGTGGTGTGTATA
>NW_012106053.1:944929-970180 GCF_000951045.1 Mandrillus leucophaeus | reverse complement strand
CTTCAATCCAGTTCCCTGTACTACCTGGCATACAGCAGGTGCTTATTAAATGCTTGGCCCGCTGCTGGACTAAAGTCATTTGGTTTCACTGAACTCATCGTCTTTCTGGGAATGATATTACAAGAAGCTTTCACACCCACGCTGGAAGAACCTTTTGGCCAAAGAGTTCTTTAATAGTGATCAAATTGATCGAAAGAAGAGTTTTCCCACATGAAATGTGAATTCATTGGCATGAAATGACAGTCAGTTTCATCATAAGTTGTCTCCTGAGTAGAAATAGGAAGAGTAAACATGTACCACATCTTTCTCAAATGGAAGGAGCCTAGCTTCCAGCCAAAGGCAGGATTCATGATCCCATTTCTCTGCTTTGATTATCTTTAGAAATACAGTCACCAAAAATTAATTGCCAAGTAGTCTGCAGTGTGTGGACACCGAGGGCTTTCAGCCCAGGCCTGATACTGATACCTGCTCATCAGCACATTTGAATTACGTGGACTGTCAATAAATGCCTGGAACATTGTGAGCTTCGGGGACATGAAGTCCATTTACCACCAGGCAGCTGGCGGCCAGCACCAGATCCGTGCTCTTCTGAACTTTGGTGTAGCAAATGATTCTGCATGCCTTCCAGAAAGTGGCCCTAATTTGAATTCAAATCGTATTCATGGTATTGGCTTGGTGGCATTTGGAGGAGGGGACACCATGGCAGTAACAAGCAGGATGCAGGGACTCAGCAGAAGCAGGCGCAGGTACCTCCCAGGGGCCCACCCGCTCCTGTCAAACCGCGGTGGTCCTGCCTGTCCTGCTTTTGGAGATGACTACCCCAGATGGTGTGGCAGGGCCAGGGCCAGGCTTTGGGCTCCGGGACCAGGCAGAGCCGGGTTGGGCTTCATCTTCCACACCAACTACTGTGTGGCCTGGAGTGGTGGTCAGAGCTGTGGCACCTGTGCACACTGAGTACAAGCATGGGCCCCTGCCCAGGTCTGAGGACTACGTTCGGAGATGGATGAAAAGGCCAAGCCCCCTGCTAGCAGTGCCAGATGCCCTCGGGAACTGGACTTGTGGTCCTGGGCATTCATTGCCAGCTTGCTCTGCACCAGGCGAGGTCTGAATGATTTCCTTGCGGTGCCGCAGTCATCCCTGAGGCCACCCTGCCAGGTACTGTCACATCCCTCTCTTTCTCAAAGAGAAACCGAGTCACAGGGTATTTCAGTAACTGAGAACATTAAGTGACCTGGATGTGGCAAAGCTGGCTTGTACCAGAAGCTGGGAACTTTGGGGCATGCTGGGTGTGGGTGTAGCAGCCTCTCTGTGTCCACCCGAGGTGGCCCTGCCCTGTTTCCACACACAGCCTGCCTAGAGCTAGAGAAGGCTCCAGGCGTTGAGTGCTCAGCTCCAGAGCTGGGCAGATGGCACACCTGACCAAGATAAGGTGTAGGTCTGGGAGAACGGGGTCAGTGCAGTGCAGGCCACAGGTGAGGGCAGATGCAGATAGGAGCGCCATGAGAGGGCAGTGAGAGGGTAAGGGCTTCCAGGCTGGCATGTGGGGCTGTCGTGCACTTTTCCCACAGACTGGTCAGAGGTGCTCAGCAGGACCCTGGATGCCTCCCTGGGAGTAACTAAGAGGTCATGTCTGGATAGAACCAGATGTGAGGGCTTTGACCCCCATAGAGCCAGGTGCCCCTGGGAAATGCCAGCATTGTGTGAAGGAGTGTCTTGTACCAAAGCAGATATCCCCTGCCCCCCACCCTCATCCCGCAGTTCCTAGCAGGTTCCATTGCCTTCCGAACTTGATGCCGCTGGATCCTCCCAAGGTCCCTTTGCAGGTTGGAACCTGTGGCTCAGAGGTGAGGCAGTTTGCCTGGAACCACACAGTGGCTGGGTGTGGAGTCCGGACAAGGTGCATCCTGATCCAGGGCCCCCTACTCTGATCCATGGGTGTCTGGGCTCCAAAAAGCTTTCTCTGACCTTCTTGTTCTTGGGAAAGAGTGGTGCCTCCAGGATTCAGGCCTGAGTTGTGCCTGGGACCATGTGGGTCCCTTTCATTCCTGTGTTACCTGGGGGTGAGGCAGAGGTTCCTGGTCCTGCTTTGGGCATCATAAGATGGGCTGTTGTGGTGTCCCCTCCCCGCCAGGGCTGCTCTGAGGGTGCCCCTGGGGAGCATCATGCAAAGTCCTCCGTGCCCCTCTGGGGCATGGGGTGGGGTCTCTCCCTGTGGTGTCTCAGGGAGCAGGAGGCAGGCACAGTATGAATGTGGCCTCTGACAGCACAGCCATGCTGAAGACCCCTCAGTCCGGCCTCCTGGGGCCGCTGGGCCTGGAGCACCCTGGAAGGCAGAGAGCCCCCCAGGTCAGTGCTTCTGAACTCGGAGGAACACACCAGCCAAGGGCTGGGCAGCTCAGCTCTGACCCAGACACCTGGCACGGGCTGGGCAGCTCAGCTCTGACCCAGACACCTGGCACGGCCTTGGCAGGTACCGGCCCCGTCTCAGCAGACCCATATCCTCTCCTCTCACCTCCTGGGCAAGGACACCACCAATGAAAGGCTTGTAGGAACTGGATGAGCTGCATGAGCCCCCGGCATGGGACCAGGTGATGGCGGCTCGCTGGTTTTCCAGGCACACACGAAGGGGCCGAGCCCATCAAGAATTCCGCTCCAGAACTCCTTGATATTTGGCTTAAAGTTCAGCTCTAAATATAGACCCGTTGGGGTCTGTCGCAAATGTTTTCTTGAGGGGTCTGTGATGATGTGCGTGGGGTCCTAAGAGGGGCAGGGTTCTGGCCCCCACCCTTCTCGTGGGGTCCTAAGCGGGGCAGGGTTCTGGCCCCCACCCTTCTCGTGGGGTCCTAAGAGGGGCAGGGTTCTGGCCCCCACCCTTCTCGTGGGGTCCTAAGAGGGGCAGGGTTCTGGCCCCCACCCTTCTCGTGGGGTCCTAAGGGGGGCAGGGTTCTGGCCCCCACCCTTCTCGTGGGGTCCTAAGAGGGGCAGGGTTCTGGCCCCCACCCTTCTCGTGGTCTGCGGCGCTGATGGAAGCAGGTGCAGGAGGGGAGACGGGGGTGCCAAGGAGACTCTCCGGCAAGTGCTGCCTTCTCTCCCCTCCCGAAAGACCCTTCTCCAGGAGAGCTGCGCCTCTGCCCCGCCCGCTCCCCTGGCTGACCCAGGACCCACCTGCCGTCCTGAGCGTTCCCGTGGCAAGTGTGGGCGTGGCCGCTGCTGGTAACGGAGGAGTGAGATCAAATGAGTAGCCTCTGAGCCCCTGGTGGGAGTTGGGAGCCCCGTGGAAAACTGACTGAGAGCGCGGGCTCCTGCGGGAAGGCAGTGCTGGCCCCACGCCCCGCGGTGGCCGTCCTGCTCTGACTGTCCTCCCGGCAGGAAGCATCCTCCAGTGTTCCCTCTGCTGTGTCCTGTCACCGCGGCTGTGTGGCTGCAGCCTGTGCACTGTGAGCCTTCCTTGGGTGGGTTCCTGGGGACCACCAGAAAGCCCCTCCCAAGGAGTCGCCAGTCACAGCGGACCCCACCTAGCTCTTCTGCCATGGAGAAGGATCCACACCTGCCTGCCTTGGGCGAGCTGCCTTTGCTTGCTGGTGTCCTGGTGCCTGGCTGCTGCTACCCAGGAGCCGGGCTCTGGGCAGGGAGGAGGGCTTCCTGGAGGCAGTGGCAGAAGTCTGTTGATCTGAAGCCCTCAGGAAACCTTCTTAGGGGGTCTTGTTTAGGAAACAAATCCCTCTGCTGATGTAGCTGCTGGCTGGCTGTCAGCGCCGCCCGCTGTGGGAAGCCCTTATGAGCATGTACATCCTCTCTCGGGGTCCTGCAGGCCACGCGGTGGGAGCCTGCTCTCCCTGGGTCAGGACACGGAGACTTCACAGCCCAGCAGACCCCACGCCCATGCCCAGCTCTGCCTAAATGGATCGATTATCTGGAAACCCCGTCGAGGGGCTCAGAATTGCGGGCAGGGTGGGAGACCCCTTCTGGAGGGGTCCCTGTAGATTAGCTTGGCTTACTTGATTCATTGATTTTGTCAAGGGTCCGTTTATCACACTGACAACTGGAAAAACCTTAAATAAATATTTATCATCCTCCGAGGGACCCGGCCAGGCTCCCAGGGAAGAGGAGGGGCAGATGGGATTGCACCTACATGGGGCTTCCAGGGCTCACCCCGAGGGAGGAGGCCCAGAGCCAGCCCTGGGCGCTGAGCCCCTGGTTTCCCACTGTTGTGATGCCCCTGCCTGCATTCCCTGCAGAATACCCTGGAGACTCAGGCCTGGGGCTGATCTGAGTGGGGGCTGGTTCCCATCCACCAGGTCACAGGCAGTGGAGTACCCCGGAGACTCGGGCCTGGGGCTGATCTGAGCGGGGGCTGGTTCCCATCCACCAGGTCACAGGCAGCGGACTACCCCGGAGACTCAGTTCTGGGGCTGATCTGAGAGGGGCCTCGTTCACATCCACCAGGTCACAGGCAGAGGTTGGTCTGCCTACTGCTCATTCATTCGTTCATTCGTGTGTCTTTCACCCCAAGAGCCCGCCCCTCGTCTCCCACCGCCATGCCCCACACGGGCTCAGCTCCGGCCCTGCTGTTGCCTTCCTCTGGAAGCTTCCTCTCTAGACATCCTCCTGACTTGTGTGATCCCGGCTTCCCTCAGATGCCCAAATGCCACCTCCTCAGGGGAGCCCTCCTGGACCACCTTGACTCCACAGGCCCCCCGCTCTGTGCCTCTCCTGCCTGGCTCACTCTGTCTCCGTGGAGGCCCCCATACCCTGGCTTTGTGCTATGGACAGTGGTTCCTGTGCCCTCCGTGTGCCCCTGCAGACACAGGTCGGTCTCAGCTCTGTTCCCGGCTGCATTCCCAGTACCCTGACGAAGGACAGACTGCCCGTAGGCACCCGAGCCAGAGGGAATAGGATGGAGGGAGGGAAGCAGGATGCAGGCTTTCCTGGTCGCACGCACTGGACACCCAGGAGGAGGCTGCGGTCATGGGGAGATCTGTGCCAGGGACAGGATGGTGGGAGAGGGTGAGGAGGCAT
This sequence comes from Mandrillus leucophaeus, assembly GCF_000951045.1. Lineage (NCBI taxonomy): Eukaryota > Metazoa > Chordata > Mammalia > Primates > Cercopithecidae > Mandrillus > Mandrillus leucophaeus. Next base: position 965,161 of record NW_012106053.1, on the reverse strand, counting down.
CCCAGGGATGAGTCCTGGGGCAGGGCTGGGAGGGGACAGATCACCAGGCACCACTGTCCTTAACTCTGTCCCCCACCCAGGGCCCAGACGCGTTCTGGAAGGTTCCTACAGTGTCTCTGAGCGTACATCCATGCTTGCCGTGGTGCAGGCCCGTCTGCCACCCAGGGCTCTCTGTCCAGGCCGGTGGTGCCCTCCCTGTCTGCCTGACTTGGGGCGCAACCCTGACATGCCCAGGCCCTCCTCCGTTCAGCCTGTGGCCTCTTTTTGCGGGGAGGGCTTGTCAACGCCCCTGGAATCCAACCGAGAACTTGACGATGGAGGATGTTTAATGCTCAGTAAGTGATCACCGTCCACCTGCCCAGCTCTTGGCCTCCATCCTGGCCAAGCGTGGACATGCATTTGTCCAGGTCGCTGAATGGGAGCATCAAAGAGGGTACAGAAATTCCCCCAAAGGGACAAATGAGGTACAAACCACAGGCTCCCTTTTCATCTTGCTCCTGCTCCCAGAACCCAGGTCCTCGGGCGGCCGCTCAGAAGAGCTCAGCTCCCACCCGGGCTCAGGGAAGAGATCAGGCTGTGGAGAGCCTTTGAAGGGTTGGGAGGAAGAGGCCGGAGACTTTCTGAAAGGGCTCCCGGCAAAAGCGTCCCCAGGGAAATGCTCCTGGGTGTCTGGACTGCTGGCTTTGAAGGTGCAGAAGTTTGACGGGCTAGTTTAGTCCATCATTTTTTTCTCCATTAATAAAAATTAGGATAGGAAAGAAATTATCATAATCCAACATTGACAATGAAGCTTTCCCATTTACTCCTCTTTCTGTAAGGGTTTTTTAGCAATCAAAATGATTTATGATTAATACAGTGCATATTAAAACTTTTAACCTGGTACCTTCATAAAGTAAAAAATGTTCCCAACATATTACATTTTTAATCACATGAGTTAATTACTCTTTAGGGAGGCTTTGGAGATTCTGGAAAGGAGGGTATTACGGATTTCAAAGAATGAGACTGAAACTGTCATTTTAATGAGAATGCAAATGAGATTGCTGAGGTTCAGTGAAGGTCACAGCGGCTTCATCATCAAGTTATTACAGCCATTTATTGCCAGTAACAAATGAATATTAAAAGCTATTGTTTTAACAGATTAGACCTCCAAATTATTATTATTTCAAAATTTCCCGGGTGTCTGGAATATAATTTAAAAATTATGAAACACTAAGATTCTCTGCAGACCTACAGTCCTCTCATGAGCCTGATGGTTTTTATAGAGACGTGGGTCTGTCTGTCGCCAAGTGTCAGAGCTTACAGGAGTATCTGCAGAGACAGTGGGATGCTCGTGGTCAGGTGCTTGCTCTCCCTATAGTGGTCCTGAGAGGAGGTCCCACAAGCCTCTCCAAGCTGTGTTCTTGGGGTCTCTGGGCAGGGGCTCAGGGTGGCAAGGTAGCCCCTCCACCCAGGGATCTGAGATCTCTTATGGTAGAGGTAAGAGAAGGCTGTTCCAGCGGCTATCATGGCAGCAGGAGGTCAGACGACTCCCACTACAGGGCCACCCAGTCCCGGACACCTGTCCCTGCCCCACCCACTGCTGTGTCTTAGCAACCAGCCCAGGGCCTGGCACAAGGGGCTCCGTGGATGCCGAGTGAAGGGAGGGAGGATGGATGAAGGAATGAAGGAATGAAAGGATACTGGCCGGTGGCATGGGGCCGGCGGTGGGCTCAGGGCTCTTTCTAAGCGGCATGGCCAGCTTCCCAGGCGCCTGGACATTCTCCTCCCTCATCCCTTTCCCTCTCAGAGCAATCCCTCGTCTCGCCAGCAGAGCAAGTGGAGCTCAGCCCTGGTGTTCAGACTGTGTCCTGAAGGGGGTTTCTGGGGAGGGCGGCTGCTCCCTGATGGAGGACCCGAGCTCCCAGCTCATTCCTGTGGCTTTTCCTGCCTCTCACTCTCACAACATAGGTGTTCAAGCTTGTCTGTGTTTTCAGAAGTGCGGATCTTTATGGGAAGAGGGAGAGAGGGAGACAAGGCAAAAACAACAAAAAACTCCCCAAACCCACTAAACACTGGGAAGCTCCTGGAAGCGGCCTGGGGTGCACCCCCCATGCCATGGGCACCCCGTGGTCTGTGGTGTCCTGCAGCCAGGTGACCCTGACATCAGCAAGGCCCAGGGAAGAGGGGACCTCATCCAAGCCCCTGAGACAGGAGCTCAGGAAGCTGGCCCAGGAGACCGACCTGAGGGCATCGGGCAAGATGGGGGTGTGGGGATGGGGGTGCTGTGGACGCTGGCCGGAGGCTGCTGAGCCATCTCTCGAGGAATAGCTGCTTCAAGCCCACAGACCTGGGAGGGGATGTGCCTGGCCTGGGGTGGTGCTTGTGAGGAGTGGAGGCCCTGCCGCCTGCTCCCCTGCCCCAGCCAGGGCCCTGTTCTTGCCCTTGCTCCCTCCCTGGGAGTGTCATCTCCTGTGGGCAGAGTCCTTTGTGATCGTGGGATCCAGGGACTGGGTTAAAACCCTAAACACTGAACCCACTCCTGGAGGGGGAGAGTAGGGATTGGTGGTCTCACCAAGCTCCTGGACCACGGATGGGAGGTGATGTCACCAGAGACCAATGGCACAGAGCGCGTTGCAGGCAGAGGAGAAGAATTTGTCCTGGGGAGGCTCCCAGGGCACTGTGAGAAGAGGTGGGTCCCTCAGAGCAAGTGCTCACCGGCCCTGCATCCCCAGACCCCTATGTGGCCAGCCCCTCCATCAGAGCAGCCCTTCTGGGGTTCGCCAAGCTCCAGGGACCCAGTGAGGTTGTGGCTGCATCTCGGTCGTGTGCACCACAGGGAGAAGTAATTAAATGTAGTAGATGCAGAGGCTCCCAAAATTACATGATTTAGGAGCTGCAACTTACACGCATACGCACGCGTGCTAAGCTGCAGATAATTAATAGATTTATTTAAATCAGCCTCTGCCATCTGTATTCAGCTGGAAGAGATGCTTCTTGGCAGGCCCATGTTGGAAGACCTTTGATTTGTGAAAGGAAAGCGGGGTGTGTCCCGAAGAGGTGCTGGGGCAGCAGGGGATTCGGGTCCCCGGGGGCCTCTGGTCTGCAAGGCACGTACCGCACAGGTGTGATGGGGCAGTGACTGCAGCAGACAAGGCCAGGTGGTTCCTGCAGTCAAACCCGAGTGGGAGTGAGGCAGACAGGGATGTGGAGTCCCCTCGAGGCTGTTCTCAGAGACACCCCGCTAGGCAGGGTCCCACCCGATCACAGCCTTGCTCAGGGCCCAACCTCCACAGCCCCAGAGGCCCCATGCTCACTTTCCTTGTGGGCACTGCCCGGCTCCGGGGATTCGGACCCGGGCACCCTGCTGTCCACAGTGGCATCCTCATGCACTCACTGGGGCACAGACCCGCCTGCTTGGTCCTGGGAGGAGAAGCAGATGGCACTCATGAGTGTCAACCCTCCCAAAGGAGAAGAGGGCTGCAGCCGGACCTGGCGTGGCCACCAGGGGCACCCACCACTGGGAAGCCCACAGGGAGCGGGCAGAGTGCCCAGGCCTGGGGTTCAGGGCCAGCAGCAGTAACGGCATCAGAGCTGTGCTAGGGTCTGAATTGTGTCTCCCCAAAATCCGTATGTTGACGTCCTAACCCCAGCTCCTCAGAATGTGGCCATACTTGGAGACAGAGGCTTTAAAGAGGTAATTGAGGTTAAATGGGGTCAGAAGGGCGGGGCCCTGATCCAGTATAACTGGTGTCCTTATAGGGAGAGATGAGGACATGGACAGGCACAGACGGGCCACCCTGTGAGGACACAGAGAGAAGACAGCATCCACAGGCTGAGGAGGGCGGCTCCGGAAGGGCGCAGCTCTAGCCACACCCTGACGCTGGATTCCCGGCCTTCAGGGCTGTGAGGAGGACATGAGTTTCTGCCCTGAGCGATGCTGAGGACAGGGCTGACGGGAACGCACCTGTGGCGTTCTGTTCTGGCCGCCCTAGGACACCAATCCCAGGTGGTGGTGAGATTAGAGGTGAGCACGGCGGCTCCTTACAGGAGACTGAGTGGGAGCCTGGTCTCGCCCAGGTGTTTTAGGCTCTCCACTGAAACCTGGCAGCTCAGGCTCCCTGAAGATGCCAGGCCACGGGCCGCCGAGCGCCACAGCCACTGGTAGGCAGGGGGGCACCTCCAGACTCTCGGCAGAGGTCCAGCCCCCACAGCACCCCTTCCTGACCTGCCCTTAGCAGGCAGTGATGGGCGATCATTGTTCAGGGAGGGCTCTGGCCATGCCTAAAGTTCCCTCCCTGAGGTCAGCTCCCCTAGAATGCACTGGAAGGAAGTGTCCCCTGCAGATGGGTCCCAGAACCCCTGTCCCTTGAGGTCACAGTGAGGACACAGCTGGAGGATATGTCTAGGCCAGGGCAGGTGTGACCTTTCCCACGAGACAAGTAGGTGGAGACAGAATGGAGCCACGGAGCCTGCTCAGGCGGAGGCCCCAGACCGAGGAGGGTGTGGTCTGTTTCCCTCCCCTGTTTCCTTTAGATTCTGCACCTCACCAAGATCAGCACACCCTCCAAGGAACGGGGAAGGTGATGGGGACTCCCAGATGGATAGCGAGCCGGGCCTGTGCCAATTCATTCTTATTCAGTGCCACCGTCGCCACATCCCAATCTAGTCATTATTGCGTCTTCGCTCTCTGTGGCTGCATTATAACTGGAGCTTATGCTCAATTTGCTGGGAGCCGGCAAATCATCGTCTGCTTTTCCTCAGCACACACTAATTTGCTGTTGGCCCTAGGTGTTTCTTAAAGTCTAGCATTTTACACATAGACAAATTAAACCTCGTTTTTGAATGTGTTCCTCCCTGGAACTGACATAATGCTCTTTAATGTCTGTTGCACCTCTTGGGGGCTTGGGGCTCATAATATCTGCATTTTCGAGCAGCAGATTCCTTGCAGAGACGTGTCCTCAAAGCCAATAATGAAGTGATTAAGGAGAGTTGGGCTCCTGTGGGTGTTTGCCCGTGTGAGCGTGGCCTCAGGAGCGGTGGTCTGGGGAGAGGTCTCTTTGTTGCTGTGGAATATTCATTTGGCGAACCAGGAACACCTCCGTGGTATCTTCCAGGCGTGGCCACTGGGAGACTCGAATGTGGAGACGTGGTCCAGGGGCTGTAGACCAGGGGGGTCCAGTCAGGTTCAAGGGCCAGGATAGGGAGGGGCGTGACGCGAGTGTGTGCCACCAAGGGCTGGTGGTTCACCAGGTCAGGAGGACACCCTGGGTGCCCACGTGTGCCAGGTGCCTGGGCGAAGGGCGGGCCCACCTCCTGGGCTTCACTCGTCTCCACCAGCTGCCAGGGAGAGAGAACGGGTGCACAGCGGGAAATTCACAATGAGCAGGTGCCAGGCCTGAACTGTGTCCCCCACATTCAAAGGGACTAGCCCCAGGGTGATGGCATTTGGAGGTGACAAGGTCATAAAGGGGCCCTTATACTGGGTTCAGGCCCCAGTGAGGTTGTGGCTGCATCTCGGTCCTGCGCACCACAGGGAGAAGTAATTAAATGTAGTAGATGCAGAGGCTCCCGAAATTACATGATTTAGGAGCTGCAACTTACACGCATACGCACGCGTGCTAAGCTGCAGATAATTAATAGATTTATTTAAATCAGCCTCTGCCATCTGTATTCATCTGGAAGAGATGCTTCTTGGCAGGCCCATGTTGGAAGACCTTTGATTTGTGAAAGGAAAGCGGGGTGTGTCCCGAAGAGGTGCTGGGGCAGCAGGGGATTCGGGTCCCCGGGGGCCTCTGGTCTGCAAGGCACGTACCGCACAGGTGTGATGGGGCAGTGACTGCAGCAGACAAGGCCAGGTGGTTCCTGCAGTCAGACCCGAGTGGGAGTGAGGCAGACAGGGATGTGGAGTCCCCTCGAGGCTGTTCTCAGAGACACCCCGCTAGGCAGGGTCCCACCCGATCACAGCCTTGCTCAGGGCCCAACCTCCACAGCCCCAGAGGCCCCATGCTCACTTTCCTTGTGGGCACTGCCCGGCTCCGGGGATTCGGACCCGGGCACCCTGCTGTCCACAGTGGCATCCTCATGCACTCACTGGGGCACAGACCCGCCTGCTTGGTCCTGGGAGGAGAAGCAGATGGCACTCATGAGTGTCAACCCTCCCAAAGGAGAAGAGGGCTGCAGCCGGACCTGGCGTGGCCACCAGGGGCACCCACCACTGGGAAGCCCACAGGGAGCGGGCAGAGTGCCCAGGCCTGGGGTTCAGGGCCAGCAGCAGTAACGGCATCAGAGCTGTGCTAGGGTCTGAATTGTGTCTCCCCAAAATCCGTATGTTGACGTCCTAACCCCAGCTCCTCAGAATGTGGCCATACTTGGAGACAGAGGCTTTAAAGAGGTAATTGAGGTTAAATGGGGTCAGAAGGGCGGGGCCCTGATCCAGTATAACTGGTGTCCTTATAGGGAGAGATGAGGACATGGACAGGCACAGACGGGCCACCCTGTGAGGACACAGAGAGAAGACAGCATCCACAGGCTGAGGAGGGCGGCTCCGGAAGGGCGCAGCTCTAGCCACACCCTGACGCTGGATTCCCGGCCTTCAGGGCTGTGAGGAGGACATGAGTTTCTGCCCTGAGCGATGCTGAGGACAGGGCTGACGGGAACGCACCTGTGGCGTTCTGTTCTGGCCGCCCTAGGACACCAATCCCAGGTGGTGGTGAGATTAGAGGTGAGCACGGCGGCTCCTTACAGGAGACTGAGTGGGAGCCTGGTCTCGCCCAGGTGTTTTAGGCTCTCCACTGAAACCTGGCAGCTCAGGCTCCCTGAAGATGCCAGGCCACGGGCCGCCGAGCGCCACAGCCACTGGTAGGCAGGGGGGCACCTCCAGACTCTCGGCAGAGGTCCAGCCCCCACAGCACCCCTTCCTGACCTGCCCTTAGCAGGCAGTGATGGGCGATCATTGTTCAGGGAGGGCTCTGGCCATGCCTAAAGTTCCCTCCCTGAGGTCAGCTCCCCTAGAATGCACTGGAAGGAAGTGTCCCCTGCAGATGGGTCCCAGAACCCCTGTCCCTTGAGGTCACAGTGAGGACACAGCTGGAGGATATGTCTAGGCCAGGGCAGGTGTGACCTTTCCCACGAGACAAGTAGGTGGAGACAGAATGGAGCCACGGAGCCTGCTCAGGCGGAGGCCCCAGACCGAGGAGGGTGTGGTCTGTTTCCCTCCCCTGTTTCCTTTAGATTCTGCACCTCACCAAGATCAGCACACCCTCCAAGGAACGGGGAAGGTGATGGGGACTCCCAGATGGATAGCGAGCCGGGCCTGTGCCAATTCATTCTTATTCAGTGCCACCGTCGCCACATCCCAATCTAGTCATTATTGCGTCTTCGCTCTCTGTGGCTGCATTATAACTGGAGCTTATGTTCAATTTGCTGGGAGCCGGCAAATCATCGTCTGCTTTTCCTCAGCACACACTAATTTGCTGTTGGCCCTAGGTGTTTCTTAAAGTCTAGCATTTTACACATAGACAAATTAAACCTCGTTTTTGAATGTGTTCCTCCCTGGAACTGACATAATGCTCTTTAATGTCTGTTGCACCTCTTGGGGGCTTGGGGCTCATAATATCTGCATTTTCGAGCAGCAGATTCCTTGCAGAGACGTGTCCTCAAAGCCAATAATGAAGTGATTAAGGAGAGTTGGGCTCCTGTGGGTGTTTGCCCGTGTGAGCGTGGCCTCAGGAGCGGTGGTCTGGGGAGAGGTCTCTTTGTTGCTGTGGAATATTCATTTGGCGAACCAGGAACACCTCCGTGGTATCTTCCAGGCGTGGCCACTGGGAGACTCGAATGTGGAGACGTGGTCCAGGGGCTGTAGACCAGGGGGGTCCAGTCAGGTTCAAGGGCCAGGATAGGGAGGGGCGTGACGCGAGTGTGTGCCACCAAGGGCTGGTGGTTCACCAGGTCAGGAGGACACCCTGGGTGCCCACGTGTGCCAGGTGCCTGGGCGAAGGGCGGGCCCACCTCCTGGGCTTCACTCGTCTCCACCAGCTGCCAGGGAGAGAGAACGGGTGCACAGTGGGAAATTCACAATGAGCAGGTGCCAGGCCTGAACTGTGTCCCCCACATTCAAAGGGACTAGCCCCAGGGTGATGGCATTTGGAGGTGACAAGGTCATAAAGGGGCCCTTATACTGGGTTCAGGCCCTTAGGAAAGAGGCGAGAGGGAGGCGCCCCCTCCCTCTCACTGCTACCCGAGGGACACAGTGCCGAGGGGCCCAAGGAGGGAGCCCACACCAGGAACCCAATTGGGCTGCTCTCGACCTTGTTGTTGAGGTCAACAAGGCCTGCAGGTACCCGGGCCATGGTGTTTTGTGTTGGCAGCCGGGGCTGACCCCAGCGGTGGACACTCTGCTGGGCCACTGGGCTACGGTGGATGCTCCTGCTGGGCCACTGGGCTGCCCCCAGCAGATCTCAGGGCCCATGGTGGCTGGGGCTGCTTGGGAAGCGGGCCCCATGGTGGAGGGATGGCTCTGACTCTGGCCCCTCAGCCATCACTGCTCTGTGCTCTTTCTCGTCTGAGGGTGGCCTTGCTCTCGGGAGCAGGCACCGAGGTCCCAGGTAGAGCCCCTCCGTGAGATGAGCCGGGTCACCTGACAACCCACACTGCCGGGTCCCCTGCCCCACAACCCCTCCTCTGACCCTGGCCGTCCTGGAGCTCTGCTCTGAGAGGCGACACGGCTGATGGAGGAAGGTGGGCCTCTTCCCCCGGTCTCCACATCCCCAAGGCTTCTCCCTGTCACTGCAGCTGTCACCGAGAGGGCTTTTCTAGGGCAGTCAAGCCTTGCAAGTGGGAGAACCAGGGAGACCTAGAGGGGATGTGGGGTTTGGCTGAGCCTTGAGGAGGAGGAAGGAAGCCAGGAAGGGGCATGTGGGATGAGGGCACAGCCTGAGCCAGGTAGGAGGGGTGCGGGGCCTGCCTTTGGGGAGCAGAGGGGACAAACCCAGAAGCGGAGCATGGCAGGGATGGAGGAAGGGATGCAGACGCAGCACCACAGGCCTGGGTCGTCATCCTCGTTACAACCATCACCAGAGATGCGGTCGCCATACGCTGAATCTTTACGGGGCAGTGGTGGACACGTTTCTATCTCAGCCTCGCAGAGGAGGACCTGAGGCCGCAATGCAGGGGTCCAGACCTGTGGGTGTGTGGGTCTGGGCAGGAGTGACCGCCAAGGGTCTTCTTTCTATGCACAGGCTGGCCATCCTCCATCAGGCAGCTGCCCTGGCCACCGATGCCTTCACAGTGTGGGATTTGGGGACCTCCATGTGCTGTCCCATGGGAAAGCCACGTCCTTGTAGGGGAGGAGCATCGCTGCTCTCAGCAGGGGGCCTGTCAGTTTCTGGGCGGGGTGTGACATGGCTTAGGCATCTCTCCCTGTGATGTGCCCAGGCCGGTGCCATCAGGCTCCTGGCATTGGTGTGGCCCCGGCATTAGTACGGCCCCAGCAGGCCCCTCAGTGTTTCTATTCTCAGCCTTCGGTCACTGGAGACCACATGTGGGATGCCAGGAGCCCTGAGGGTGCAGATAGATCAGCAGGGCCTGGGGCCAGCCTGGGCAAGGGCAGTGCCAGCAGGCGCCCCCAATGTGAACCAACGTAAGGTGCTTTCATGCTGCAGAAGGTGCCTGGGTCCTGAGACCCACGCTGGGCCATGAAAACCAGTTGTCTTTATTGTTTTTATTTATTTATTTATTTATTTATTTATTTTATTTTATTTTATTTTATTTTATTTTGAGATGGAGTTTCGCTCTTGTTGCCCAGACTGGAGTGCAGTGGTGCGATCTTGGCTCATTGCAACCTCTGCCTCCTGGGTTCAAGCAACTGTCCTCCCTCAGTCTCCCAAATAGCTGGGATTTACAGGTGCTCGACACCACGCCTGGCTAATTTTTTGCATTTTTAGTGGAGACGGAGTTTTACCACGTTAGCCAGGCTGGTGTTGAATTCCTGACCTCAGGTAATCCATCCCTCTCAGCCTCCCACAGTGCTGGGATTACAGGCGTGAGCCACCGTACCTGGCCTCACAGTTGTCTTGAAAGTGGCTTTTGTTTGGCTCCTGTGTCTGAGCAGTTCTCATCCTGTGCTGTCCTCTGGACCTGGGGATGGAGGGGTTCCCTGCATGGGTGACACTGGGGTTTGTCTGGGTCTGGCTGTGGCAGGCTCTGCTTTTCAAGCTGGGAGCATTGTGGGTGGGGATTGTGGATGGGAGGTGCTGCATCCCGCCCTGGGAAGGTGTGTGTGATCATAAGGACAGAATGTGCCACACAGGCCTTGGGGCCCAGGGAGCAGCTGGGCTGATGGCTGATGACATCCCACGTGTCGGACCCACTCTGCTCTGTGGCTCTGGGACGCTTTGCTGTTACCTCTATCACCAGCCCAAGGAAAGTCCTTTCTGCTTCAAGGACAGAAGCCAGAGCCTCTCCCTTCCCCAGGGATAGCCGAGTGCCCTCGTCACAACGTTTCTGGAGCCCCTTTGCAGGTCTGTGAATTCCTCAGGCTGCGCCGTAGGTGACGAGGCTGTTCCAGGTGTGCTGGGGCTGCTGGCCTCTGGGGAGGAAGGCACATGGTGTCCTCAGCAGGGCCTGTGTTTCCAGCCTCGTTTCGTGGGTGAAAAATCACCCACAGGTTTGGAGCCCGATCTCTCTGTGGAGGCCACACCACTCCACGGTTTGAAACGTTTGCCGCCCCTGCTTGTATCCGCTCCTCACGGTGGCTCTGGGTCGGCGGGGCTGGAATGCTTGGCTTTGTGATTGGCAACGCCTCAAGGCTTGGACACCCCGCTTCCCCCCCGCCCCCTGCTGGAGAATGGCGATGCCCGCGGTGGGTCATGAGCCACTGGCACAAACAATGCTCCCCCCAGGTGTCTAAAAATCAGTCAACCATTTCTGGTGCTGGGAGCGGACGTTGAGTCACTGACCTGGGCTTTGACCTTATTCAGAAGTTTGTGTTCCCGAGGCTCAGCATGGCTGCGTGGGGGCCAGCCCGGGGCCACGCACGCTCTGCACGGTGACGCAGGATCAGAGTCCTTTCCGTCCTGGGACTCGGACTGTGGGCGGTGGCTCGGCTCATGGCCGCTGGGCGCCCTGCCCTGCCTCAGGCTCCCTGAGTGCTCTCTGCCTCAGGCTCCTTTTCTTAGGGATTCCTCGTAGGAATAAACTGGTAGGCGGTGGTGTGGACTAGGTCCTGGTGCAGGGTAAGCACTGATTTGCAGCCGTCTCTGCTGCCCTCCTTATCCTAAGCTGCCTCATTTACCCAGAGCCTTTCTAGAAAATGGGAAGGGGGCACAGGAAGGTAACTGAACAACAGTGTGGACCTCACAAGGCCTGTGACTCAGGGGCAGCCCCGTATCAGCACCAAGCCCAGACCTCCCCACCAGGGAGGGAGGGCAGGAATTTAGCTCCTGTGGGGACCCCCGGGGCCCTGTCGCAGCCTCCAAGGCCCTCAAGACTCCACTGACACTGCCAGGAAAAGCTGCCTTCCACCCCTCCTAAGCCATCATTGACTGGCAGATGGGACAGCCAGGCCCCCACGCCCAGTCTCTGGTTAATGGTGGGGTCAGGGCGGGTCAGGCCTGGGCCCCTGACACCGTTTCTCATGACAATTCCACCCCCACAGTGAGAGAGGTGTCACTTGTGAACTTTGAAAAACTCCCCCAAACCACACGGGGCCCCCACTTGACAGTTCTGAGCCCTCTTTCCTCTCACAGCCCTGGGATGCCCATCTGTGCGGGTGATGGTACCGGAGGCCCTGGTGGGTGATGGTACCGGAGGCCCTGGTGGGTGATGGTACCGGAGACCCTGGTGGGTGATGGTACTGGAGGCCCTGGCGGAGCTGCAGGCTGGTGCCTTGGCATCTCCCACACCAGTGCTAGGCTGGACCGAGCCGCCTGCTTGCTCCTCTATAGCCGCAAGTGACCTTCAAGAGCCTCGGCCCTTGACCTTCCACCATTTCTCTGACATTTAGCAAACAGTGCCGGCCGCCCCTCCTCGGGTACTCGGCCAGGTCTTTGCATGGCCCCCAAGAGCCCTGCGGACAAGTGGCCCCCCCCATCCCCTCCAAGAGCCCTGCGGACAAGTGGCCTCATCCTGGGGGTTCCTCCTGTGCATTTCTCCAGTAGGGACTACAATGGGCACTTATGTGGGGACAAAGGGGTGGTTTCTCCCAGCTTCCAGTGGTCTGTCTGGCCTCACTCACCGGCAGTGTGGAGCTGGGCCCTGAACTCCTGTGGGCACAGGTGGGGCTGGTGTTGGCCACATATATGAGTATCTGGAGGTGGGTGGCGTGTGGGGATCCTCTTGTCTCTATACGGGAAGAGGGGCCTGGCTGCCAGAGGGGATCTACGCCTGCCATCCGAGCAGGGGCTCTTGGTGCTGCTGTGCAGACATGGGTCCTGGAGCTCAGTGCTGCTGGGCCCTCCGCCTCTCGGACTCCCCTGCACCCCGACAGACGGGGGCGTGGCCTCCTCCCTCGGAGCAGCAATGCTCACAGTGCCTGTTCTGCTACCAGTGAGCCGAGCAGGATAATGGGATCTTGGGCTCCCGGGAGGACACCAGCGTCTTGACAAAGGTCAAGACCCCGAGGACCCACGCGAGGTGGCAGTGTCGACTCCACCCTACTGTAAGTGAAGGCCACTCCCTCACTGGCCTGCCTGACCCGGCCCTCCTCCAGGTCCTACCAGGCTCCTCACTGGGCCCAGGGCTTCCTGGAGCTGGGCATCCTTGTCCTTCCTGAAACCGACGACGCTGTGGAAGGAGCAGCTGTTCTCCGTACAAAGAGTGCATTGTACAGCAAGGGGTTCCTCAGCGTGGGGTCCCCGAAAAGCAGAGCCTAAGCCGAGGCCTGGCGTGTACATGGTGTGTGCAGGAAGTGAGGATGTGGCAAAGGCGGGGAGTGCAGTCCGCAAAGGCGGCTCATCCCCTGGCCACGCTGTGGGCAGCTGGACACATGCCACTGTGGAAACGGAGGAAGACGACCAGTGAGAATGAGCAAAGGCCGTTACTCAGCGCCCACGGCAGGAGGACAGCAGGAGGCTCGTGGTGGAACAGGGACGCGCCATGTTGCCCGGATGGGAGGCCTAGGCCTGGGCAAGCCAGAGCAGCTCCCTAAGGAGGCATCAGGGCACGTTGGGTTTTCTCTGGCTGGTCCTGAGTTGGGACGAAGGGACAGAAAATGAGGGAAGCTGGTGGTTACTGACCGAGAGCTGACCTTCTGGGCCTGATGACTGCAGGGGCCGTGGGTTGGCTTCCGGGCTTGCAGCTGCGGGACCGTGGGCTGGAATTCTGCTGTCACATGTGGTCTGGTCATTGTCCTGCTGGGCGGCCAGTCAGCCCACTGGGGGCTCTGAGAAAGGTGCACACCACGGGCTGGGGCTTAGGGTCTTCTCCCGAGAGTGAGGGGCTGGAGCATCTGTGGGCCCAGCTCTGCAGGCCTTAGCTCAGGGCCACTCCACACGGAGTCACTGGCCCCAGGGACTGCAGCCTCCTTCTCCATTGGGCAGAGTGGGCTCCAGCCGTTGGAGAAAGCTTCCAGGCCTGGCACATGTGTACTGGTCCTTGGGAGCCACTGAGGGAATGTCCTGGGGGTTCCATCAACTTTTCTAGCGAGACTCAGCTCACCATAACCAGCATGGAAGCAGGACGGCTGCCCCATAGTGGGTGCCTTCGGTGCTACACACAGCCTGAGACATCCCCCCAGTGGCCCTGCAAAGAAGATGAGGGGCAGAAGCTGTGGCTGGGAGAGTTGTAAGCTGGCATCTCCATCCATGAGGGGTTAGAGGGGAATGAAAATGCACAGCCACACACCTGCTGTCTTTGCTCTGCACTCTGCCTTCTCGTGGCCATGGTAAGATGGTGGCTGGGGAGCCTCTTGGCCGTGGTGGGGCTGAGAGAAGCTTCCCTGGAGGACACTGGTCATGGTCACGGCAGGCGGGAGCAGACTCCCTGCCCATGTGAGGGCATGTGGGCTCTGGCTTGGGGCAGGCCTAGGGAACAGGCAAGACCCCACTGTCACAGCCAAGTGCTGGGTGGGGTGTGAGCCCTGAGAAGGCACAGTAGGCGGGGCACTCCTCAGGCGCTGGCTGCAGGGGATGCGAAGTGGCCCTCCTAGCTGTGGGTAGAGGAGTGGGAACATAGATGTCCCAGATCCAGGCGCTCTGGCTTGATGGACAGCAAAGTCGTAGAAGTGGCTGTGGGATGATGCTCCTGTTTTAGTTTCATAAATGCGTGATGCTCTGTTTCCAGCAATGTGTAAATAAATATTCAGTGCACCAGGTCCACCAATACCTAACTCTCTTCAACTCTGCTTAGCTCAACCTGCCTGGCTGGTGCCAGCCTTGGGCAGGATCTGAGGTTTTCCTCCATCAATTGAAGGCTTTTAGGCATCCACAGATAAACTGTTATTCTCAGGTCTTAGATTCTGAACGTCTACCTACCACGTGAGAGCACTGCCTCACTCTGGCACTGCTGAGAGGATTTCCAGGGCCTTGCACCCACCCCAGCCCTGTGCTCAGCCCTCAGGAGCACACATGCTGGCTTCAGCCATGGATCTTGTCCCCCTTGTGGGACTAGAATTGCCTTGGAGCAGTGGCTTGAGATGGCAGGTCTGGGTTTTATTCTCTCCTGATTGTTCCTTGCCTACACCAAAACCAGGGATGGGTGGATGGATGGATGAACTGATGGGTAGACAAATGGATGGATGGATGGATGGATGGATGGATGGATGGATGGATGGATGGTTGATAGATAGATAGATAGATAGATAGATAGATAGATAGATAGATGAATGATAGGTAGATGAGTAGATGGATGATAGATGATGAATAGATGTGCGGATGGATGGATGGATGGATGGATGGATGAATGGACAAACGGATGTATGATGGATGGATTGTGGCTAGATGGATGATGGATAGATGATGAGTTGATGATAGATGGATGGATGGATGATGGATGAATGATAGGTGGATATGGATAGATGATGGATGGATGGATGGATGGACAAATGGATGTATGATGGATGGATTGTGGCTAGATGGATGATGGATAGATGATGGGTTGATGATAGAGAGATGGATGGATGGATGATGGATGAATGATAGGTGGATATGGATAGATGATGGATGGATGGATGATGTATGAATGATAGGTGGATACAGATAGATAGATGATAGATGGATGGATGATGAATGGATGATGGGTGGATGATGAATGGATGGTGATGGGTGGATGGATGGTGGATGGATGGGTGGATGGTAGGTAGATGGATGATGGGTGATGAATGGATGATGGGTGCATGAAAGACGGATGGATGATGGATGGATGGATGATAGGTGGATGAAGAATGGATGGTGATGGGTGGATGGATGGTAGATGGATGGATGGGTGGATGGTAGGTGGATGGATGATGGATGATGAATGGTAGATGGGTGATGAATGATTGATTGATGGAGGAATGGATGGTGGATGGGTGAATGATGGATGGATGATGTACAGATGGACAAATGGGTGAGTAGAAAGATGAAGGGGCCTATGAGGATGTTTGGCCTCTTCAGGGAGGTAGCAGGGGCCTCCCAGGTACACCGAGCTTTAGCCCACACTCTCCTTGTGCTGCCATAGGCAGGTTGCTGAGCTGCCTGAGCCTTAGTTTCCTCAGCAATACATTGGTGGTGGGGGAGGAGTGGGATCTTTGCTTCAGAAGGTTGTGAGAAGTAAACAGGGTGAGGTGTGTAAAGGGTGTGGCCCGTAGAGGAGCCAGCCCTTGATCATGCTGTCCTGCTTTTGCCTCTGTCCTCCTCGGAAGCATTTTTCAAAGGCCTGGGACCATGCAGCCCACGTGGTTCTGCAGCTTGCTGTAGTTTGCTTGCCACTGTGGCTTCATGATTTACGCCTGGGGATGTCAGTGGGCTGGGTGTGTCCTTTCTCCTTTGCTCCGCAGACGGCTGCCTGTGGACTGGCCGCACTGGATCCCGTTTCCCTGTCGAAGGGCACTTGTGTTGTTTGCAGGTTTCGCTGATCCACTTGTGGAGGGGCCTTTCTCCACACGGGCAGGTGCTGCTTTGGGGTATTTTCTGAAGAACAGAACTTCCAGATTTCGGGTGGGAACATCTGGAATTTGCTTTCATTTTCCTTAGGATAGTTGAACAGGAAATGATTGTTTTTAAATGAAAACACACACACAAAATGTGTTTGCTTCCCTGAGGGGCAGGCTGAGCCCTCACCTGGGGAGAGCATCCCCCTGCGTGCTGCCCGCCTGGCCTCCGGAAGGCTGCTGGGAGGGCCCTCGTGCCCATCTGTTTCCGAGGACCGGGGGTAGCAGGCGCCCTCTCCAGGCTGAGTGCTTTCCTCCCAGCCTTATTAGGAAATGCTTTAAAAGGACAATCCCCACTTTGAGTGAATAGGATCTATTAAGCCCAGCGAAAGTGTGAGTTAATGTGTGCAGAGAAAAGATAAGAATTTCAAAAAGGAGAGCAGGGTGATCGTGGGTGCGGGTCTAGAGATAAGAGCCCCTGCAGTTGCTGCAGGCGGGGATTGGCGGGCATGGCTGGCAGGGCTGGCCAGGGTGGGCAGGTGGCCTGAGGGGAGGGGGGACAGGCCTGCTCCTCCAAAGGTCCCCTCCCAGCTCCCTCCTCCTATCTGCATTCACTCAGAACTCACCAGCTGGTCACACATCCTCCAAACTCCCCCGGGTGAGCTTGGGAACGAAGAGCAGCTTTGCCGTCTGGGTGCCCCGGGCTGTGGCAGGGGTGGCTGGGGCTGCGGGAACAGGTGTAACACCGCAGTCCGCAGGGTGGCCTGGGGAATGAGCTCTCGCAGGATGATGGTCAAGCAGGGCATCCCTGGCCGAGGCTCAGCCCATGCAAGGTGCTGGGCAGGCCTGGGAATGGGCAGAGGTTTGGCTGCAATGGAGTGGCCTGCAGTCCTAGAGCTGGGAGGTGAGACCAATGAAGATCGTGGACCCACCGTGGGCAGCGTCTGTGCCAGCTGGGGAGCTTCAGTCCCATCTAGGGGACAGTGAGAAGTTCACGGCCTCTATTTTCTGGGTATGCCAGAGGAGGTCACAAAAGAAATGCAAGTAAAACAGCCAAACCCTGGGCTAGCAGGAAGTCTGTCTTCACCCCTGTGACTGAGCCCACAGCACCTGCCTGGACTCGGCCTCAGTCATCCAGAGGCCCAGCTGGTAGCGAGAGAAAGCAGCACCTTCGTCCTGCCCTGGCCTGTACCTCCATCTTCTCTCTTTTCCTCCGGAAACTGGTGGCCTTTGCTCTTCTGGTTTTCTCTCTCTTCTATCACCTGCTCTGCTCACGTCTCGTCTGCTCCAGAGACAGGATGTGCAACTCAGCCTGGGTATGAAGCACGGAGGAGAGGTCAGAGCCAGCCCTGCCAGGGCATCTACCCTTGGTGCAGAATCAAATCTTGAGCTCAGATGAAGATTCTCTTCTGGGAGTGACTCCAGACAAGGGCTGGCTGGGACATCTCTCTGAAATCTCACAACAGTGTGTCCCAGAGATCTCCTTGGGGACAAGATATGGCCTCTTCCACGGATGCAGAAGGAAAAGGAGGAAAGAAAACGTTGTTTGAGGCCAACCATGTGTGGTGTTCTCTGCCCGCACTTGCTGTAATCCTTGCAGTGGGCGTCAGTGAGGACTCGGGACACGGGGAGACTAATGACTGGCCAGCGGTCTGGTCACACTGGTGGCTGGACCTGTGACCAGTGGTCCTTCCCCGACAAAGCCCGTTGCTTTTTGCCCCATGCTGCCCCTGACTGCCAGCCCAGGCTCCCCCTGAAGCCCCATTGCCCTTCTTTAGATCTCCTTCCAGTGTCCAGCAGTAGTGAGCACAGCCTGCAGGGCCGGGTGGGGGACAAGGGCAGACAAGGGCAGAGCATCCTCTTGTGCTCACGGCCAAGGCCATCAGGCACCATCCATTCTGAACCCCCAGCCAGCTCTGAAGGAGGGACAGGGCTGGGCTGTGAGCAGACTGGGGCCTGGGAGCCTGAGTCACAGGAGTCCTCACTGGCTGCTCCTACACTGCCGCCTCCCCTCTCTGGTGCCTGGTTTTGACCTCTGTGGGATGCGGACAGCTGCCTGGGGTGTGCCAAGCACTGCAGGTGGCTGCAGTTACTCAGAAGAGGGCAACCTTTGAGGATAATGGACGCGGGGCCACAGGCCGTGGATACTCCGACTTCAGCTCCAGAGGAGTGTGGGGTGGGTACAGTCATGGAAGTTTCTGGAAACTGCAAAACCTGGCCCGGCCCCGACATTTGAAATGACCCTTTGCTTCTCACCATGCGCTTGGCATCAATTCAATAAACCGTGTACTTGGGGTGTCTCTGGGGGTCTGGGCGCCTTTCTGTTTTGTGAACTCTGGGATGGCTGGTCTGAGAGTGGACTTGGAGGCTGCCAAGGACATGGGGACTGCGGCTACTACAATCGAGGCCCACGGGTGTGTAGCATTCCTGTGAGCACCGTGGTCCCTCCTCCCCAGAGCAACCCCAGCGCTCCTGACCTTGGTCGTGCGCATGGTGCCCATGGAAGCCGCTCTGCATTGCCACGGGCCCGGTCTGCCGGCATTGCATTGCTGATCCTGGCTGACACGGGGACTGCGCTCGTCAAGTGGCCATGGAAGTGCATGCTGACCCGACCCACGTGTATCCCCAGGGGCGGCCTCCCGCAGGCCTTGCTTGGGTCCCAGGTGCTGGTGAGGCCTGTGTCTGCTTTCCAGGCCTGACCTCAGCATGCGGCTGGTGTGCCCTCTCACTGTCTTCCAGGCCCAGAAAGAGGCAGGAACTATGGCCTGCCATGCTCTAGTCCCTCTGGGGACTTCTTCGGGCCCTCAGGGGCCATGCTGGATTTACCCCAATGTCCTGGCTGCCGGTGCGCCTGCACACATAGCCACAGTGCCAGAGGCCTCCCTGAGGCTGTGCTCCTCCTGGCCGACATGCTCACATGGAGATCACCCCTCTTTCTGGCTCAGCCTCACTCCTCTGCTCCCCACACTGCCCTGGCAGGGCCCTACTGCACTGCATCTGCCCCGCCTTCCTGTCCACACTGGATGGATTCTGCCCGTTGATCAAGGCCAACATCACAACCTCCTCCCTGCCTCGTGGCCTGCGATTGTTAGGGGCGTGTGTATGATCATGCCTACTGAAAACACAGCTGAGGCTGCCTTTACCTTTGCCTGTATGTATATATACCACTTCCTCCTTTTCCTCAAACAGGGCAAAGCATTACATTATATGAATGTAACACAATTGATCTACATTTTTATGAGACTAGGGTATCTCAAATTGCAGAACATACATGACGCATATGGTAAAAAACAAATTGCAATGACAAAGGAAAGTTCCAAATGAAAAGCAGGATTATGCCTCCTCCGTCCTGGCATCCAGGCCTTTCTTTCCCCAGGGACAAAATGGTTAACAGCTGCTTTTTTAACTAGCCTGGCCCTGATCACTATACGTTTTTATTTTCAACATGCATGATGTCAGCAGCGCACACTCAAACTGTGACTTCTTAATTCATCACCTCTGGTCAGGACCTCCTCACTTTCCATTTTGAACAGGAAAAAAACAGAGGACTTACTTTCCCCATTAAAACACTGCCTTCCGTTTTTCATTCCTCTATTACGTAGTTAATGGTCAGATTTGAGAATTTACATTTAGGTTTCTACGATTAATTTGTGTACATGTTGATTTTAAAACTTGAATGGAATTAAAGGACATTTATAATTCTATCCCATACATGTTTATAGCAGAAGGAAGATTTCTGACTAGAACCATGGAGAAAGAGAGATACCATTGTAAGGATTTTACCAGTTGGAGATTCTTTCAAGTATCAAGGCCTAATGTGTCTTTATACCTATTCTTCACAGTTTATTCTACTTCTAGAGAGTCAAATGTGCTACATTTTCCTTTATCCCATATCTTCAGGTACAGTCCCTTGATTCCTTTCTCTGGTGGAGTATAACCTAGATCAGCTTTTCCTACAAGGGATGGGACTAGTAAACTGAACTTCTGAATTGCCTCAAATGGTATGTATGCTTTGTCAGCTGTTTAGCTGGGTATAAAATTCTAGGTCTTCTATCTTTTCCCATCAGAATCTGAAGTCAGTGCTCCAGTGTCTTCAAGAAGCCAGGGTTTCTAAAGCAAAATTCAGTATCAGCTCATTTCTTTCCTCATAGAACATTTTTTGTTGTTGTTATTGTTGTTGTTTTTTCTTT
>NW_012106053.1:941024-944879 GCF_000951045.1 Mandrillus leucophaeus | reverse complement strand
TTTTTTTTGAGACAAAGTCTCGCTCTGTTGCCAGGCTGGAGTGCAGTGGCACAATCTCGGCTCACTGCAACCTCTGCCTCCTGGGTTCAAGAGATTCTCCTGCCTCAGCATCTGGAGTACCTGGGATTACAGGCACCCACAACCACGTCCAGGTAATTTTTGTCTTTTTAGTAGAGACAGGGTTTCACCATGTTGGCCAGGATGGTCACAATCTCCTGACCTCGTGATCTGTCTGCCTTGGCCTCCCAAAGTGCTGGGATTACAGGCCATGAGCCACTGTGCCTAGCCGTTTTTGTTTGTTTGTTTGTTTGTTTGTTTGTTTTTGCTTTTTTAAAAACAATTATGCAAGGTTTTCTTGCATTGGTCGGCTCTAGGTGTCTGTCCGTTAGATCTAATCAGAATATGATAAGTCTCTACAATCTGAAGATGTGTAGTTATTTATTTGACTATTTCCTCCTCTTTGTTGCCTTTTATTCCCCTTTAGACCTTCTAATAAATGAAAGTTGGATGCCTAGGATATACCTTCTAGGTCTCAAATTTTCCATAATTTTTCACCTTTCTGTGTGCTCTCCACTCTTGTAAACATATTTGATTTTTCTTTCCACAGCCCAGTCTTCATTCATTCCCATTTTACCATTCAGTGTATACCCTAGATCTTAAAATGAGCCAGTCACATTAATTTCAAACAGTTTTTTTCTTGCTTTTTGCCTTTTTTCCCCCCAGGAGTCTGGTTTTCTCTTATTGCTACTATGTTCTTTCAAATTTTTTGAGAATGATGCTATTTAGAATAATCACAATTACGGTTATGATTATTTTCCCTGAATTATTTCTGTCCCCTAAGGTTCACGTGTAGAGTATGCATAGCTGAGCCTGCCTTCTCTTTCATGCCTCTAGCTTTCTGCAAACACCTAGTGATGTCTGCCTGCTAGGTCCTGTCTGTATAGGAATAAGGTTGAGGTGTGTGTAGTGACTGGTCAGTGTGAATCACCTCTGCCCTGTGTAGCCCAACAGGCTTCTCACTTGACCACGAGAGTTTACTATATTCCCTTGGAACTGGCAAGGTGCGTGGACAGATGGGCCACCCTGGAAGTGGGCATTGCAGCCGATGGGCAAATAGGGTCCCCACATTTGCTGGCAGGCTTGACCCTGTGGACAGGTGTTTTTGTGCATTTCACTCTTGGGAGGAACTGTGCTACCTTTGGACCTGCTGACCCTGCTTCTCATGAATGATCAAAGTCCTTAACTCTGCTCTGCCCTGGTTTTTTCTTAGACCCTGAGTTTTTCACTCCAGAAGCAGGTTCCTGGCTTTCTTGTGTGCCATAGGCCTGTTTGGAAGTCTGGTGAAGCCTGTGCTACCCATCTCAGGACAAACTAAAACTACCTGATGAAGAAGTTCAATTATATCCACATGCAGTTAGCAAATGGTAAAAAGCCTATTTTGATATAGTAATGTGTTTTCTTTAGGAAAACATTACATACAAAGTCTAGTAGTGGGATGACCATAATTTGAAGTAATGGTGAAAATAAGCAATAGATTGAGATATCTGCAAGAGCTGTAATGTGATATGAAAATACCTGTGATTTTTGTTGGTGACAAAGTCATAGTTATGGCTAAAGTATTGTGTTTACTGCCTACATGCCTAATTGAAGGCAGTGTTGAATTTCAGTTAGAGATATGTTAAAGAAAATGCTCACTTTCTCCATCGAAAGTCCCACACCTTAGGCACTGTGGGGTCTGACCTCAGGCACTGTGGGGACTGTCCCCAGGCAGAAGGCAATCCCTCTGTGGACAGCTTTCCTCTGGCTCTGGTCTGAGCTACACTAGCCTTAAAGCAGCAGTTTGCAGGGGTTTGGGGCAACACACACCCACCTGGCACTGTGGAAGTGCAGCTCTTTGGCCAAGTGCCCTCCTGCCTGGACACCTGGCCATGCCCCTGGTTCGTTCCACCTTCTCGGGAGGATGTGGGCATCCTTCTGCTAGTTCCCATCACAGTTTCTTCTCTTCTATCCAGAGACTGGACCCAGGACCCCCTCACCCTTTCTGGCTTGCTTAGTGTTTTGATTCTCAACACAGTAATGGTTTCGGTATTTGTAAAGGGTCTTTCCTGCCATGTCAGTAAGACCCTTGGTGTCTCCTCCTGAGATGTGTGTTCGTTTTATCTCGCTCAGGTGTTCACACTGCCATCTGGAGCTGACTTGCCAATGGCACCCAGGGCCTTTTTGGTCGGCACTGTTAACTCACTCTTCGGAAGCCCTGCACGAGGTTCTTGAGTTTGCAGCTGTGATTGCTTTTAAAGGTGTAAGCAATGCCACATGCGTTTACTAGCAGGAAGCCTTGGTGCCCGCAGAAGTGTGATGGTGGTCGCCCAACGTTAGGCACGGAGGTCCTCCTGTCCTACCTGTTGAAAGTGAATTGGTGGGCCATGCCTCTATTGATAAACTATTTTTTTTCTTTTGTCCTCGTTACTTCTCTTTACAGAAGGATCTTCCAAATGTAGTTCTTAAAGATTCCCCTGGTGAATGTAGCATACCTTTCTATTTTCAGAATTTCAAATAATATGCACCTGATTGGGGACACAGTGCGTGTCAAGGGCAGGCTCTGTCTCCTGATTGAGGTCCCTTTGGGGGCCAGGGGTGAGCACATGTGATACGCACGCAGAAGCCCCCCGAGCCCTCTGACTGGGGAGCCCTGTGCCAGGTGAGGGATGAAGGCCAACGACCTTGGTGGAGGTCAGGCTCTGCCAGCCAGGCAGGGTGGGTTCCTGAGGAACTGCTGCCTTAGAGCTTTTCTAGAGAATGTCTAGGGGTGGAGAGCAGGAAAGAGTGGGGTGCTTATAGGAAATGGGGTTTTGAAGCGGATTGCATGAGCAGAGAGAATGGCTAGTCCCTCCCAGGGCAGATCCAGAGCTGCTTAGTTGCTTGGCTGGTGTGAGGCTAGGGCCACTCCTTTAGGTGAGAGGAGTCGGATGGTGCATTCTTGTCTCTCCTGGATGTTTTCGGGGGCAGGTGGAGGGTGATGAGCCAGAGGTGAAGAACTGCTTCGTGGATGGACTCTCCCCTGGCCAGGTGCTGGGCACCACAGAGCCACGTCAGGCAGACAGCATGAAGCTTGGGGGCTGGTCCTGACTCTGCCCTTGACTTTCTGGTTGATGTGAGACCAGTCGCCATGCCTCTATAAGCCTCAGTTTCCCCAGATGCATACTGATGGGCTTGATCTATCTGACCTCCAAGAGCCCTTCAGAACCAGGCCTCTTTCCCTTCCTGCTACATCAATACTGGTGCAAGGAGACAGCCTTCATGTGAACCACATGCACCGCAGGCACCAGCACTGCTCCCACCCCGCACAGGCCAGGACAGAGGTTCAGGGTCCTAGGAAGCTTAGGGTTCTAAGCTTAGGGATTCTTGCCCGCTGCTCTTTCCTGGGCATTTGAAATTGAATTTCAAATTCAATTCGGGCAAAACTACCTTGAGGCCGACCACACTGGTCTTGGTGCTGGGCTCTGGTCCGACCCCCTGACGAGGACACCCGTGCCCCCTGCTCTGCCGTGCGGGGTTGGGGAGCAAAAGAGGCCCAAAACAAAGACCCCTTCTTCCTAGAGGCGGAAAGGGAGGCAGTGCAGGGAGGCGTCCGTTTGTTTCCCCTGGAACGGAACGGAACGAGGGCATTAACTGTGCGCCCACGCTCTTGGGTGCAGGGCAGCTGGCTGGAGGGCGGCACACAGTAGGGGCGTGTGTGTGTGTGTGTGTGTGTGTGTGTGTGTGTGCACGCGCCCACGCTCTTGGGTGCAGGGCAGCTGGCTGGAGGGCGGCACACAGTAGGGGCGTGTGTGTGTGTGTGTGTGTGTGTGTGTGTGT
>NW_012106053.1:933820-939145 GCF_000951045.1 Mandrillus leucophaeus | reverse complement strand
CACCGGACTGGGACCCGCGGGCGTCGGGGAAACCAGCCTGCGCACCCGTTTCCCAGGGCCCAAGCCGCCTTCCAGCGACCCATAGGCTCGGGAAGCAGGGGCTTGGTCACCCGGGTGCGCAGGTCCCCGCACCAAGTTCTGCCCCTGCCCTCTTGGTCTCTGCTAGACTGCAGGGCAGTCTGGGACTATTGAGGCGCCCAGGGTAACGGTTGGACGCTGGTAGCTAGAGAGGCCCTTTGGACTGGGAAGCATCTTACTGGGGGTTTGGGGGCAGGGCCACACCTCCTCTGATGGGAGGTCTGTCGGCTCCAGGCACCCCAGATGCACTCCTGGAAACTTCCTGGTTTCAGGGCCAGACTCCCTTTGCAGGGCTCCTGGTGCACGGCGGGATCAGCCTGACCTGTTATAGCAGACTGGGGGCAACTAAGTCATTGGCCTCCCCCGGGGCACCCCTGCTCATGGTTACTGATGTTCTGGCACACAGGCTGGGCCAGCTCCGCCTGGTTCTCCCCTTGGTCCGCTGGGAAGGCTGAGCACCGGAGGGCGCCTGTGTGGCTGGTAACGCGCTGGGTTCTCATTAGCTCTGGGTTCCTGCGAAGGAAGGGCTTGCAACATTCAGCTGCTTCCCTGACTAATTAATAAGCCGCTGGAAGCTTGGGGAAGTAGGTAGGTGCAGGAGCCTGACCCCAGATCCTGTGACCTCCAGGGGCCTGCTATCCGCTTCCCTCCCTTGCTGTTGGATGTGGGCACCAAGTACAGAGGAGGACCAGGTCTCAAGGGAGAGTAGGCTACCCCAGGACTCTGCTGCGAGCCTTGGCCTGCCAGCCCGGGCTTGCGGGGACCCTTGCCGAAGTGGGAGGCCCAACTTCTTCCTGCTGCCTTACTGACCCACTTCAGGAGTGGGTGGTTCTGCCCTAGGGCAGTGGCCCTTGGGGCCGGGGAGGCCATTGTTCCTGCTGAGGAGTCGTTGGGTCCAGGCAAGCCCACGAGGGGTGTCCTCCGCTGGTGTCCCCTGCCAGGACGGTGGGAGCCACCCCTGGTGCGTTCCAGGCACCTGGCGAAGGGGTCCCTGCTCTGCCAGGCCTGTTTGTGTTCCTGCTGCAAGTTCTCTGCCTCTCTGGCTGATCTCGAAGTCTCTGGGGGATTGGCTTGCAGAAAGGGGGTGCATGTGAAAATTTCAGTGTTTCTCTAAGTGCCCAGCTGCGTCCTGATACTCTGTGACGAAGCAAAGTTCCACGGACTTTTAAGCTGTGAGTTAGTAACAAGGGGGAGCTCCTGGCCATGTGGCCGGCCTGTGACGAGGGCTTCCTTTCTGCCTTGTCCTTCGGCACTGACCCAGTGCAGGTGCCTCCCAGGACTCTCCTCTCCCCTTGAGGCTCCAGGTCTAAAGGACTCTGTTTTTTGGCTAAGAAGAAAGAGTTTCTGTCTCTCAGATGGGAAGGTCCAGGTGTGGAGCAGACCCAGGATTAAATACTGGTTGTGTTCGCTGAGTGGAGTACTTTTTGTGGATTTAGCCTTTCACAGAGACCTCCGTGTTTACCTTGAAGCAGACACTCGTGTGTTGGTGTTGTGGAAGACGGCGCAGTCATAGATGCAGAGGGGGTCAGCTGTACGCTGAGGGTACCGGTGCCTTTGGAAGAGCGATTGCAGGGTCCAAGTGTTTGTGCAGCCCTCCAGGCCTCCTGAAGTCCTGTCTCCCTGTCTGGAAGCGGTGGCCTTCACCACCCTGGGTTGAGCCCTGCTGCCTGTCTGTCTGGAAGGTCAGGACTTGGGCAGCCTCCCTGTCCTTGCCGAGATGCCTTTTTGGCCCCTTGGCGTCAGGAGCCCCAGGGGAGGCCTGGGGAACCAGCAGTGAGAGGCGCAGGGAGGGGGGTGGCGCACTCTGGTTCCTGGCTGATGGGCTCGGCCTGGGGCCACTCTCCTCCCAGCAGCCGCTGTCCAGCAGGAGGGAGGGAGCAATGAAGGCGGGTGGACGATTGTGACTTGTTGTCTGGGCCCGAGTGGGAAAGAGCTGTTTAAATTGCCATTTCCATGAATCTGTTTTTTTCAGGGGTGAAGAATGGGGGACCCAGGGAGCCGTTTTTCCACACTTCTCCTTTTGTGTGGAGATAGAGGCCACCCCGTGGCTAATCCGTCCCCCTCTGGCCACTTTGTCTTCCAGTGTTTGCGGAGATGAATAGGGCTGTGAACCCAGAGAGAGGCAAATTGTGGTCCGTAATTGCAGCCTCGATATGTCCAAGCTTTGTGAGAACAGCTCCTGCCCACCGCACCAGGCCTGGCTGGGCAGCCACAGGCCCGGGAGGAAAGCAGGGCCGCAGTGTGGGGTCCGGCACTGGGGCCTGGGTAGCTGCTCATCTTGCCCTGTCGTCCTTAGGACACGCTGACCCTCCTCCGGGAGGGAAGAGCCATCCTTTCCTCTGAACTGCCTGGCATGTGCACGTGCTGTGTCTGCATGGAGTGTAGCTAACGTGGGGGACGAGGGCGGGAGTCCCAGGATGCTGATGGAAGAGCCGGACACTTCCTTAGGGCGCAGACGACATGTGTCACGGAGACGTGAGAGGGAAGCCAGTGCTTTATCTCCATCATCATGTTTGGCCTCCAAATACGGAGTTAAGGAAACAGCGAGAAGTATAAAAATATTTTCCACCTCCCTCTTCCAAAGACTTTACAATATTTTTCTGGAAGTCTTGAGTCACTTGGACTCCAGCACTCCAGCACAGATGAGCAGGCTTTGGTGTGGATGCTTAATGTAAACAGAAGAATAGGAAAATACTTCAAAGAGAAAGGAGTGCAGCGAGCCTGGGCCACCCGGGGCAGGCCACAGCGCAGAGAGGTGTCTGGGCTTTGGGACCCAAAGGGACATGAGAAAGCCGGGAAATCATTCAGCCTGATCCTTTCTGAATGGGAGGGAGAACCCAGTGCCTCTTTGCCTTAAATGTGGATTTGAGGTTCAACTCTATCTCGGTAAATCCTTTTGGTGGCAGGGGAGTGCATGCGATGGCTTGAACGTGCTGTTCAAAAGCCTCTCTTGCAGGTTAATATTGAGAACTTTGCGTCCAGCGGCCCCGACACAGCGTACCCGGGCCTGGATTCCAGACGCGCTTTCGGAACCACTGTGGCGTGCCTGTCTTTGAGCAGCTGCTGGGAGGGCAGACTGTTGATCGAGTCAATGGGATTCAACTTCCATTGATTTAGTTAGCCGGCTCTTTCGGAAATGAGGCGTGCTCCTGCAAACCCGTGTGGCCCGTAACAAGGGGCATGCTCAACTCCGTGGAGGCAATTGACGGTGTATTAATTGTTGTGGCTCTGTGCGGTCATCATTAATTGATGCCGTCTTTGCAAGATTAGCGGCCAATGCAGAGGGTTCATCTGTCTGTTAGATGGACCAGTTTATTTTTTAAGAAATGGATAGAGAACTTCTTAGGAGACACAGCACAGTTCCCGGCCGTAAGACTCCATAAAAATATTTGCTGAATGCATACAGCCATTCTGTCCCGGAGGCATAGAGCCAGGGCTGTGGGTGGTCCATGATGGGTTGGGCGAGGGCTTGGTAGATGCCCTTGAGGTTTTCTAGAGCAGCAAGGCCGTTCTTGGTGAGGGCTCGAGGCTGCACCGGGCTCCATTCTGAGTGTCTAACGGTGGTGGAGGAACTCACTGCACGCGGTGTATGTGGAAGGAGGGAGTTGGGCAGCTCTGTTCTCAGTGCTCACGGCTGGCTGTGCCCGCACACCTGCACCCAGTCTTGTTGTGGGGCGGCCCCGGCCCCCAGGCTCCAAGCTTGGAACTGGCTGCTCATTTCTCCTGAGTCTCAGACTGCGTGTGGAGGGGTGCTGGGCTTTGTCTAGGGGCCCCAGGGGCTTCCCTAGCCCACTTCCTGGGTGCATTGTTTTTATGGCCCTGATGAGGTATGCAGGCAGACAGGGTGCAGGGGCATCGCGGTGCCGGCCCCACCTGGAAGGTGTCCCTCAGCCTACCTCTCCCTGACCCTCCAGTAGACGCTGTTTGCAAGGCCAGGTAGTTGTGAATGGCTGCTGGGAGGGGTGGAAATGAAAAGGTGTTAAAAATAACCAACTCCTTTATCATCATTTACTATCATTTCTTGTGTGACACAGAATCTAAATAAAACCCACACTCACCGTAGTGGGATTCTCATCTGCTGTGCCGCTGACAACTGTAAAAGTTAGAATATGAAAGGACTGGAAATGGAGGTGACTTCCAGACACAAGTTGGCTCATCGCAGCCTTGCTGGGCGCAGGAGTCCCAGCCTCCCAGGCCTCCCAGCAAGGGCTGAGCCAGTGCCTGCCGAGGGCCAGGCTGGCAGTGGATGGGGCCAGCTGGGGGTCACTCCCGCTGCACACTCGGGAGGATTGGATTGGGGCTGATCTTGCTGCCGGCATCCGTGGAAACTCATCAGTCTCCCATGTTGCTGCCATGCTGAGCATGGTGCAAGAAAGCCGTGCAGAGAATGGTTTCAGTCCTCACTCGGTGGTCTGGAGGTGGGTGGTTTTTGCCCGTCTCTGGGCGTGCAGCACTGTAGGAAAGGGGGCACTGGTGAGGCCATGTCCCTGCCTGGTGGAGTGCTGGCTGCAGACACAGCCCAAGAGCCCCTGGGCCTGGAGAAGGCGGGGTTGGGGGGCAACCTTCTTGGAAGGGTTCACTGCTGACATTTTCATATGTGTGCATATGTGTGTGTGTACATGTGCCTGCTTACGCGTAACTAAGTGCTCATAGGTGTTCATGTTGTTGTGTGTTATCTTCTTAAACGTATAAACTACAGAATCATGCATTCTAAACCTCATTTAAAATACAGCCCCTTGGTTAGGGAGCAAGGCATGCAGGCAGTAGTGTTCCTGGAGAGGGGAGGGAGGCAGCCCTCACCTTATTTACACAGAAACAGATCGATCTGTGGCTGCACTGTGATCTGAGCAGACAGGAAACACAGAGCGAAGCACGCAGCTGTGGGTCTGCATGGAACATGTGACTGTTCGCTCACACAAGCACCCAGTGAGTGAACGGGGCTCCTTTGGCACCAACCATAGGACCCCATAGCCTTTGTACTGTGGGAGCCCTGACCTGGCTTTCGGGGCAGGCGGACCTTTTCTTTTCCTCCTCTTACCTGGACTCTGTGTGGGAGCCCACCTCTCCCAGAGACACGCACTGCGGTGCCCCCCAACAGAGACACACCACACACTGCATGCTGCACACACACAGACCACAGAATACACCACACATACCACACACCCCACATGCTGCACACACTACATACCATACGCTGCACACCGCACACATACCACACACAAAATACGGCACAGGCCACACACAAAA
>NW_012106053.1:929856-932020 GCF_000951045.1 Mandrillus leucophaeus | reverse complement strand
CCACACAAAACACAGCATACACACGTACACAACACACAAAATACACCATATACACACCACTCACAAAATACATCTCACACACATGCACCACACACCACACACAAAATACACCACACACAAAATACATCACACACCACATACACACACCCCCCACACAACACACAACACAACACACACGCCACATGCCACATATCACACACCATACACCACACACACACCACATTGCAAAATACACCACATACACCACACACACTAGATACCATACACAACACTCACAAAAACATCACATACACACCACACGCCACATACCATACCACACAAAATACACCACACAGATACCACATACAACAAAATACACCACACACACTAGACACCACACACACTATGCACACATACCATCTGCCACACATCACGCACACACAAAATATGTCACACACACCACAAATATACCACGTACACAACATACACAGCATACACCACACACAACACATACACATACCAAGTATGCACACCACACACACACGATACACACCACACACAAAATACACCACACAACACATACACACACCCCATAAAAAACACATCACATGCCACACAAGATACATCACACACACAATATACAAAATACATCACATACACCACACACGCTAGATATCACACACACACCACTCACAAAAAACAATCACACCCCACATAGCACATACCACACACACAAAATACACCACACACACTCTACACCACACATACAGTATGCATTGTGCACACACAACACATGCCACACACCACGCACACACAAAATATGACACAAACAGCAAACATACCACATACACAACATATACACACACAGAATACACCACACACAACACACACACACAAAATACACCACATACACATACCAGATACGCATACCTTACCCACACACACACAAAACACATACCCTGTGAATGCCACACACACACAAAGTATGCAAACACGCCCCCACACAAACACATGCCAAGACATACACACAAACATACACCACACACGCCACTTACATGTCATACACACACATACACAGCCACACATCACAAACATGCTACACCCGTCACACATGTTACACTGCACACACACGATACCCCAAACACTGCAGTCTGCAGCTCACCCCGTGGCCCGGCCTGTCTGCAGCTCACCCCGTGGGCGTGGCCTGGCATATTCTCGAGGAGGGGAGAGGAGGAGGGTGCACCCCAGCTTCGGCCTCTGCCCCTGCAGCCTTGTCTCCGTCCTCACCCAGACCCTGGCCCTTGCCAGCTGGGCCTCTGCAGAGGCTTCCTGAGGAGGAAGGCACTGCCCTGCCCTTCACAGTGGGGGCCAGTGTGGCCCAGTGAGGTCTAGGGAGGGTGCAGGTCCCAGAGGACAGCAGGACAGGTGCAGCCGCGTGGCTCAGTCTTCTCTCTGTGACCCCAGGCAGGGGCGGCGTGGGTGTTGCCTGGGCATTGCACACCCACCTCCCACTGCAGGCTGCGACGCCCCTCTTGCCGGCCTTGTGCTCGTCCCACGGGTCACACCTGCCTATGCAAATGACCTTTGGGACAAGGAAGTCCACTTGCAGCTTGATACCAGGCTAGTGGCTGGGCTTCTGGGACCCTGGCTCTCCTCTTTGCAGGGAGGGAATGATAAAAGGAGTGGAAGCTGGGGGACTTCCATGGAGGGCCCCTGACAGATGGCCCCAGTGACGACCTTGTTCAAAACCCAGGAGTGGCCCCTGCCAAGTGCTGAGCGTGTCTGTGGAGCAGATGAGGCCACAGGCACTGGCCACAGGACCACGCTGTCTGGAGAGGAATTCGCACACATTTGCAGGGGTGCAGGGCTGGTGTTCTCGGGATTTTGCCTGGCTTCTTTGGATCCCAAGGTCCTGGGCAGGTGGCTTGGGCCCTGGTGGGTGGAGTCTTTGAAGTGCAATCTGGAGTCTTCGTGCACAGCTGGGCCACCTGGACAGTGCCCATTGTGGTCTCTAGAGAGTTCCTCGAGGATGCGGCCCCTTTCTCCAGACACTGTTGCAGGGGGCGGGGAGGGAGGCCTGCTCTGCATCCCCTGGATGGCAGGACGGGTTCCCACCACGTGTCTGGCTGGGCTGTAGCGTGCAGGGCAGCCAAAATGCACCCTCCAGGTAATCAGGGACCACCCC
>NW_012106053.1:927113-927871 GCF_000951045.1 Mandrillus leucophaeus | reverse complement strand
ATACCACACACCCCACATGCTGCACACACTACATACCATACGCTGCACACCGCACACATACCACACACAAAATACGGCACAGGCCACACACAAAATACAGCACATGCCACACACAAAATACACCACATATACCACACACCCCACATGCTGCACACACTACATACCATACGCTGCACGCCGCACACATACCACACACAAAATACAGCACAGGCCACACACAAAATACACTACACGCCACACACAAAATACACCACATGCCACACACACAGTACACACCACACACAAAATACACCACACACACATCACACACAAAATATACACACACCACACATACCACACACCAAATACACCACATACACCACACACCACACACACTACGCACCACACACAAAATATAACACAGATGCCACACACACACATCACACACAAAATACACACACACCATACACACACACACCATACATACCACACACAAAATATGCCACACACACCACACACACAGTGCACAGAACACACACACTTGTCACAGAAAATATACCATGCAAACATACCATGCATGCACACAACACATAACACACCACAAACAAAATACGCTGCACATACACACACCACACACAAAATACACCACACACACACCATGTCATACACACACCACATGCCACGCACCATGCACCACACAAAATAAACCTCACACACCACATACAAAATACACCACACACACCACATACACACACCCTCCAGACACAACACAACACACA
>NW_012106053.1:896621-923093 GCF_000951045.1 Mandrillus leucophaeus | reverse complement strand
TCTTCTCTCTGTGACCCCAGGCAGGGGCGGCGTGGGTGTTGCCTGGGCATTGCACACCCACCTCCCACTGCAGGCTGCGACGCCCCTCTTGCCGGCCTTGTGCTCGTCCCACGGGTCACACCTGCCTATGCAAATGACCTTTGGGACAGGGAAGTCCACTTGCAGCTTGATACCAGGCTAGTGGCTGGGATTCTGGGACCCTGGCTCTCCTCTTTGCAGAAAGGGAATGATAAAAGGAGTGGAAGCTGGGGGACTTCCATGGAGGGCCCCTGACAGATGGCCCCAGTGACGACCTTGTTCAAAACCCAGGAGTGGCCCCTGCCAAGTGCTGAGCGTGTCTGTGGAGCAGATGAGGCCACAGGCACTGGCCACAGGACCACGCTGTCTGGAGAGGAATTCGCACACATTTGCAGGGGTGCAGGGCTGGTGTTCTCGGGATTTTGCCTGGCTTCTTTGGATCCCAAGGTCCTGGGCAGGTGGCTTGGGCCCTGGTGGGTGGAGTCTTTGAAGTGCAATCTGGAGTCTTCGTGCACAGCTGGGCCACCTGGACAGTGCCCATTGTGGTCTCTAGAGAGTTCCTCGAGGATGCGGCCCCTTTCTCCAGACACTGTTGCAGGGGGCGGGGAGGGAGGCCTGCTCTGCATCCCCTGGATGGCAGGACGGGTTCCCACCACGTGTCTGGCTGGGCTGTAGCGTGCAGGGCAGCCAAAATGCACCCTCCAGGTAATCAGGGACCACCCCGTATGGGGAATCTGGTGAGACCTGGGCCTCCACCTGGCCCCCTGTCCGGGGTGCACTGTGGACTCCTAGCTCAGGGGGGTCCCAGGATAGCTGGTGTCACCTGCAGTGGCCGAGGGGCACCTGGTCCTCTGTCTGATGGGGCTGCTTGTGGGGTAGGCCAGGCCCTGGCTCCCTGGCCCTCAGGGCAGGGTGTGGCTCCCCCAGCTCCCCTGCCCTCACACACACCCTTCCAGCCACCTGCGTCAGCATGCTCCAAACACAGCCTTCTGCCCTTGACTTTTCTTCTTCTCCTTTTGTGTTTTAAAAATCAAATCCGCGCCTCAGAAGGCCTCTGGAGCTTGGAGGACCCACGCAGAGGCTGCCTTCTGCCTGTCCTCAGGGGCTGCTGAACTTCTCCTGCCCAGGCTGAACTTTCTGTCTCAGCCCCCGCACTTTCCCAGCCAGGCCGGCTCCTCGTTCCTGCCCATTTTACTCCAGAAGGGAAGCGGGCAGGCCTGGGTTATCCTGCAGGAGCCAGGAGCCTCCTTGGCCAAGCTCCATCCGTGCATAATGGGTGCACCAGTGGGTTGGGGGGTCGGTCCAGGGGAGAAATGGATGTTCACCAGGGGTCAGCATTGGCCTTGAAGTGAGGAGAAAGGTCATCTCGGCAGATAGGTGGCGAGGTGGTGAGCCCCTGGGGCTGAGCACAGGGGCCTCTGGTGAGAGGGGCCTGGCCGTGACCGCAGTGACTGCTCTTCGCTGTCACCTCCTTTGCTCCTCAGGCCACCTGCGCAGAGGGTGTGATCCTTGCATGACTTTGCCGTTGAGGAAATGCAAGGGCGGAAAGTGCGGTCTTGGCGGCAGCCCCAGAACCAGGTGCCCTCTCTCCCGACCTTGCTCCCTGGATGGGGCAGCGCCGCCTGTCCTGAAAAGCTCTGCTGAGGTGTTGGGGGAAGGAAGGCATTGCTGGCAAGAGGAGGGATCCTTCAGAGGGTCTCGGGCAGGGTGGGTGCTACCCTCCAAGTTTACAGTGCTCCCTTCACCCTATCCCCTGCGTTGGACTCGAAGTGGGTCCCCCATGGATCGAGGCTGGTGGCTGCTGGATGTCGGGGCTGGTTTCTGTGGGTTGTGACAATGGTCTCTTGCTGTGACAGTGGGGACCTGTGGGGGTGGGAGCATGATTCGGTGCCACCTCCCTGCCTCTGTGGCCTCCCCACTGGGGCAGGGCAGGGCCCGGGGGTTCTAGAAGGCCCTGGGTTCAGGTGAGTCGGTGCCCTGGGGGACGCTCCTGGCAGAAGACTCAGGAATCCGTGGGAAGACCGGTCCCCAAGACCATTCCAGCTGGACGGCGTGGAGGCAGCCTGGCTCCCACGTGATCTTCCCGGGGTCTATTCAGAAGAGGTCATGGAGCCTTTACAATACACAGTCTTCAAAGCCAGCCTCTGCCTCGGAGAAGGCGGATTTTATTAGCCAGTTCCCTTTCTTCTCCTCCGATTACAGAGGCAGCCAAGCAGGCCTCTGATTCGCTTCACTGGTAGAAGAACACAGACCTTGCTTATAAATAACTGCGCTTTGCAGAACCGGAAAATCCATCTTCAGACCCTCCTGTCCCCAGGGAATGCCTGCACAGTGACAGCTCCCTGCTCCTCCCGCCGGCTGCCTTGGGGACAACCTTGATAGACACGCCGGCCTCAGTTTGGCATGCAGGTATTGAGTACCTGCTGTATGCCCGACATGAGCTGCTTGCTGGCAGAAGGTGACCAGGGGGTGGCTGGCTGGGGGTTGGCGGGTCTCATGGGATCATTTACGTGAAAAGGCAGAGTAAGGACTTGAGTCGGTGCACCTGGGAGAAATGTACACCTGTGGGGTCGGTTGGAGGTCCCCAAAGACAGAGCCACCTGGAAACCCGGCGTGCCCTCTCATTTGGAAAAGGGGCCTTTGCAGATGTAGTTAAAGTCAGGATCTCAAGATGATGGGACCTTGAATTAGGACACACTCAAAGTCCAAAAACAAGTCCTTAGAAGGGAAGAGAAGAAAAAAGAAGCAAACAGACGGGAGAGGGGGCCTCGTGAAGACGCAGCAGGGGCTGGAGTGATGCGGCCACACACTGAGGAGCACCCGCAGCCACCAGGAGCTGGAAGAGGCGGGAAGGATCTTCCCGGGAACTCTGGGAGGAAGCGCAGGCCCGGAACACCTTGATTTCCAACTTCTGTCCTCCAGAACTGTGAGAGCAGAAACTCCTATCTCTAAGCCACGGGTTTGCGGTGATGTGTGACGCAGCCAGAGGAACCGGATAGAGCAGGCACAAGCCGAAGATCTTGTCACAAGGGATTGCAGCCCACATGTGCATGCGTGTGTGTGTGTGTGTGCGCGTGTGTGTGTGTGTGTGAGTGCGCACGTGTGGGGGTCTCCAGGCAGCACGGCTGGCGGATGGGGCCTGGGTCTGATTCCGGTCCACCTCATCTCAAAGAGGGCCCAGAGGGGACAGATGCTTTGTCAGCATGAAGGGGAAGATCTGGATGCCCGTCCTGGAGGTGGAATGCCATGGAGGCAAGGGCTCTTGAGTTGGGGGTTAAGGAAGAAGCTGGTTTTCCTGAGGAGATCGGGGTTAGGGTGGCCAGCCCAGAAATTCTTAACGCTCCTCCTCACATAAATTCAGCATTTGCCAGAGTGAGGGCATGCACCGCTGTTGGCCGGCAAGATGGTTTTATGCGGATGCGGACGGGCATTTGTTATTTTAATAGCTGTGTATCTGCTTTTATGGCTACCTTCTATTTATGGCAAAGGCGCTGGTTTTCCATTCGCAGGGTGATGGAAGGTTTCTTTTCAGTAGTGAGGTGATACCTGGGTATGGTGCAACCCCGGGGGGTTCACAGGGTGGCCCAAGCCCGGGAGACACTGTTTTGGCTTCTCGAGCATCTCCTAAACACCCGGTGTGGAGAAGGGGCTGAGCCTGGGCCGAGCTCCCCTCCCGGGGCTGCCACACACAGACTCAGGACCGTGACTCCGAGAGCCCACTGGCTGGTACACCTTTGAAAGTGACATTTTCATTTTTTTAATCCAAAAGAAAATTGTGAAAAAGATCAACGTTTATGCCCAGACTCCTCCAAGCCATTTCCTGTTCCAATTGGAATCAGTTGTGACCAGCTTCACAGTTACCTGGCATGTTATTAAAAATGGGTCTGATGTTTAGTCTTTTTATTCATGACTTTTTTTGTTTTGTTTTGAGATGGAATTTCACTCTGTCACCCAGGCTAGAGTGCAATGGTGCGATCTCGGCTCACTGAAACTTCCGCCTCCCAGGTTCAAGCGATTCTCCTGTCTCAGCTTCCCGAGTAGCTGGGATTACAGGTGCCCATCACCACTCCCAGCTAATTTTTGTATTTTTAGTAGAGACAGGGTTTCGCCACGTTGGCCGGGTTGGTCTCAAACTCCTGACCTCAGGTGATCCGTCTGCCTCAGCCTCTCAACGTCATGATTTGTTCTTAATGCCCTAATTTATCTTAGTTGAAACACACATTTCTGTTTTCTCTTAAGTTGGTGGCTTGGCCTTGAGAGCAACCTGAAGAGTTCTGTGTATTAAGTTGGTTTCTTCTTGTCTCTGGGATGGGCTGTGAGTCAGGAAGAGGAGAAGGTTCCCGTTTCCTTAGTGAATCTTCTAGAACGGACCGTGGTTCCCCTTGGGTGGAAACCGCCCTCAGAGCCGCAGGCAGGAGTGGGTGTTCCCGTCACAGCCACTCTCTGGATCCTGCCCACTCTCCTCCCATCCCCGTGTGTCTGATCCCCAGGGCTTGCGATGCCTCAGTTGCCCCCAGCCCTGGCCTTGCCCTGGAGGGAGGGCGCAGACAGAGGCAGCCGGGAGTTTCTGGGAGTTTCCGAGGCCTCGTGTTGGACAGGGACATCTTGTTGCTGGAGGGAGTGGGCGCTGACCAGGGGGTGCCCCTCAGGGCTCCAGACAACAGGAGAGAGCCCGCTGTAGGGCAGCGGGGTCACAGGGGGAGGGAGTGACCCAGAGCAGCTGGAGGGTGAATGCTGGAGCCTGGGCCTGACCCGGAGCTGGCCTGAGGGAGGGGCCAGGGCCATCTGAGCCCTGAACTGATGTGGGCAGCACGTTCCCCAGGTGTGGCAGAAGGAGGCGGCACTGGGCTTGCGGAAGCCCATGTAGCTTGGGTCCAGCCCCTCCCAACCTCCCCCAGGGAGTCTCCCTCTCAGGGAAGCCAGCATCCTGGGCGCCTGGGCCAGGCGTCTCTCTCCCCAGGCAGGTGCCTGGGATGCAGTACCCCAGCCTCATGGCCCCAAGTGCCCTTCAGCCACTGAAGTGTGGTGGGTGGTGGTGATGCCCACGGCCCCGGGGCACCTCCCCTCCTTAGCAGGCCTTGCCTGGATTGCAGGAGGCAGGAGGTCCCCGGCAGGTCCCAAGGCTGGTGGGGCCTCCTCAGTAGGCTCTGTGGGGCCAGCCTTGGTCGGGCCCCACCCTGAGGCCTGGGTCTGAGCCAGTGGTGGAGTTGCTGTTGTGGTCAGTGACCCAACCATGGTGCTGACTGCTGTGCCCATGCTGTGCCCAGGGCACTGTGCCAGCCTCCGGCATGGGGCAGGGGAGAGACTGGCCGAAGGCCACATGGGTCTCAAATTAGTGATGGTGACCGATGTGAAGGGACATGTCTTTTCAGGCAGGGAAACTGCTGTGGGCCTGGCACCAGGTAGAGGTTCTGAGCTGGCCGTCCGGGCTGGGTGAGGTCTCAGGGCAGAGGAATGCTGGATGTGGCTGGGGTCAGGGCTTAGGGACTGCTGGGTTGAGGATGACTAGGGCCAAGTTGAGAGAAATATCCCATTGGCCCAGCACCCCAGGTGGCCATGTTGGTACCAGTTGCTCAAAATTGCAGCTTCAATTTACAGCCCCTGTTGGGTGCCTTCCCACCGTGCCCTTGGGTGCAGTGAACTCTGGGAGCCACCGCAGCCCAGGGAGTCCCCAAGCAAGGCCAGCTGGAGCCCGGAGCCATCCTTTACTATGGCCTCCCTAGGCCTCCACTTCCCAATCTGTGAAATGGGACAGTAAGAACTCCCACTGAGCTCCCCCTGAGGCCACGTCCTGTTGGCGTCCTGCCCCGCTGTGGCCCCCAGTGCAACTGTGAGCATCCCAAGGTGGTGAAGGGGTCCCTTATAGCACACAGAGTGCATGGCGCTGCGGCCCAAGGGGACCCCATTAGTGTCGGTGTCGGCCCCCATTTTCGTTGTTTTTCCTGTTATTTTCTCCATCTTCTGAAGTCCTTCTGTAAGGAATTGTGGTTTCCTGGGAGACCCATTGTGATAAATGCCAGAAAACAAAAGCCTTTTGCCAGGGCGCTGAGGCCTGTGGATACTCCCAGGCCCTGGTCATGCTCCTGTGCCCACAGAGTGGCCCTGTATTCGCTCTTCCTCTGGGATGCACAGGGACGGTGAGAGGGAGGCACGCGGCTGCTCTTGGCCAGTGGAACTGCCCGGCGTTGGGGTGCAGCCGAGACCCAGCGAGGCTCGGGGACTGCAGACTGTCCTGCAGATCCTGGCAGGCTTCGGCTGTCTGACCCACACGGATGGGCGAGGAGAGAAATAGGGGACCAGCGGGACGTTCTGGGGTGCATGCATGCGGGGAAGCTGTTACTGTATTCTGAGCACCCGCTGCACGTGTTGACAAGCTCTGGGCACACACACGAGTGTGCACAGGCAGCCTTTGAGGGCTGTACCCATGGGGATTAGAAGATGGGACTGGAATAGGGAGGGCTGGGCCCCACCCCCTCAGAGACATAGCCTGAAAACAAGGGCGATGCAGGACTCCAGCACCTCGCACAGTCCTCAGGGCAGCTCTGGCGTGACTGATCACCGTGGAGTCTCGTGCTCCCATCAGCTGCCGGCCATGTCTGCATCCTGCCTTTGAGCAGCTGCACAGCCCTCACCTGTGGGTGTCCAGAGCCTTCTGCAGAGGCCAGACTACCACTCAGTGGCCCCCGCATTTCTGTTGTCTACCAGGAGCACTGTCTGTATTTTTAAGAGGCAGACGGATAGCAGTACGGACAGACGGATGGGTGGAAGGACAGGTGCCCTGCCAGGATGCATCACTCAGCCCCGGACGCAAGTTTGCAGCTGGAGCTGAGTTTGCCTCCTGGACACATTTTTTTTGTGTGTGTGCTCAGAGCAGCCCTTGGGACTCTCCCGTGTCCCCAGCACACCTTCAGCTGAGCAGGGTGCCTGCACCCCTGAAGGACTTTGCAGACCAGCTCTCCCTGTCCACACTGGGTACACAGAGCCCCACGCAGGGTGGTTCTAGAAAGGAGTGCTGCCTTGAGCCCGTGGCCGGGTGGCGGTGGTAAGCCTGAGTCTGGCTTTGGAATTAGGCCCCTGAGTGTGGCCCTGCTGCTCTCGTAGCCCTGAGTTTGCCACCTGCATGCCCCAGTTGGGGCCTGCCGGTGGCAAAGCAGTTCCCTTTCCACCTGCTCAGGGGCTGTGCAGCCATGGGGCCTGGGAGGAGGCACCTCCACCACCCCTGGTCAGCTCCAACCTCAAACTTCAGGGAGACACTGGTTCCCCAAATGGTTGCCTTTTCCGTGTTCCCCTCTGCCCTGCGCCTCAGTGGCGATGTGGTCGTGCTCGAGGGCTCCAGCGGGCGTTAGCGGGAGTGGTTGCAGCTGACAGAGCAGAGACCGTCCTTGTCCTGTGGACGAGGCCGGGGAAGTGGACGTGTGTTAGATCCGCAAGTGCCGCCGGTAGCTATGAGGAGCTCCCCGGTCAGGAGAGCCCAGGTCTCCTCTCTGGATTGAAGCCACTGGGGCTGTGTGGGGGCCACCAAGACGGCCCACATCCGTTCCATGGACAAGCCACAATAAGGGAGATGTCACACATCTTCAGACGTGCTGCCACAAGTGATGTAGCGGGCAGCCTGCCCATCAGGCTGCAGGGGACAGCGGTGCCTCTGGGGACCGGTTCCCAGCAGCCCTGGAGGTCCTCTTGCACTGTTTAATTAGTGTCTGCACGGGGTCGCGCTCACATCAAGGTGCTCTAATCCTTTAAGAACTGAGATTGTCTCCAACTACAGCTGAGTTACAAGCTGCATAGATTAAAACTTCTCATATATGGTATCTTGTAGCCTTATTAAGTGGCAAGATTATGCAAAAAAAAATCTCTAAGTATGATAATGCACCTTTCGCCGTGGTTTGTAACAGGACATTTGTTATCTCTCATTCTGCTCTAATTAAGCTCCATTCCGGAGGAATTAGTGGTATTACTGTTTAAATCTTAAATTTTGTGTTAAGAAAGCGTGTTCCAAAGCTTTTGAAATGCATCTTGAAAGCAGTGCCTGAATTAACAGGTTTAACAAGGAGTGAACGTAGGAATTTCAAAGCTCGGCTAATCTGTGGAAATCATGGTAGCTGTGCCAGATTTATTTTTCATTTAATTAAAACAAAAAGTTGTTTTGCCGAAAGTTATCCGGGTAAAGTTGCTTCAGAGAAGGCAAGAAGCAGTGTTGAAGAGATGCGGCCTTCTGGGGCCCAGGGCTGAGCGTTGGTTTCTGTTGACCACGCTGTGCCTCCATGGCCTGTGTGTCTGGGTCTGGGCTCTGGGCCCCGGGCTCTGGGATGGCGTCAGGGGTAAGGGACAACAGCCGCCTCCTGCCGTGGCCCTCGCTGATTAATGCTCCTCAGCGCAGCACATTCTCAACATTGTGTCAAGGGGCAAGGCTGAGAGCGTGGTTTTATTACTGTTTTTGAAAATCACAGGCTTTATGTTTTAGGGCGGTTGTAGGGTTATAGAGAAATTGAGCAGATGGTACCGTTTCCATTTAGCCTCTCCTGCCCCTCCCATCGTCCCCACAGGGTCCTGTGATAACAGCTGGCACGAGGGAGGCGCGTGAGTGACAAGTGAGGAGTGACATTGACACACTGTTATTAACCGAGGCCCATGGTTCACACCAGGGCTCACTCTTGGCCTGGTGCATTCTGTGGGTTTGGACCCACGTATCGTGATGTGCGTCCGCCGAGATTGTAGCATACAGGGGGGCGCCGCTGCTCTAGGGCTCCTCTCTGCGGGATACCATCATTTTCATTTCATTTGGTTTTGTTTTCGAGACAGGGTCTCCTTCTGTCACCCAGGCTGGAGTGCAGTGGTGTGATGTCAGCTCACTGCAGCCTTCACCTCCCAGCTCCGGTGATCCTCTCGCCCCAGCCTCCTGAGTAGCTGGGATCACAGGTGTGCACCACCACGCCCGACTAGTTTTTGTATTTTTGTAGAGGTGAAGGTCTCGCTGTGGTGCCCCAGCTGGTCTCAAACTCCTGGGCTCAGGCGATCCTCCCGCCTTGGCCTCCCAAAATGCTGGAATTCCAGGTGTGAGCCACCGCACCCGGCCAATTTTAAAAAGAACACCAGAAAGTACCATTCATGTAAATTTCTTTACCTTGTGAACCACCATTGATGGTCCCAGAGGGCAGATGGTCGGTGCCTTCCCTGAGCATGTCCCCAGAGTGTCCCCAGGAACACCTGCCACCCCTTTCACCACTCCACCGTGGCCCCCAACACCTGGGCCTCAGTTTCCTTGCTGTTCCCCTCTCCTCCCGCTGGCTCACATGCAGAGTGTCCCAGGAGCCACCTACAGCCCCTTTCACCACTCCACCACGGCCCCCATCACCTGGGCCTCAGTGTCCCTGCCGTTCCCCTCTGGCTGACTCACTTGTGAGGGGAAACCCACCACTTGTGGTCATATCTGCACCCCAGCTTCTGGTTCTTGGCTGAGTCTGACTTCATCATGCCCTTCATTGTCATCCTTTCAGAAAACTCTCACGGACACCTCTCAGCCGACTGGCTCCAGACACATGTGGTAGGCACAGGCTGAGCTGCTGCTGTCTAGGAGTGGAGACCTGGTGAGGCTGGAAATGCCCCAGAAGGGGGGCTTCAGAGATGGAGAAGGGACAGCCGGTTGGACCAGCGCATGGGCCGATTATGATGACTTGATCGTGATGCTGATGGCGTGAACACAGGAGTCCCGGCCCTCCGCGGTGGGGGGAGTGTATCTGTCAGGCGTGAACACAGGAGTCCCGGCCCTCCGTGGTGGGGGGAGTATATCTGTCAGGGTTCTTTAGAGAACAGAACCAGTGGGACCTCGAGAGAATGAGAGGGAGCAAGGTTTCCCTTTTTAAAAATAAGCTTCTGCAGTTTCGCAGGCTGTCAGTTTGAAATCTGCAGGGAAGAGGGCAGGCTGGAGATGCGGCGAGAGGTGTAGCTGGAGTCATGAGGCCTCCGCTGGCGAATTCTTTTCGTGCTTGAGGAAGGTGCATTTTTGTCCGTTGAGGCCTTCACCTGCTTGGATAACGACCCACCCACAGTATGGGGGCCATCTGCTTTATGCTGAGTCACCGATTCAGGCATTACTCTCATCCAAAAAACTCCTTCACAGAAACATCCAGAATCATTTGACCAAACCTGTGGGCACTGTGGGTCTGTCAGGGGCACACATGTTACCCATCACTTCGCGGTTATTTCAGGGGGGCAGTGGCGAGGGGCTGGCGCTGTGATCATGCTTGGTGTTTACGGCGTGGGGCGGAGGGAGACCACACGGGAAGGGACGTCTCCTCCTGGTGCCACCTCCTGGGAGACTGGCCATTTCATGGGTCCAGCAGTGGCCGCATCTCAGGCGAGTGTGTGAGTTGACCTCATGTAGGCTGCCATGGTGTCACCGGCTGACCTGGTTTCACTCACACTTCTCACACCAAATGTGTCGGTTTTTCACACCACCCAGTTCTCCAACTTTCTAGACACCAACTGAATATCTGGCCATTTAATTAAATTGTACTCTAATTTAATTCAGTTCCCAGACTACTGCCCAGAGGTAGCTGAGACCTCACTGAGGAAGGGCTGAGTCCCACAAGACTGCTCCCCCTTCAGACACCAAATCCAAGTGCCACACGGTCACCTGTATTTCTGACTGATTGGATTTAAGTCGGAGTTTCCACCACCTGCTCCTGGCATTCCATCGTTTGCTAGAATGGCCCACAATCCTCAGGAAGCCCTTTGCTTGCCATTCCCTGCTTGTTGTAAAGGGTATGACTGGGGCTGTGCCAGCTGGCAGAGGTGCATAGGGCCAGGGGAGGGGTATGGGTGCTGAGCCCCCATGTCCTCCCTGGGCGAACCTCCCTCCCAGCACCTTTCTGTGTTCACTGAGCTGAAAGCTTGCTACCTCCATCCCCCTCCCCGCCGCCCATCTTTCAGGAGTTTGATGTTTCCTTGGGTACATATGATTGACACATCCTTGGCCACTGGTGATTAACAGTCTCCATCCCCTTTCTGGAGCTGGGGATGATAAGACAGAAAGTCCCAATGCACTCAGCCTACCTTGGTCTTCCTGGCCACCAGCCCCCATCCTGAAACTCCCTAGGGCCCTGGCCTTCGGTCCACTCCTCAATATGCACAAGACGCTTCCCACTGCGGAGATGGCGAGGGCTTGAGGAGCTGGGACAGAGACTGAACGTGTTTGTGACTGCATCGCATCTCTTGGGCCATCGGGTGCCATGGGCAGGTTGGACGTCACAGGCCCACAGGGCGCTGGTTGTGGGCAGGTAGGCTTGAGGCTCGTCAGCAGCCACTGAACAGACTTAGCGTGGCACACAGAGAGCGTGACTGCAGGGCAGAGCCTGGCATCCCTCACAGGCCAGGGAGTGGATGGGGCCTGATGTGACAGCCCTGGACCCCGTGCGTGCCAGGAGCACGATGTGTTTGCAGGAGTCTCCTCCACTTCACAGGCCCTGCCTTCTGGAGGGTTTGGGAGCTGCCATGGCCAGCCAGCCACATAGAGACGTGTCGGCTGCCCCTCGTTCTGCTGGAGCAGGCTTGCTCGACCCCGGCACTGCCAACGTTTGGGGCAGATCATTCTTCCGTGTGGGGCGCCCTGTGCTATGTGGGGGTTTGAGCAGCATCCTGCGCCTCTACCTCCAGTTGAGATGGCCACAGAGGCCTCCAGGCTGAGCATCTCTGCTTGAGGGGAGCTGTCATGGCCTAGAACACAGGCTGGGGGCCGCTGGTCCAGCAGGAGCCTTCCTGCCTCGATTCCCTCTTGGCCTGCAGTGAGTGTTTGCAGCTCTCCCCTGTCTGTCTCCTGACTTCCCCTGGGCTGGTCTGGTCTTGTTTGTTGCCCTGTTTCTGCCAGACCGTGAGATTCCAGTGAAAATAAAACAGCGGTGGATAGAGGGGCTGAGTGTGGCCCCCCGAGGCCCTGGGACGTCTTTTACCATTGCGCTGTCACAGCTGGCGTCTCCCCTGGTCAGTTACTACTATGC
The DNA here is from genome assembly GCF_000951045.1 of Mandrillus leucophaeus. Taxonomy (NCBI): domain Eukaryota; kingdom Metazoa; phylum Chordata; class Mammalia; order Primates; family Cercopithecidae; genus Mandrillus; species Mandrillus leucophaeus. The sequence goes on along the minus strand of NW_012106053.1, from coordinate 911,079 downwards.
AACATCCCCAAATAACAGTGCAGGGGGCACATAAGTGAGGATGTGGTGAAGGGAAATGGAGGAGTGGACGAGGAGGGTGCCCAGGGGAGGATGGCGCCCAGCCCTGCCGAGATGGTGCCTACCATGGGCAGTAAGGAGGTCTGCATGAGAGATGCAGGGACACAGGAGGCCAGGGCAGGATCCTGCCTCCTACGTGCACAGGTCCAGTGGGGATCAGAGCGGAGGCCTCGCGCCAGCTCTGGGAGATGAAGGGGCCCGAGGCAGCCCTTGTAGCCACATGGGCCTTGTCATGGTTAGGCCTTTTCACTCTGTGTTCCGAACTGTGCAGTGTATACGTGTGGGCATAGATGTGTGGACGTGCACATGCTTAGGGCTTTGCGTGTGTCTGTCTGTGTGACTTCATGTGTGTGCGTCTTCACTGGTGACGTGTGTGCAATAATTCCTCCTCCCATTTCACTTTCTCTGGTTTGGGTTCCATTCACCCAACTACGATGTTGAAAATATTACATGGAAAATCCCAGAAATAAGCAATTCATGAGTTTTAAGTTGTGTGCCCTTCTGAGTAGGGTGGTGGCGGCTCCCATGGTCCCACTTTGTCCCACTCGGGGCATGAATCGCCCCTTTGTCCATCACACCCAAGCCATAGCCGCCACGTGCCCACTGGTCACTTCGTAGCCAGGGCGGTTATCGGATTGACCATCCCGGCAAGGCTCGCAGGGCTTGTGTTCAAGGTCAGTAGAGCCTGATGCTCAGTCCTGGTGCTCATGTCATTCCCCCGGCTCCTTTTCCTCACATGGCCATGGGGCCATCTTGGTCATCCAGAAGAAAGAAATACGTACAGTCAGATATTTACAGAGAGACCCATGTTCACATGGCTTTAATTACAGCCTGTTATTAGAATTGTCCTGTTTGATTACTAGTTATTGCTGTTAATTTACACACTTTGTCATAGGTTTGTATGTAGAGGACAAAAACGTGGTGTGTGTAGGACTCAGTACTGCCCCTAGTTCCAGCATCCACTGGGGGTCTTGAATGTATCCTCTGCAGAGAAGGAGGCTCCTCTCTCTCTTCATATATCCTTGTATGTGACATGTGTGTGCTGTATATATCCTATATCTTTTTTTTTTTTTTTTTTTTTGAGATGGAGTTTTCGCTCTTATTGCCCAGGCTGGAGTGCAGTGGCCCAATCTTGGCTCACTGCAACCTCCCCCTCCCAGGCTCAAGCGATTCTCCTGCCTCAGCCTCCAGAGTAGCTGGGACTACAGGCATGCACCACCATGCCCGGCTAATTTTTGTATTTTTAGTAGAGACAGGGTTTCACCATGTTGGCCAGGCTGGTCTCGAACTCCTGACCTCAAGTGATCCACCCACCTTGGCCTCCCAAAGTGCTGGGATTACAGGCGGGAGCCACCGCACCTGGCCCCTTGTGTCTTTTGAATGGGTCCTTTACATTGTACAGATTTTAGAAGGTGCAAAGCAGCATTCTGCGAAGTTTTCCCCTGAACCCAGTTCTTCTCCCTCCCGCTCCAGGTATGTGTGTTCTACCTAACACGAGTGCATGCCTGCACACACATACACCCTACGCCATCTGCGAGAGTGTGCCCTATGCCTTTTCATGTCTCACTCCTTTGGCATATTTCTGGAAGCTCTCCCCAGAGCAGTGTGCGGCCAGTGGCCTTGTTCCTCCACACAGTCGCACACCATTCTGTCCAGTGCAGGCTTTGATTCGTTGATGGGCTGTCTCATGGCCGGCGTGTACAGACTGTGCCAATGTGAGCGACGTGTACCTTCCAGTCCCTGTGAGTGGGCACGCTGGTGGGATAAGCCCTCAGAGGTCTGTGGCTGGCACCAGCCTCCATCAAGGGCAACTACAGGACCCTCTGGGTGGTGTGAGAATGTGTTGACTGCCCAGCCCGCGTCCAGGGCACATGCCCTCCGCCCTCCGCATCTTCCCCAAGCCACAGTCAGTAAAGGGCCTCTCCTTGTAGTTTGAATTTGCACCTTGTCCTCAGAGGCAGTGTGCATAGGGGAGGGAGACAGGAGGAGACGGCTTGGAGGAATGCACAGGCACCTGCCTTTCTGGGGCCACCCTGCCCACAAGCACACCAGCCAGCCATTCCTGGACGTGGGGGCCTGGCTTGGGCTCCAGGGTCCCTGGGTGACGGCTGTGTAGCTTTCTCCAAGTCACTGAGGCATTGTGAGAATGGGGACCCGTGGGGTGGCCCTGAGGACCTCACTGGCGCTGTGGATGGAACATGCCCAGGAGGCATCCGTGGAGGGGCGTCCATCAGGGTTTGTGCCCTGAGTACTTTTCACCTCCTTGCAGTTTGTATTCTTGGCCCATTTTGCAGGGAATGTTTGTGTCCTGGCTGTACGACTCCCCGTTTTCTGCCGCCTGGGCCCTGTGTTTTTGTAGTAACAGAGATATCATATCCTGGACCATTGTGACCTCTGGTGTAGACAGGCTTGGCTTGCCGCACATGTCTGTTGGACTCTGGCTGTGGCCATTTCTCAGGGGACTGTGTGGCCCTGCAGTGTCCAATGCCTGCCAGAGTCCGGTGACGACCTGGTGAAGGAATGAGTCAGTGGGTGACAAGAGAGATGGTTTGGCCAGATGCTTGAGCTTCACAGATGGAACCTGGACCCTGAGAGGTTACTGGTGTCACATGGGGCCATTGAGATGTGCGGGGCTGGAGGGGCCTCTGCCAGTCTATGAGGCTGATGCCCCTGAGGCCGAGAGGCCCAGACAGGGACCCCCCATCCCCTGCTCTACCAATGCCTCCTGGACGTGTTTCATCCACAGCCCCAATGAGGTCCTCAGGGCCACCCCACCAGTCCCCATTCTGACAATGGCTGCGTGACTTGAAGAAAGCTACACAGCCATCACCCAGGGACCCTGGAGCCCACGCCAGGCCCCCCACATCCAGGGCCTGCTGGCTGTTGTGCTTGTGGACAGGGTGGCCCTGGAAAAGTGGGTGCCCGTGCATTCCTCTGGGCCCTCTCCTCCTGGCTCCATCTCCTGTGTGCACTGCCTGTCCTCAGTTCCGGTGAGGGGAGGGCTTGAGTGCCCGGAGGCTGCTCTGCCCACATGGCATGGCTGGGCCCACCCACTCAGTGGTGAGTCATGGACAGATGAGATGCCCACCTGAGGGAGGCGGCCACAGCAGCACCACGCTGGGCAGCAGGCACATGTGGCGGGGGGTGATCGCCCTGGGGACAGTGGTGCCGGGTGTCTGACGGTCTCCTTGTGCCCCCGCCTGCTGGTGGAACATTAAGGCAGGGCTTCCTTTTCCGCCTCTGCCCCAGGAGGAGCCGCTACAGGGCCCAGGGGATGGCTCAGAGGTGCCAGAGGGTACCTTCTGGACCTGGCCTGCCTGTCCCCAGGGGCATGGTCTCCTGCAAGGCACTGCCCTGGCGCTGCGCTGAGCAGAAGGACAGGCACACAGATCTCCCCCAGCCAGCACGCGGAGGTGCAGCTGCCTCTCCCTTTTGCTGGAGGTTTTACATTCTGGGGAGGAGGTTTTGCTTCCTCAAATGTAGCTTTTATCGTAACACAGGCACTGCTGCCGCCTGCGGTCCTCTCTGGCCGGGCCAACTTGACTGAGAAGCAGCAGGTGGAGCCTCAAGGGGCTGGCAGAGTGGAGGACGCTGGCTCCCAACTCGCGCGCCTCAGGGAGTGCCCAGAGGGGAAAGTGAATGGGTGGCAGTGGTCGGAGCCCCCTGTCCTGGAGGCATATTCCCCATTGCTCACTCTTCTCATTATTTTGGGGACCTGTGGACCCCGATGACACCCATCCGGGGGTTTAGTTTTGACAATCCAGGTATCCCCGTGGACAGCACTGGACTGCGCGTGTCTCATTCACACCCTGCGACAGGCGTGCAAGCTGCCATGGATGAATTCTCCCTGTGTTATAAATGAAGGAATTGCAGCTCAGAAAGGGGCATCGACGTGCCCAGCCGCACAGCACAGGCAGCCGCTGGACCCCCCTTGGCCACAGTACAGGCAACCTTGGACCGAGTGTTTGCGTCTCAGGCACCGCGTTCCTTGTTTTAGGACAACACTCTGATCCTGTATGTGTGCCTTGAGGACCTTCGGTGCCTCTGGAGTCATTTGTGACATGGGCGTGACACCACTCAGACGTGTCCTCTGCATTTTGCTGCAGATTCCATGTTGTTTTCTCATGGTGTTCCAGACTGGTTCTGGGTCTGAGCTGCCGTGGTGGGTGGGGACAGCAGGAGATGGCTCCTGCCCAGCAGAACCCTTGTGGGAAGACCTGGGCTGGCACCCACTTGATTTGCCCAGGCCACTCTGGTGCTGCAGGGAGTGCTCAAGCTTGGCAGTCTACACTCGTGGGCTCTGGCTCTGATCCCTCCACTCACTGGCCTGGGGCCAGGTCCTCTTGCTTTGTTTTCCAAATTTCTCCCATGGAAGGTGAGCACATCTGGGAGGTGTGCGAGCCCCCAGCTAGCTTGTGGTGCCCTTCTGATGTAGCTGCAGCCCATAGATTTTTTTCCCTCCTTCCACTCTTATAATGTCCTCCAAGGAAGAGGACTTTGAGGAGGATCGAGGGGCCCAGGACAGGCTGGGTGCATTTTCCTTTTAGGTTCTGGGGAGGAGGAGATGAGTATTACAGTAGTAATGGTGGTGTGGGAGATGATACTGTGAATATGATGAGGGTAATGAGGATATAAGTGGTGATGGCAATGAGGAGATCTTGGTGGTGTTGATGTTAATGACGGTGATTATGGAGATCATGGTGTTGCTGCCAGTAATGGTGATGATGCTGCTGATGATGATAAGGAAGAGGTGGAGGACTGAATGACGATGGTGATATGGTGGCAATGATGGTGATGATGATGGTAATGATGGTGATGGTGATGGTGGTGGTGATGGTGATGGTAATGGTGGTGATGGTGATGGTAATGGTGGTGATGGTGATAATGTGGTGATGGTGTTGATGGTGATGGTGATCATGGTGGTAATGGTGATGATGATGGTGGTAGTGATGGTGATGATAGTGGTAGCGGTGATGGTGATGGTAATGATGGTGGTCATAGTGATAATGATGGTGATGGTAATGATGGTGGTAATGGTTGTGATGGTGGCAGTGGCAGTGATGGCGATGGTGATGGTAATAATGGTGGTGATGGTGATGATGATAGTGGTGGTAATGATGGTGATGGTGATGATGATAGTGATGGTAATGATGGTGATGGTGATGATAGTGATGGTAATGATGGTGATGACGGTGATGGTAGTGATGGTGGTGATGGTTATGGTGATGGTGGCGGTGGCAGTGATGGCGATGGTGATGGTAATAATGGTGGTGATGGTGATGATGGTGATGGTAATGATGGTGATGGTGGTGGTGATGATGGTGGTGGTGATGGTGATAATGTAATGGCGATGGTGATGGTAATGATGGTGGTGATGGTGATCATGGTGGTAATGGTGATGATGGTGGTGGCAGTGATGGTGATGATGATGGTGGTGGTGGGAGTGATGGTGATGGTGATCATGGTGGTGATAGTGATGATGATGGTGATGGTAATGATGGTTTGATGGTGATGGTGGTGGTGGTTATGGCAATGGTGATAATAATGGTGGTGATGGTGATGGTATTGATGGTGATCATGGTGGTCATGGTGATCATGGTGGTGGTGGTGGCGGTGATGGTGATGGTAATAATGGTGGTGATGGCAATGATGGTGATGGTGATGATGAAGGTGATGGTGATGGTGATGATGGTGGTGATGGTGATGGTATTGATGGTGATCATGGTGGTAATGGTGATGATGATGGTGATGGTGATGATGACGGTGGTGGTAGCAGTGACGGTGATGGTGATGATGATGGTGGTGACAGTGATGGCGATGGTGATGGTAATGACAATGATGGTTGTGGTGGTGATAGGGCCTACTTTTTTATGTGTTACTGATTTTCATCCACCATCTTCTTTAATTCTAACAGCCCAACTAGGATGCAGGCAGGCACTTTACATGTGAGATATCTGAGGTTTTGAGAGGTTAAGAAACTTGCCCAAGGCCCAAAGTTTGTACCTGGGAGGCCTCTAAATTTGAACTTCAACTTGAGCCTGATTGATTCTAAAATTGAGGCCTTGCCCCCTCAGCCTGTGACGTATACTGAAAATGATTAGCATTCACTTAGAGGGCTGTAGGGTCCTTGTATCTTGTCATAGCCATCCCAAGTCCCCACCCACAGTTGGGGTGCCTGGTGCTAATCCTGGGGCATAAGCGTCCATGAGGGCAGGTTCCGGGAAGCCCAGAGTCCCTCATGGGTTCACAGCCCCTGCGGTGGACAGGGAAGGGCCTGCCCCTTCTGGTGGATCCCCAACTCTGTGTGCTGGGTGGCTGGAGGAGGCAGCAGTGGGAGATGACTCAGCCTGGTGAGCCTGATGAGTCAGCACAAGGTCTGACCTTGGGAGGCTTCGGAGCCGGGCACCTGTCCTGCCGTGTGACTGCTGGTGCACCTGCCCCAAGAGCCCCGTGAGAGTCAGCAGCAGGGCTCCGCTCTCCTCCACCTCCTGGAGGTCATTGAGTCCCTGTACCAAACCCTGGAACCCCAAAATCCCACCTCCAGGAATTTGTCCTGGGGCACAAGGAGAGAGAGACGGAGACCTCAAGGCCTGCTCCCTCTGGAGAATCGTGGTGGCGAACCGTCGGAGACAGCGTGCACTCCAGGTTGCAGACTGAGCAGATCTCAGCCCCAAGGGATACTCCCTTCCACAAGCAGAGAAAATTCGTGATATTTTGAGAACTGAAAAAAAGTAGGTTTAAGCAGCAGGCAGGATGATCGCAGTGTTGCTGTAGGTATTTGTCTGGATATAGATGTGCGTGTTTCTATGAAGACATCCGGAAAGCTGAAATACTGAAATAAGGATTTGGGGAAATGAGGATTTGGAGTGGCTACTAGAGTGGTGGGATTATCTGTGGAACTTACTTTCTTCTCTGATTGTCTTTTTATACAAAGGGCGTGTTTACTTTCATATGCAAAAGCCTGTTATTGAAAAGCGGTTTTGCTGCTGCTCTCTTTGCTGTGGAACTGGCGTCTGGGATTCAGCCTGGATTAGCGATGGCTGCTTACAGGTGCTGTGTGTTTCCCCTGCCTGGCTCCTTACCTGGAGGCCTGGGTGCAGAGGGAAGGAGACTTGCTCTTGGCATGAGGAGAGGGGCCTGGGGTGCTCTGATGATTTAGTGCTGCCGGACGCTGGGGCTCCGAGCCAGGCCCTTGCCTGTGACGGCCAGTGCCGGGCCTGCTTCACGTGACAGTACACGCTGACTTGCTTCTGCCCAGGTTTCGCTTCCACTCTGTGCCCAGGGCAAACAGTAACTCACGTCCTGCATCACTTTTGCTGATGCAGTCACCACGTGTCCTCAGGGGTCTTGGGGCAGATCCAGACCAGGCTCTTGGGATGTCTGAAGAGGAAGCTGTGTCCCTACACAGTGGGACCTCACCTAGGCCTGCAGGCAGGGCCCGGTCCCGTTAGCCTCGGAGGCAGTGCATGGGCCTGCGACCAGCCTGGGGCTGATTAGGGCTGGCCCACCCATCCCTAGTACCTCAGCCTGGGGCAGGTCTGTCCCAGGTTCTGATTAGGGCTGGCCCACCCATCCTAGGTACCTCAGCCTGGAGCAGGTCTGTGCTGGGTTCTGATTAGGGCTGGCCCACCCATCCCGGGTACTTCAGCCTGGAGCAGGTCTGTCCCAGGTTCTGATTAGGGCTGACCCACCCATCCTGGGTACCTCAGCCTGGAGCAGGTCTGTCCCAAGTTCTGATTAGGGCTGACCCACCCATCCTGGGTACCTCAGCCTGGAGCAGGTCTGTCCCAAGTTCTGATTAGGGCTGACCCACCCATCCCGGGTACCTCAGCCTGGAGCAGGTCTGTCCCAGGTTCTGATTAGGGCTGGCCCACCCATCCCTGGTACTTCAGCTTGCAGCAGGTCTGTCCTGGGTTCTGGGAGACAGGGGTGCCAGAAGGGTCTGCAGCAGGCAGACCCAAAGGAGAGTGGTCCAGTTCATTTAAACAACAACAAAAAAAAAACCGTCAAAATGAAAACTTTCCATCTTTTTCTTGGTCTAAGTCCTGCCGTTTTCTGACCCCCCCGGGGGTCCTGAGGAGTGAGGGAGCTACGACTTGTGGGGAGGGTGGGGTCATTTCCTTTTGGAGAAATTCTGCTCCTCCTTGGGTGGTAGGAGGTCCCGGGCCCACCCTTCTCCAGGCCTGGGGAACGTGGAAGGAATTCTCACACCACGGCAGCTCAGGGCTTGGGGCTGGACAGACAGAGCGAGGCAGTGAGCCAGACCCTCCCACGTCCCTGGGCTGCCAGACCCCTGCTTCTCGGGGGTCTTGGTCTCTTTTCAAGACCCACCACTGATGCTGATTTTGTTTCTCCTCTAAAGTCAGTAGATGTCTAGGATGTGTTTAGGAAATACAGAAACAGCTCAGGAGACCCTGTCATCCAAGAAGCTTCCTATTTTCTCACTATCCAGCACAGCAGCCGTCAGCCATATTCACGATACCTCCTTCCAGTCCTTTTTTCTCTGGACATTTATGCTGCTGAAGTGTGCGCTGAAATACAGTTTTACATCTGGGTTTTCTCACTCATGAACACATGATACTGTTATTTATTTTATTTTATTTTTTTCCCGGGAGCCTCTCTTCCAAAGTTGACTCCTCCATCCTCCACTTGGGGCCACGTGGATGGGTGTCCATGTAGGAAGTCATCTTACTATTTTTTTTTCCCGGGAGCCTCTTCCAAAGTTGACTCATCCATCCTCCACTTGGGGCCAAGTGGATTAGTGTCCCTGTAGGAAATCATCTTAGCGGCAGCTACGTCTACTTTTCCCCCAGACATGCTGCAGTTTTCCCGGCGTTGTATACGGTTCCTGAGTTGGTCACATCCTGCTGACCGTGATGGTGGAAGCATTTTAGAGAATCCTCTTGGCGCCAATCCTGGTGAGGAAGGGCTGTTTTTACCTGTGTGTGCCAGGCGTTGGTTGGGGGCGGTGGAGCCATGGTTCCTTGAGGAATTGCAGAGTGCGGTGGAGGGGCTCTGGAAGCCCGCTGGCCTTTGTCTGCTCGAAGCCATAGCTGCAGGCCTTCGTTCCAGCAGAGGGCAAGCACCCGGTGCGTGGAGTTCTGTGCCCCATGGCAAGGCTTTCTCTGGTAACACCCCAGGTTTGCAGGCCTCGTGCCGTAGCGGAATAGGCCCATGCTTTGCTGTCTGCAGTATCTGATGGACCGTCAGCTGGACGTTGGACATTCCTGAGGAGTGGTGTGGGCAAGCACTTATTCTTACAAGTCAAGTGGGTTTGGTTCATTTGAATGGGTTGGGGGAGCGTCGGGAGGCCCCTTGGCTGCGTTAGCGAGGGCACATTCTGTCCTTGTGGAGCGACGGCCCTGGCAGAGGAGAGCAGTGCTGTCGGGATGGACATGCGTAAACAGGTGGGCGGCGGTGGGTTCTAAGGAGGAACCTCTACTTGGGTGTGAAATGCACGTCTCCCAGCTCAGCAGGGTCCTGGGTGAGGCCTGAAGAGAGAGATTGTGTTTTCAGAAATTGAAGACACATTGGGCAACATCCAGATGCCAAGGGAGGAGCCAAGTTTCCGAGTTAAGAGACCTTTGTGGATGCTCGGCCAGGCAGCTGCCCAGTCTGAGACCTGTGGCATCACTGGGCATGCGTTGTCCGTGGTGTGAGACCTGTGGTGTGAGGCCATGCGTCGTCCGTGTATGAGCCCTGTGACATCACTGGGCATGCGTCATCCGTGGTGTGAGGCCATGCGTCGTCCATGTATGAGACCTGTGGCATCACTGGGCATGCGTCGTCCGTGGTGTGAGACCTGTGACATCACTGGGCATGCGTCATCTGTGTATGAGACCTGTGGCATCACTGGCCGTGCATCATATGTGGTGGGACAGGGCACTGGGGCCAGGAGGAGCGGGACGGGGCCTCAGACCTCGCCTCTGCCCACTTCTGCTCATGCACAGCTCCTGAACCCAGGACGGGGCCGCCCCTGTTTCTCTTGCACAAGAACCACCAGGATTCTGAAGCCCACAGACCCGAGGATGATGTATGAGTTCCCCGAGGCCGCTGTGACCAAGGGCCACAGGCCAGGCGGCCTCTACACGACTGACGTGGAGCTGCCCGTGCTTCTGGAGGCCGGGGGTCTGGCGTCAGGGTCCCGCAGGTCTGCTTCCTTCTGAGGGTCCCAGGACAGAAGCCTCTCCAGCTGCTCTCCGGCCACCCGTGGCCCAGGCACCCCTTGGCTTCCGCCTGCCTCCCGCCAGCCTCTGTGTCCACCACACACAGCCATCCTCCCTCTGTGTCCTAACCTCCTCTTGTAGTGAGGTCACCAGTCATACGGGATTGAGGCCCACCCTGATGACCCTCGCCTAACTTGATTACATCTGCAAAGACCCTGTTTCCAAAGAAGGTGACAGTCACAGGCCTCAGGGGTTAGAACCTCAGCATGGTTTTAGGGGGACAAAATCGAACCCATCACAGCACGCAGTGGAGGGGGCTGTTTGGCTTTGGATGGAGCCCCAAGAGACCCTGAGGTTGGCTCAGCAGGGTCTGACCAGAGACGGGGCGAGAGGCCTTCCCGTGGCCCCTGAGACGGACCTGGCTCCACTGCTGCAGGCACGTTCCTGAGGGTACCGGAGGACGGGCCGCAGGCTACGTCTCAGCGGTGTGGCACAGTAATGGGTTCGGTCTTGCCCGTTTCTCATGATTCTTTGTGTTTATGGAGCTGGCTGTTCAGCCCCACCCTTGTTAAGATTCACTGGCTGTGAAGTCACGAGGTCCTCGCCTCGCGCCCTGGCCGGTGTATAAAGAGATCACAATGAAAGGTACACCGAGGAAGCGCCCTCAGGCACCCGGTGAACTGCAGACTGTCATGCTGGCTCCCGGGGTGCTCAGGGACCACAGAAGGCCCATCCCCGCACGGAGGAGCAGAGGGGCGAGCTCGCAGGCAGTTCAGGACCACCGGAGGTCTTCGGGCCGTGTTGAGGGGTCGGCATTGGGCCGTGTGATTTCCGGGGCCGGGGCTGGGTCCTGTGCTGTGTGTTGACTCCACCTTGCAGAGAATCTCCATTAGCAAAAGGGCTTCATGAGGATGGGGATGAAGGGGCAGTGAGTGCAGCCGAGCTGCCCCCGCTGCAGCCCCTGCCCTCCGCCTGCTTCCCCCTCCCACTCCAGTACATTACTGACTGGCTGGATGACTCTTAGTATTGGGTTTTTTGTTTTTTTTTTTTGAGATGGAGTCTCTCTCTGTTGCCCAGCTGGAGTGCAGCGGTGCAGTCTCGGTTCACTGCAACCTCCACCTCCCGGGTTCAAGTGATTCTCCTGCCTCAGCCTCCCAGGTAGCTGGGACTACAGGTGTGAATCACCACACCCAGCTAATTTTTTGTATTTTCAGTAGAGACGGGGTTTCACCATGTTGGCCAGACCGGTCCTGCACTTCTGACCTCAAGTGATCCGCCCGCCTTGGCCTCCCAAAGTGCTGGGATTACAGGCATGAGCCACCGTACCTGGCCTATTTTTGATAGCTTTGAAAATGCAGCTAGCAGCAGACCCCGAAACACAGCCTGTCTGCTCCCTTCCTTCACCTGCTCCCCTTCTGCTGAGATGCTGTCCTGTGGTGCCTTTTGTACACCCAGATTATTCATTTTATTATTTATTAGAATTCACTTACTCAGTTTTTATTACCTGTGGCATGTCAGCCTGGATGGGGCAGCAGACACAGCCACCCCTGGAAATCTTTCTTCTAAACTGGGAACTTGACCTTTGGGATATGTGGTGGGAGATGCCTGGTGAGGGCCGTCAGGGGCTTGGCTGTGTGGATTCTGTGGCCAGGGCTCGTGAGAGTCTGTGTTTACCCGCCGTGTCCTGCCACTTTGTGTCCCCTGAGACCTTCAGAGATGTCACCCCTTTGGTGTTCTGATTGTGTCCATGTGGGCTGGACTTTCTTGCCTTTCCTGGTAGAATTTTCTGGAAACCACCCACCCACCCCTCTTCCTTCCACCCCCTTCCTCCTCCCACCTTTTTCTGACTCACTCTTCAGTAAAGCGTCTGCAACACCTCCCTTCCCTGGGCAGATGCTGTTCCAGGCCTCCGGATGGGCAGAGGCAGTGCCTGGGGCGTGAACCTGAACTCCAGATGTGTGGCCCTGAGGGCTGCTGAGGGTCAGGAGGCAGCGACCCACCTCTGGCTGCCAGGGAGCTGGGTGTTGGCAGCTCTGCTGGAATCCTGGGTCCCCATTTACTGCTGTATGCCTCTCCGAGTCTCAGTGTCCCCACCTGTAAAATAATGAAAGGATGCCTCTGCACAGGCTGGGTCTCGGATCCGGGGCGAGGCTGGAAGCAGCACAGAGCGCCGTGCCTGTGGCCGGGGCAGAATTCCAGGGTGCGTCTACGTAGGTGCGGGAGCCCTGTGCTTCCTAGGGAGAGGACTGCCTCCCCTGGGCAGCTCATCCCCTGGCCGCCCACTGGGCCTCGTGCTTTTCCGTTTGTAATCCTTATAGAAACAAACTCCTCGGCCGCCAGTGTGGGCAACTCCAGTGCACACCCCCGCAGCACAGGGCGGCTCACTTCCATGTTCAGGTGTAATCAAGGCGAGCCTGTGAGATCGCGGCAGGCCACACATGTCTCACAGCCTGTGTGCATCTTGGGAGGCTGCAAAGGGGTTAAATGGCCCATGGTGTCCCCCCCTTGACACTGACGTTTTGAGCGTGTGTCAGGGTGTCCCTATAGCACGCCCACCTGTTGCCTTCCCTGGGGTCCCGTCCCTGGGCACAGGTGGCCTCGTGTTTCCTGGCCCCTCTAGTTCTTCCAACCAGTGGGCTCTTCTAACCCCCAGCAGCCCTCGCCTAACGGGAGGTGCTCCTGGCCCAGGTGTCTGCCGTTCCCCGAGTGTCTGCCGTTCCCCGAGTGTCTGCCGCTCCCCGAGTGTCTGCCATTCCCCGGGTGCCTTTCTCTGAGCTCCTCCTCTGTTTGCATCCCTGACTCTTGAGAAGCCCTCCTGAGCAACCCTGCTACCTTCCTATGGGGGTCTCTCCTGATGTGCCCAGGGCCCGCTGATATGTCTCCATGTGTCCCTCTTCTGTGCATAGCAGGGTCCCTCGAGAGGGGGTTTCTGACAGCAGGAGAGCCACGGCCACCTGGTCATGGAGGGGAGTAGCGGGTAGCCGGACAGGAGGTCACAGTGAACCAGTGACCTGGTCACCCTCCAGCCTGGCTTGTCTGAGATTTGAATGTGAGTGTGACACAGACCCAGGGGGTGGGGCTCCTCCTTTGGCATCCCAGCAGGGTGTTTGCCTCCTTTTGCTCACTGGCACTCAGGGACCACCAGCTCGGGGATCCGTGGTGCAGCCCGGCCACTTCAAGATGGTTCCCATGCTCAGGAATGTGCCAACATTAATGCTGGAAGATTCTCCCGTTGCCCTCACTGAGCTCTAGGGAGCACTCCCGGCTGTTCTGAGTCACGCAGTGTTCCTCCTTCCTCCCTGGAGTCCTCGCTTCAACGCAGGTCCCTTCACTGATGATCTGAGCACCTGAGTTTGGTCCCTTTCATCTCTGCTGAGCCGCGTCCCTAGCACAGGACCCTGTGATGCTGTTTTACCTCCCTGATGCTGATGCCCGCCTCTGTTCATGTGTGCAGAGCCTGCACTGAGCCTCTGTCATCCAGCCCACTGCGGATACCCATGCAGGCCCTGCCATCTCGGCCTCCCAGCCTCTCCGGGGTCCATCTCCCCGGCCCTGTGTTTGTCCCTCTGACATTCTTCCTTGTTCTCTGTCTCATCTCCTGAACTTGGGGTCGTCTGGACTCAAGACGGACTCCTGGCCCTGTGGTTCGGCCGGGCGCTCATCCCGCCTTCCCAGCCTCCTCCACAATTTGGAAATGAAGGATTTCTGTCTCCACCAAGCGCTAGTTCTGGGGCAGGGTTGAGGTCCAGTCCACAGTCTGACCCTGGCTCCACCCGCTCTGGCCTTTCCCCGACTGCCCTTGTGGCTGCGCCCAGCATGGGGCTCCCTGCCTGTACCCGACGCAAGGCCATGCTGACGTCCTTCCTGCCTGCCCTTCGTGACTCTGTCGCAATAGAATGTGGCCCCCTTGAGCTCCTGGTGGGTCCTGAACAATAAGAGGATGTATCCCAGCTGCACAGAGTTTCCAGGCCCCCCCGGCTGAAGAGGCTCCTGGGTCCAGTCTAGAGATTGGCCGGTGGTCCTCGGCCTACTTCCCACCACTCCCGGTTTGTGGCCCTCGCGAGATGGGATTCTCTGGAAGGACAGAGCCGCTCGTGAGCATGTGGGAGCAGTCAGACGCCCTGGTTTATTTCCACCCTGCACTTGGGAAGTGGTCCTGACCTCCCGGCTGATGGGTGTTATCTCAGGACAGCTGGTGTGCTTAGCTACATCGCCCCTGTCTGCTGCTGGGCCCC
>NW_012106053.1:894381-896571 GCF_000951045.1 Mandrillus leucophaeus | reverse complement strand
GAGCTCCTGGTGGGTCCTGAACAATAAGAGGATGTATCCCAGCTGCACAGAGTTTCCAGGCCCCCCCGGCTGAAGAGGCTCCTGGGTCCAGTCTAGAGATTGGCCGGTGGTCCTCGGCCTACTTCCCACCACTCCCGGTTTGTGGCCCTCGCGAGGTGGGATTCTCTGGAAGGACAGAGCCGCTCGTGAGCATGTGGGAGCAGTCAGACGCCCTGGTTTATTTCCACCCTGCACTTGGGAAGTGGTCCTGACCTCCCGGCTGATGGGTGTTATCTCAGGACAGCTGGTGTGCTTAGCTACATCGCCCCTGTCTGCTGCTGGGCCCCTGTCTGGGGCCCCCGGGTGCCCTCTCCTGCAGAGCCTGCTCAGAGCTGGGACCCGGACCATCCCTCACCCCAACTCTTCATTGTGAAAATTGTCATACATACAAAACCGTGAAGGGAATCACACTGCAGACACCCATCTGCCCCCCACAACTGTTTATGCCGTGTGTGGGTTCCACAGCTGCTTAAAAAATTGCTCAATGTGCCTCATTCCTGGATATGTTGATACACAGACATTTACCGATTCACAGATGCCCTGATGCGTTCTTAGACACACTTATGCTTGGGAGACCCACATGTCCTGGTTTGCACGACACTTCCTGGTTTCAAAACTGAAAATCCCACCTTATACCAACCCCCTGAGTCCCGGGCAAGGCAGGAGAACCCCGGGCAGGACAAGTGCCCTCCCCCAGGGCTCCTTGCCTCGTGGTCAAAGGGACGCAGAGGCCAGACTCACTCTGCGCCTAGTGTGTCCACAGAGTCGCGGGGGAAACATGCTGCAGGAGACCTTTGTGAAGGCCCCTCTGAGATTCCACGCATGCTGGGGCGTCTGTGGAAACCCTGCTCCTGTCGCAAGCAAGTACTGCCAGAGTGCTGTGCATCCAGTTGACTGAGCGCTTCGTTTGTGCCTTCTGTGCTGCACACGTCCAGCACTTGTGTGTGAGACAGATGTGGGGGCCGGGGTAGGCACCGGGGGTGGTACTGGAGCTGGTCAGCTGGAGCCGGCCCTGGAGAGAATGCCGGGCATTGGGTCAGCAGAACGGGCCTGGCCTCCCAGTCACCGGGGTCAGAAGCCAGTGGCTGCTTGGGGAGAAGTCAGGCTCTATAAGAACCCAGCCTACCTGGGCGATTCCTCCTTTTTCTTTACAATTTCAACCTTCTAGTTTATTCAAACAACCACAACCAGATTCTAGGGAGTTGAAGACTCGCTTACAAAGCCTCCATGTTTCCCAGGACGCCCCTGCAGGAGCCACCATCCCCGTCCCTCCAGAACCCAGGCTGCCTGGAGGAGGGTGGACAGGTGCGCGTCTCTCCGTGAGAGAGCTGCGTCGGGGAAGACGGGAACAGCGATTACAGTTCTTAATGAGCACGAATCTGCAGACTCTGCCTTCATGCCAGCAGAACTGATGAAAACCACTCGTATCTGCCCATGGTGGCAGCCAGCGGCTCGGTCCAGCGAGCTTGTCCCCCAGCAAAGGGAAACTGATGGCTCGAGGCTAGAGCCAGTGTTTCTTCAGGTCCTGGGAAGTGGGGAGGTTGTGGCAGCAGGCGTGGCCGAGGACGCTTGTCCGTGTTCCTCGCGGACGGGCTTCGCTGAGCTGCGGGGCCACGCTCGCCTTCCTGGGGGGCTCCCTGTGCCTGACTTTCAAGGCTGTCCTTTCCCTTTATGGTTTTCACCCTGCGTGGTCATAAATAAGTCCCTTTCTGTTTACAAGGTGATCCTCCTGTGGTTTATGAGGACGTCCCCCACAGCTGCTTCTGGCCCCCGTTCCACATGAAGAGCACTCTCTAGACTGTTCCTGGGGTTCATAGTGCTGGCCCCCGCCCCCACCCCACCCCCCTCCAAAAGGGGCCCTGCGACAAGAAAGGCAGTGCTTCTTCCACTGGGGCTTTGGGGGAGTGCCAGGTCATCGCGGGGGACCACGGAGGTACAGCTGCTGTCCACACAGACCTCTCTCCCAGGCAGCCCTCTCTGCATTGCACATCCCTCCTGGGGCTATCAGCAGGCCTTGGGGGCCCCCTGCAGCGGCCTGAGGGTTTCCAATCCTCACCCGGGCTTTGCCCTTCTGTTCTAGTTTGTGCAGCGACGGTCAGGTCTGTTTCTACACGGGTGGAGGCTGTGCAGAGCGGAACTGGGGCTTCTGGG
>NW_012106053.1:889139-893173 GCF_000951045.1 Mandrillus leucophaeus | reverse complement strand
AGTCAGAGCACGGGGCAGGAAGGTGAGATTTTGCCTGTGCATGGAAACCAGGGAGTGGCATCGCTGAGGCCAGGTGGGCAGCACTTTGTCCTACCAGATGGGCCACTGAAGCCCAAAACTTCTTCCTGCCTATCCCACCCTCCATCTAGGGCTGCAGATGGCAGCGAGATCGGGGGCACAGGGAACAGGGAGTTGCCCAGCTCTGAAGGCTGCGTGGCTCTGGGCTCGGCAGACACCCAGCTGCTTGCAGGTCCATGGGGACCCAGGGGTTCAGTGGGCATGGCTGGAGTGGGAGCTTCTTGTCCGAGAGAGGTCTTCTGTGGATGTCCAGTCTCCTTAGTGGACCGATGGACATCTGGATCTGGGCTTCATCCATAGTGAGTTCATTGTTGGATGGGAAACAAAACCAGGACTGGGCTGGGAGCGTGGATGCCTGTAGTCACTCGGGGGATGCCTTGTGCGGACGCAGCGTGTAGTTGACTGAACAATGCACTCCCCCAAAAGATGTCCAGGTTCTAATCCCCGGAACCTGCGGACGTGTCATTTCGCCTGGCAAGAGGGTCTTGCAGCTGTGATTAAGGATCTTGAGATGGTGGCATGACTGCGGGTTATCCAGGTGGGCCTCACAGGCAATCACAGGGGCCCTGGGAAGAGGGGGCAAGAGGGCATGAGGACAAAGTAGAGGCAGGGTGTTGTGAGGCAGGGAGCCCGGGGATGTGGTGGCCTCTGGGATCTGGAAAAGCCAAGGGAACAGATTCTCCCCAAAGACCTTGGAAGAAATCAGTGACACCTTGACTTTAGCCAGCGAAGCTGGGCTCAGACTTCTGGCCCGCAGAGCGGCAAGAGGATGAATGGGTGCTGTTTTAGGGCCCTGGTTTGTTACTGCAGCCGTGTGGAGCTCCTGGCAGCCTGAAGGCGCTCCCGTCCCTGCCTCAGTGGCCCCGGAAGTGCCTCTCGCAGAACCTTGGCACTACTGTCCTCACTGTTGTCACCTCTCAGGCCGAGTGGCCCATGAGGGAAACTTGGGATGCAGCAGGAGAGAGAATGGCTGAGTCTGTCTCCGCATCTGTCTCCTGGGAAAAGCTGCCGCTCTATGCCTGAGGCTGGGGCTGGATATTCTGGAGCCCGGCTTGGGGCACCCCTGGTAAGACGTCTGCGGTAACACGACCACATGCCTGCTGGGCCGTGTGTTCTGAGGAGACGGACCAGTGCCTTGGGGTTGAGCGCCCTCTGTACCACCCCCTGCCTGGAGGTGCCCCCTGCGGTGCATATGGGTCCAGCCTGTTCTCACGTGGTGCGCCGGGGCGGGGCCCTGCTTGTCCTCTCGTGGTGCGCCGGGGTGGCTCCCAGCCTGTCCTCACGTGGTGCGCCGGGGCGGGGCCCTGTTTGTCCTCACGTGGTGCGCCGGGGCGGGGTCCAGCCTGTCCTCACGTGGTGCGCCGGGGCGGGGCCTGCTGTGAGAACTCTGTTCCTAGTAACCTCAGTTGTTCCTCTTAGGAGCCCTGCCACATGGGTGTGGATTTTATGGCCATTTTTTACGTAGGGAAATTCAGGATACTGGTAAGTAGCAGAGCTGGGATTTGAAACCAATGAGTGTGTCGCCAGGCTCTGTGTGGACACGGGGGGTTAACAGCAGGAAGCACTGGGGTTTCCGATTTCAGAGAGGTGGTTGCTGCATTCTTTCAGGATTGTGGATGCGGCCGAGCCTGGCCAAGCCATGGATACCGGCGGGTGGGAGTTGGGGCTTTGGGAGCCTCTACAGCTGCCCCAGTCCCCCACAGGCTTGGTGGCGGCACAGAGCTGCTGTCTCAGACTCTCCTGCGTCCCCATGATGGAACTGCGCCATGATGGGCCGGGACCCTGTGCGCTGATGCGCGCCTCTGCCGAGCCTTCATATTTACCTTTGCGGGACAGATTGAATTAGAAAAAGGCCATGCGTGCAGTTTTGAAGCAAGAGACCTCGTGAATACTTTATTGGAGCAGGCTCAGGATTTACTTGCTCATAAAGTTGTTGGGGATGGCTTCGCCTGGTGTTGGGTAATGGATTGGCGCTGCTTCGTGTTCATCATCTGTAATCAGGTGGCCCTTGTCCGTGCCCGTAGCTCCGTCTGGGAGGTCTTGGAGGCAGCGTACACAGCGCCCGCTTGCTGCTCTGCTGGGTGGGCAGTGCAGCCTCTCACGGACCGTGTAGCCACTGGGAGCAGGCAGGTGGTTTTCGTGGCCCATCTGGATTGAGGATGGCTGTGCGGGGGGGTGCCTCTGAGGCTCTCCTTGCTTCGTGAGGCTGCTTCACATCCATTCTTGTCTCCCCTCGCCTCCTGACACCCTGGGTTCCCCATGGACCCCCTCCCCTGCACAGATTTTCATCTAGGCCCTGGGACGGTGGAGTCCTGGGTTCTAGAAGACCTTGGAGACCCAGAGCAGAGTGAATGTCGGGGGTTGTCAGAAGCAGGGACTGCCCAAGACCCATTGCTGAGGGAAAGAGGAGTGATGAATGAGATGGATAAACACATCAGCTGTTCGATTTTCCACTTTCATGATCTGTTTCCAGCCTCCGTGTCCTGATGTTTAAAATACAGCAGCTAAAATATCTGGTGGTCTTTTCTTCCTCTTCTGAGTGCAGCCACGGCATGCCGCATCTCTGCCCACGGTCAGTGGCCAGGCTGTACAGAGCCCGGCCTTCTTGCCTTTGTCTCTAGAGGGTGCCATCAGGGACAGATCTGTCTGTGCGGGAAGGAGCCCGAACCCCAGACTCTTGGACCTCACACTGGGAGAGGGCTTGGGTGAAGGCACATGGACCTGTGATTGATTGATTGATTTATAGACAGAGTCTCACTCTGTCACCAGGCTGGAGGGCAGTGACTCGATCTCGACTCACTGCAACCTCCGCCTCCCAGGTTCAAGTGATTCTCCTGCCTCAGCTTCCCGAGTAGCTGGGACTGCAGGCGCATGCCACCACACCCAGCTAATTTTTGTATTTTTAGTAGAGACAGGGTCTCATCATGTTGGCCAGGCTGGTCTCGATCTCTTGACCTCATCATCTGCCCGCCGTGGCCTCCCAAAGTGCTGGGCTTTCAGACATGGGAGTGCAGGGCCAGAGGATGGCAAAGACAGGGGCTGGCCCCGGGACCCCGAACTGTTGGTGTCAGGACTGGACTCAGGGCCTCAGCCTGGCAGCACAGGCCTCACACTGCCTGACGGGCAGAGCCCTTTGCCCCACCCGAAAGCCCTGCAGTCACAGCCTAGAGGCTGGGGTGGGAAGTGCTGTCCTCGTTGCTCTGGCCTCTGGCTCACAGCCCCTGAGAGCAGCTTCTGCTCCCCAAGCTTCCTGCGCTCCCCAAAAGTGGTGCATCCAGTGCTGAGTCTGGCGGGCCTGGGGGCTTCGGCCCTCCTTCCTGGCTGTGACATGCGGGTTGGAGATTCACCTGTGTCTTAGTGAAATGCCAGTGGCCAAATTCAACAGGAAAGAGGAAAAGCATGAGCCTGAGTCCGGGGTGGAGGATGGCGGCGTGAGGGAACGGCCCGGGGCCCTGCTTCTCCCACCGTCCCCAGTCCACACCCTTTGGGGATGGAGGCAGGCTGGGGGGCTCTTTCCTCACCTCCCTCTTCTCTCACTCCTCGTGCCCCCTGCCCCCTTGGTGTTCTCTCTGGTGACCCCCAGCCGCCCCTCCCTCCGCAGGGCCTGCAGTGTCTCCAGGTCCCTGACCCTTGGGTGGCATCTCCCGCCTCTTCCCCAGGGCCCTGCAAACCTCTCCTTTCATTTCACCAGGAGCTCCTTTCCTTCCCATATTTGTGTAAATGAATTCACATAGTTTGACTTAATTGTCTCAAAATGGCCCAATTTGGAGTTGGACTTTTCTGATGCTCATAAAATTCGGGAGGCGGTTTTTAATCAGTTAGTTCTGCTACGGTTGCCTCCTCTGAGAAGGGAACAGTTTCTTGTTCTTCTATTTTTGTTTTTTAATGTTGTTGCTGAGGACAATTTAATTTGATCTCTGAATCATCCATGTATCCATCCATCCACCCACCCCCCT
>NW_012106053.1:876328-888356 GCF_000951045.1 Mandrillus leucophaeus | reverse complement strand
ACCCACACTATGCCCCCCACCCCCTGTCCACAGTATCCACCTCGCCACCCACCCAGTACACCCACCCACCAATTCTATCCATCTACCCATCCATTCTGCCTATCCACCTACCCACTCACCACCCATCCATCCATTTATCCATTCTTCCATCCTCGCACCCACCCATCCATCATCCATCCCTCCTTCCATCGTTTCATCCACACATCCATCCATCCTTGAGTTGGGTGCTCCATCCATGCCAGCAGGCATCAGCGGATATGCCCGGGGCAGCATGGCACAGAAACCTGCACACCCATTGTGTAGGTGCTCACGGGCAGTTCTTCCCACTCTGGCCGGGGTAGGGGCTGTTGGGCTCATGCTTTGTGAGGGCTTCTCAGAGGGTGTCGGTTGTAGCAGGAGTGGGTAGAAGGGAGACTGGCGTCCCAGGGTGAAAACGGGGAAGGGCAGCTCCACTGAGTCCGGCTGTGGCCGCAGAGTGGCCCAGTCTGCAGCATCAGGAGAGCCCAAGCCCATGGCTTCAGGGCCTTGCACTTTATGAAGGGAGCAAAGCAGGCTGTGACAGTAGCTTTGTCCTGAGACTTTGCAAACATACACGTGATGGGCCTCTGGAGGTGGGGAGTGGTGGCCAAGGCCCTGTGATGCTGAGAGCCCTCGAGGTCTCGGTGTCAGTGGCGATGGGGAGAGGCCTCGGCCCAGAGCAGGGCTGCATCTGTAGGCCTCTGAGGCTGGCACAGTTTGCGCCTCTGGAGGTGGCTGGACCCCTGCCTGTGTTCCTGTTTTCTCTTCCTAGGTGAGGAGTTTGGGCTCTTGCTGGCTAGCGAGGCAGAGTGGGGATGGTGTCCGAAGCCAGGGCCCAGGTGTTTCTTGAAGCATCCGTTCCAGAACGAGTTCTCACAGCAGCAGAATCCCGACAACATGCCTTCCCTTCTCCTGCACCGAGTGGGAGAAGCTGAAATCACCCAAGAGCCCAGGAGGGCAGGAGAACCCAGGGGTACCAGGGGGCCAACCTTGATACCATGTGGCATTCAGGATCAGAAGCTCCCAGAGTCCCACTGATTGCTCTGTCCCCAAAAGATTTATGGAGCCATGTTTCAGTGACCCAGAGGGGAGGGATACCTAGGACAGGGAGTGACTGTTTCACATGGTGGGCAGGCCCTGGGCACCTCGGCGGGCCTGGCCGGGCACCTGCCCATGTTGCAGAAAAGAATCTGCACCAGACTCTTGTTAGAAAACGGCAAGGAAGGCTCCACTGGAGACTCTTAGTGGGGAGAGATTGCACTCAGCTGCCCTACGGCGGGGGACTGGGGATTTCTGGAGTGAAGGAGTGGACAGAGACCACTGAGGAGCTGGGCTTGGTGTCAGGAGGAGGATGAGGAGTTGGAGCAGACATGGAGGGGATCTCAGCTGGCTGAGGGTGAGGCTCTGCCCAGAAGAGGGCTGGGAGGAGCCTGACCAGAGTTACACCTGGAGGGAGTCCTTGTCACCTGCATGGTACAATGCTGTGGGTATTTGGAGAATGGCGTGGCTGTAGGAGGATTCCCGGAGGAGGTGGTGTCAATGTGGGGCAGCCCACACTGCAGCCGCAGTTGTGTGGCCGCCTCTGCCAGCAGACGGGCCCCGCGCCCTGACTCGGCGTGTTGGCTGCCTCTTTGGAGTCCTGTCGACAGGTGTGAACAGGGCCCCCGTGGGGCTCGGCTGTGTGGACAGGGTCCCCTTCCCACCTGGGACTGCCCATGACAGCCAAGCACGCTACTGGTGGGCGGAGACCCCATGCTCACTTCCTTGGCCTGTGGTCACTTCGCTCCATTCACCGCGTGGTTTTCCTGCCCGGAAGGTCGTACCTCCAGACGGCCCTCTCCGTCTCTCTGTAATCCCCAGAAGAAGGCGAGCTTGGCCCTGCAGCAATGTGTTCTGTGGGCTGCAGGGGGTGGCGGGGGTGAGCCCGAACTGCTGCTGTCGCCTTTGACCTTGCAGGATGCCCTGACGGCGGTGGGTGGGAAGAGCACGGTTTCACCAGCAGGCGCAGCCTGTTGCATGGCCCTGCGCGGTGACCTGTGGGATGGGACATAGCCCATGAGCACAGCCTGTTGCGTGGCCCTGTGCGGTGACCTGTGGGACGGGACGTAGCCCGTGCTGTGTTCGTGACTGGTATCTGTATCACCTTTTGAGCAGGTGTCTTGGCCAGGTTCCTGGCGTGGGTTGGTGGAGGAAGGGGGTGGCTCATCGCCGAGCGCCAGGCTGATGTGAACTTCCCGGGGCTCAGCATCTTTCTTGGAACGCCTGCAGACAGGTGTACGGGAGGAAGAGCCAGCAGGCCCAGCACACCCCATTTAACCGCATCAGAGCCTGGCATGGCGGCCCGAGGCCTCTGCTGGGCTCCTCACCGTGCACGTCAGAAAGCCTAGTGCCCTTCGTATTTCCTACAGATATTTGAACAGACCTTGGTCAGTTTTCTTGGGGAAAATTTTAGATTTATAGAAAACTTGAAGACAGTTCAGAACGTTCCCATATACTGTGCACCTGCTTTTCACCTAATAATTACTAATAGGACATTTTAACATTCATATACATGTTTGTTACAATTAAAGAACTGGCATGGGCTTGTCATCTTCAGCTACAGTTTGTGTGGGATCCAGAATTCCTTAGTTTTGTCCTTTTTCTGTCTGAGATCCCATCCAGGATCCCACGTGGTATTGTTAGTTGTCACGTCTCCTAGGACCCCTCTTGGCTCTGACCATTGCTCAGACTATCTGTATTTTTGACGACCCTGACAGTTTTGAGGAGGGAAGTCGGGTATTTTACTAAATGACCGTCTTTTGGAATCTGAGGCTTTTCCCATGATTAGACCCGGGCTGTGGGTGTTTGGGAGGAAGATGCCAAAGTGAAGTGCCCCTCTTGTCACATCCTATCAGGGGCATCCGCTGTCAGCAGTGTCAGGTGCTTGGCCCTGAGCACCTGCCTGGGGTCGCGTGGGTCAGGTTCCTGCCCCGCGAAGTCGCTCTTTCTCCCATAGGCTGTTCCTTGGAAGGGCGTCTTTAAGCGCAGCGCTGACTTACAGAGGGGGAGGGACAGGCCGCCCCCTCGAGCGGGGCACATCCACTCTCCTTGGATTCTTCAGCACTGGGGACGTGCGTTTTCTCCCCATTTCATAATCGATTCAGTCACTCGCACTGTTGATATCAGTGTGGACTGATAGATGCGCTTGTCCTTTAGGCTGTGATCCAGGGCTGCTTTATTTACCGGGTTGCCAGGTGCATTAGCTCTGGCCATGGGCGCTCCCCCCCGGCACTGGTGGGCTCCGTTGGCACAGTTCATCAGCGACTGCGCGTTTCAAGCATTTCTCCACTTTCTGGCACCACCAGCGACGCCTGGTTCATCTTGTCTAGCTCCTGCCCTAGTCTCAGAAACAGCCATTTCCCTTGGGCGTGTGGTTTCTTTCATCACAGGGTAGTATTAGAAACCTAGGTCTTGGCCGCGTGCGGTGGCTCACGCCTGTAATCGCGGCACTGTGGGAGGCAGAGGTGGGCGGATCACCTGAGGTCTGGAGTTCAAGACCAGCCTGGCCAACTTGGCAAAACCCTGTCTCTACTAAAAATAAAAAATAAATAAATAAATAAAAAGTAGTCGGTGGTGGTGGCAGGCACCTGTAATCCCAGCCACTCGAGAGGCTGAGGCAGGAGAATTGCTTGAACCCAGGAGGCAGAGGTTGTAGTGAGTCAAATTTGTATCACTGCACTCCAGCCTGGGAAACAGTGAGACCCTGTCTCAAAAAAACAGAACAAACAAACAAACAAACATAAAAAACAAAGAGAAAAAAAAAAGACCTTGGTCTTGGCATCCAGCATCCTTGTTGCTAATGGAGTGTCATTCGTTGTTTCCGAGCCCTCTTGGCTGACAGAGGGAGGAGACGCATGAATGTGTAGGATCCACCCATCTATTCACAGCCCTGAATACGCCCCTGTGTAACCACCGTATCTATGTCGAGGTTAAAGCAGAGTTCACGCGGGCGTCTCCAACTCTGGTCACCACGCTGTGGATTATTCTAGCCCCTTCCCCCTGCCTGTCGGTAAATTCACACTGCAACAGTGAGAAACTGGCCGCCACTGGCCACCGGCCATGCAGCTCACTGTTCAGTTCAAGTGTCCGTGTCCGTGTATAGCACTGTGGCAATCCTGAGTCTGTATCCTACAGGAAGCACCTTTATCAACTCATGCGCAGTGTGCTTACGATCAGGTCCTTTTGCTTTTAGTCTTACAGATCTCACCCCTTTCCAGAATCGTGCCGGCGAGCTCCTTTTCTCCCCAGCTCCCTCAGAGAGGTAATTTCACACATTTACAACACAGATGCTTCCAGCGCCAGATAAAGTCCTGCCTGGAATACCCAACCTAGTAAATGATCTTTTAAATGTGCATAGATTGAAGGTCACTCTTTAGCAGAATCGTGGGGGTTTTGGCAAATGCATGACACTGTGTGTTCCCCATCACAGCATCCTACAGAATAGTTTCTCTGCCCTAAAAATACCCTGGGTCCAACTATTCATTCCTTTCTGTTTCCCCCCAGAATCCCCGCCAACCACTGCTCCTTTGACTCTCTCCGCAGTGTTATCTTTTCCAGAGAGTCACGGCGTTGGATCTATAGCGCGTGCAGCCTTTTCAGGCTGTCTTCTTGCACTCGGCAGTAAGCGTTTAAGGTTTCTGCGTGTCTCTTGTGGCTTGGCAGCATCTCGTTGTTCAGATTCCACTGTATGAACCTGACCACCTTCTGTTTATCCCTATTCACCTATTGAACAATTTCGTGATTGCTTCCAGTTTGGGGTGATTTGAATAAGGCAGCTATAGACATTCCCACGCAGCTTTCTGTGTGGGCAGAAGTTTTCAGATCGATTGGCGAAGTACCCAGGAGTGTGATTTTGGGATCGTATAGTAAGAGTACGTTCTGCCTCGTAAGACACTGCCAAGCTGCCTTCCAAAGTGGCTGCATTATCTCGGACCCCCGCCGGCTGTGAACGAGCATTCCTGGTGTGCCACAGCCTCGCCAGCATTAGATATTTTTTTGGTTTTTGGAATGGAGCCATTCTAGGAGGTGTGTGGCGGTTACCTCCTTAGTTCAATTTGAAGTTTCCTGATGGCAGAGGATGTTGAGTACCTTTTCATATGCATATTTGCCTTTTTTTTTTGGTGAAATGTTCATTCTCATCCTTCGCCCGTGTTGTAATTGGGACGTCTGCGCTCGTATTGTTCAGCTTAAAGGTTTTCGTGTGTGCACTCCAGATAATTCTTCATCACGTATGTGGTTTGCAAATAGCATCTCTCTGTCTGCGGTTTGTCTTTTCATCCTCTTCACAGTGTCTTTGCAGAGCAGATGTTTGTCATGTTAGTAAAATCTAATCTATCGAATGGTTTTCTTTCATACAGTATGCATTTGATGCTTCTCTAAAAGCTCATCCCCCAATTCAAGGTTCCATAGATTTTTCTCCTGTGCTTACGTCTAGGAGTTTTATATTATTGGGTTTCGTCTTTGGGTCTCAGGTCCATTTTGAATTGGTTTTTGTGAAAGTGTGAGATTGGTGTTTAGATACCGTTTTTTTCCTTTTTGCCTGTGGAACTTGCAGCTGCTCCAGCCCCGTGCTGAGACCTCCTGTCCTCCGTGGGATTGCCGGTCCTGTGGCTTTGTGGGGGCTCCGTGGACATTGGAAGGATGGCCGCGGGGCCCCTTCCTTCACTGTGGCAGCAGCAACCCCTCTGGTGATCCTGCAGGTTCTTCTGTTTCCTGTAATCTGCCAGGATACACACCAAGGCCAGAAGACATGATTTCCACTCGGCTTGGCATTGGCACCACGTGTGTGTGTCTAGAGAAGGTTAGGCAGGAGAAACCTGATAATAGTTGAATTTTTCTGGAAGTTCAGTCTTTTCTGAACCATCCCGGACCTCCCAAGTTGGCTCCTCCCAAGACAGGAACGTCTGCAGTAAGAGTCTGGGTACAGTGAAGGAGGTGTTGTCTCCGTCTCTGTTCCCGGAGCTAGCACGTGCCCAGCAGCTGCAGGTCTGGGGGTGGCAGGGGAGGCAGCCCCACAGGCGCCGAGGATGGAGAAATGCGTCAGTACCCAGAGGCCGCCGCATGCAGGCTGGGCCAGTGCCAGGGTTCGCGACAGCGCACGCAGAGTGCCTGTGATGCTGCTGGTGGTTTTTGTAAATTGTGACACAGCCCTGCCCCCCAGGTAGTTCCATCCTGCTGTGCTTGGAGAGCAGGCAGCTGCAGAGAGGCTGAGCAGCTTTCTTAACGGGGGCGAGTAGCAGGATGGAAACTGCAGCCTTTGTCGTGGGAGACTCCATCCTGTTGGACCCAGCAGCCTCCTTTCTTGGCTCATCCAAAATGAGGCACTAACACCCTGGGTGCAGCTGAGGCAGGAGATCCTCCGTGTCTGTCCCTGACCCACGCCTGGGCTGGTGTGGAGGCTGCAGGGAGTAAGGGCCTCAGGGCCATGGGCAGGACGAGGGGGAGGGAGGCACAGGCCTGGCCTGGGCACTGAGGCTGTCCGTGGAGCTTGTGTTAGGCCGACCTCAGGGACACATGCCAGCAAGGACGGGGGGGGTTGCATATTCTCCAGATGCTCCCAGGTGACCCAGCAGGCAGGTGTGTGCACTCACCTTACTCCCACAGTCCAGGCAGGGAAACGGAGGCTCGGCGCCGGGGAACCCTGCCTGGAGCGGAGGTTGCCATCCTGGTCAGGCTGGGACCTGCTGTCTCTGCAAGCCAGGCTGGGGTGGGTATAGGACGTGACTCTGCCGGCTCTGTGAGGTCTGGCCTGAGCCTCTGGTGGGTCCTTGGAGTTGAGATGGACTTGGGACCAGGTGACGCAGCTGGCAGGAGGGCGGTTGCGGGGCATTTGGCAGCACAGGCTACCATGTTCCACCTCTCCACAGGCCCAGGCCAGGCTCGTGGGGACAGGGGGAGGCTGGCTGCTGCCCCACAGGACCCAGCTTGTTGGGGTGTCAGAGGAGACCCCGCCTTGGCACACTCTCCATACCAGCCCCAGCCCCTCCTGCTTCCTGGTCATCGCCCCCTTTGCCTCTGGAGTGTGGCCTTCTGCCCTCCCCTGCTGGGGTCCCGTAGGTTCCAGGCCCAGAAGATCTCTCCTGCTCAGATCACGTCACCGATCGCAGCTTCCTCTGCAGGTGCCCTGGTGCCCTGTGCCTGGCTTTTCTCCCAGACGGGATGCCAGGTCTGCTAAGGAGGGCACAGAAGGGCTTGCTCTCTGTGCAGCCACAGGGGCCTTCGCCACCCCCTCCAGGAGAGGCGATGCTTGGACCTGGTGAGCTCCCAGATGTGCTGTTGAGCTGGAGGAGCCTGGAGAAGCAGAGCTGCGGTGCCCTGTGTCCCCCCTGGAGCCAGAGACAGGGCATGGCTGTGCCCGGGAGGATTTTAGGCCCCTTGGTGGGGTGTTTCTCCTTAAGACAAATAGCCACTGCTGCACACAGCTCTGTGGCCACCCACAGTTATGGGAAGGATCAGACACGTCGGCGTGTTTGCCAGTCCTTACATGTGCCGGCTTCCCGCAAGGTAGAAGGTGTCAGGTTAATTAGGAGGCGGCACCTGGGGCTGTGGGTGGGGTCTGGGCGCGCAGGCGCACGGTGTGACCAAGAAGTGCAGAGCCGGGCGCCGTTTCCCTGAGGCCTGAGTCAAGTGGCGAGGAGAGGAGCTGCGAGGGCCACAGCACACTCGCGGCTGCCGGGCGGAGAGGAAGCCCTGGGCCCTCTGCAGGCCCTGCCGGTGGCCTCCTGAAGGAAGGGACCCACCAGACCGGTGCTCTGGGGTCCCAGCGGCTCCCCTTGAGGTAGGCTCCACTTCAGCAACGTTCGCTTGAGGGCCGGGCCTGCTGGGGTTCTCTGCTTCAGCCCCATGTAGGCCCTCCCACCCTCAGAGCCTGGCCCTGTGCAGACTCTCCCCTGCTTGCTCAGCTCACACACCCTCTCCCAGGCCTCCCATCCTCCGGCTAAGGAAGGAGGGACAGAGCCGGAACAACCAGTGGTCCCTCCTCGTCCTGGCCTTGGCACCCCGGGGCCTTGGGAATGGGACACTGGAGCGCAGCTGAGCCCATAGCTCTGCCTCCAGGCAGCCCTCCGGATGCCCTGCAGCTCGCAGCTCCCTGGGCCCCAACCCCTGCTGCTGCTGGTTTTGCTAAGTCCACCTCATTCCTGTGTCCCTCGTGTCTAGAAACGGTCTGAAAGACACGTGCATCCTCTTAAGACTGGGGTGGGAACATGTGGTAAACGCTGGGGAGTCACAGGTGTGGGCCACGCTGCATGGTCTCAACTAGGAACGGTTTTGCCCCTTGGGACATTTGATGTCTGGGGACAGCTGTGCTTGTTCCAATGTGGGATGCATGGGACAGTCCCCAGTGCAGACACCCAACTCTATGTCCACATCGCCACCGCAGGAAACCCTGGGATTCTTGGGACGGTCCCTAGCACAGATTCCCAGCCCTGAGTCCCAGCCCTGACGTCCACATCGCCCCCGCAGGAATCCCTGGATCACGGCCCCCCGGATGGGAGAGGGCAGACGACACCCGGCAACGCTGAGTGTCCTCCCGGCAGAGGTGTGCATGCGCCTGGAAAATTGGAGCTGAGCTGGGGTCATATCCTTTAAAACCTCTTGGGCTCCAGGGTTGGCCAGGGATCCCTGGGTCACCCTGCAAGCTGCGTGCGTAGAGAGCCAGCTCAGAGAAGCCAGTCCCGGCCTGGCAGGAACTGACCCGACTGGGGTGGGGGACGAGCAGGTGCAGTGGGAGGCTGCAAATTCCAGATTCTCTAAATAGGGGGCTCTGCTTGCAGAACGGGGGCGGGGGATGAGCAGGTGGAGTGGGAGGCTGCAAATTCCAGATTCTCTAAATAGGGGGCTCTGCGTGCAGAACTGTGCTGGGCGTCTCTAGTTGGAGGAGAGCTCGCTGAATAACATGTCCCCTGTTTGCCCCAAATTACTCCCTGGCCCTGGCACTGACCAGCACAGGATGCCTTGTGGGTGGGGTGGGGAAATTCCAAGAGGGGCAGGCGCCCAGGGCTGGTGACAGGCACAGAGAAGGGGCTGCTTTGCTCCACTGCTGCCTCGGCCGTCGCCTCGGGGAGCGCGTGGTCAGTCTTTATTGTGTTTGTTGAGTCGGTCAGCGGCGTGTGATGACCAGGTGGGGGCTGTTGTGTCGACAACTTTCCAGCCCTGCTCGGGCCCAGGGCAGGTGGCCTTGCCTCCTTACTACGCAGGTGTGTGGGATAATTGGTGGGGCGCCAGGTGGACCCAGTGAGGCGCTAATAATGGGCCTCTCTGTGCAGTGAGTGCCGCTTCCAGAACAATGACAGGGTCCACATCTTCACCGCCCTCCATCAGGGGCTGCCTAGAAGCCACACAGGCTGCAGAGCTGGCTAGCGGGGTCCTGAATCACTGGGGTGATGAACCCCAGGCTCCAGGCGCTGGGGAAGGAAGCTGAGCACTTGGCTGTGGGGCTTCTTTTGTTTCTACCTGAAACCAGCCAGCCAGACCCCCTGAGGACAAAGCAAAGTGAGCCCAAATCTGCCCCGTATACCCAGATACTCAGTGCCCCAGGGGCACCTGCGTGGGGGGAGCCCGGCGTGCGTGCTGGCTCTGGGATGTGAGGCCCAGGGTCACTGAGGGCAGGGGAACTCGGCGCGTCCTGCAGCCAGGGGCCGGTGCTCTGGGATGCAGTGTGGAGTCCCTCGTCTCCTGCAGGAACATTGCAGAGGGGGTCTGGCTCCCCACTCTGCCCTTTCTAAGGACGGAGCTCCTGGGCCAGGAGGACGCAGGTCTGCAGCTCCTTTGGCTCACCTACTCGAGAAGGTCAGGGGACTGGGGCTGGGATGACCCGCCCTCTGCTGGGAGAGGCAGGCGGCCCTCGGCTGCTCTGGCGTCCCAGCCCCTCTGCCAGGCTAGGCCAGGGTGAAGTGGGCAACTTCAGGCTCCCCTGGCAGGAACTGCAGCCCACCCAGGTGTGCAGTCCCTGGTGAGCAGCCCCACCCAGCCACATACCTTCCAGGAGGGTCACGCTGGACACGCGCCTGCCTAGCCTCTCCAGCAGGGACTGACGTGGACAGGCCTCTGGTGGAAGGGGTTCCTCTGGTGTCCCAGGGCCCCAGCACCAGTGCAGCCCACGCAGGACTCTGAGTGGGTTGCGTGGATCTTCCCTGCCTGGCGGCAGCATCCTCACGCCTGCTGCGAGTGTCTCCAGCCGTGCAGTGTGAGGGAGCTCTTGGACCAGAGCTCCTGCTGCCTCATTATCAAGATGCACAGCCCCGGCGTCACACCGGCCTCCCGAGCCCCGTGTTAACTGCAGAACAAATTAGCCAGACTCAGGCGCTGGGAGCAGGTTAATTAGTTGCTTTTGCCGAACCACAGCCTTGCGGCTGGATCTCAGGTTGAGAGGACTTAGGGGGAAATCTGACACCCTCCAGGTTTCCTGACATTCGCTAGACATCCCAGAATGTAAAGCATCTGCGTGGCAGTGGGGGAAGGACAGCAGGGGGCCTGGGGGGCAGCTGGGATGTGGTCTGGTTTAAATACAGCTTCTCAGTTCCCGGCCGTGAACGGGTGATGGGACCCCTGAGCCCCAGCCCCTGTAAAATGCAGACGCGCCTGCCCACCTCCCAGGCAGTACGGGCTGCAGGGGTCCGGCCGGACACACGGCTCGGTGCAGGGAAATCCTGTGTTCCTTCATCACATTGTCCCTGAGTGTCTCGTGAGAACAAGGAATCCACCTTCTCCAGGGCCTAGGCCGGACATTGTCTTCCTAAACGCCGTCTCCCACCTGGGAGTCGGGAGTGGCTGGGGTGCAGGTCTTTCCTGTGGGCCCAGGGAGCCCCCCACATGTGCAGCTTCCTGGCCACCGTCCTCAACCCTTACCGCCACGGGCCCTGCCTGCCTCCCACCTGCCGTGGGCCTGCCTGGTGTGGGCTGAGGCTTTTCTGACCAGAGGCAGACGGGTGTTAATCCCGTGGGGTAATTTTACACCGTGAGAAACCCAGTCCAGAGACAGACGGGTGTTAATCCCATGGGGTAATTTTACACCGTGAGAAACCCAGTCCAGAGGCAGACGGGTGTTAATCCCACAGGGCAGTTTTACAGAATGGGAAACCCAGGCCACTGCCCTTGCTTTGCCCCGACCCCTTTGGTGCCAAGTTTTGGGGTGGGGTCCAGAGTTACACCCTGAGGTCCACCCTGAAGTCCACTGCGCTGCTGCCTGGCCAGGCTGGGGGCCGGATCTCTGAGCTTGGTGCCTACTCCCCTTGCGGGGATACTAGGGTGAAACGACGCACAGAACGTGCCGGGCCCTGGAGAGGCTGCGAGCACCCCGGGGGTTGAAGGGTCCCCTTGGGGAAGCCCCCTCTGGAGACCGTTTTCTGTGTTGGGCATTGAAGGGCCCTGGCCCTGGGAGTTTTTTTTCAGTCATGGATGCCTTGGGAACTGGCTGTGAGGGCCCTGACCCCTCCTGGTGAGGGGCAGCAGAGGCTGGCGGCCTCCTCGTCATCTCTGCAGAGAGAATTGAAGGCTCCAGGGCGGTGTCTCTGCAGCCCCAGGCAGAGGCTGGAGCGAGGTCACTGCTTGGCCTGCAGAGTTGGTGGCAGGCATAGACTACAGCACTAGAGACCCCCATGGGCCTGCAGCATCCTCAGTTCCACTAGACAGCTGCAGGCGTGCACTTCCTGGGGCTGGGAATGGCGCTCACAGCCATCCTCAGTCCTGGTCCCTGGTGCAGGGCAGGAGTTCGGCAAGGATGAGTGAGGGTGGGGCTGGGCCCCATGGAGGCGATTCCCAGGGGCTCCCGGGAGCCCAGAGAGCCAGGCTGCCCCCACTGGGCAGCAAGGAGGAGGCTGGGTCGCCTGGAGGACTCCAGAACCAACCTGAACCCCACGACCTTTGCGGGGAATGAACCAGTGAAGGGATGAGGAGGGCACGAATGTTACCGGCCCACCACAGCAGGGAGCGTGTTCCAGCCTGGCTGTGGCCTGTGCCGTCTGCCCACCAC
>NW_012106053.1:873023-873728 GCF_000951045.1 Mandrillus leucophaeus | reverse complement strand
TGGTTTTGCTAAGTCCACCTCATTCCTGTGTCCCTCGTGTCTAGAAACGGTCTGAAAGACACGTGCATCCTCTTAAGACTGGGGTGGGAACATGTGGTAAACGCTGGGGAGTCACAGGTGTGGGCCACGCTGCATGGTCTCAACTAGGAACGGTTTTGCCCCTTGGGACATTTGATGTCTGGGGACAGCTGTGCTTGTTCCAATGTGGGATGCATGGGACAGTCCCCAGTGCAGACACCCAACTCTATGTCCACATCGCCACCGCAGGAAACCCTGGGATTCTTGGGACGGTCCCTAGCACAGATTCCCAGCCCTGAGTCCCAGCCCTGACGTCCACATCGCCCCCGCAGGAATCCCTGGATCACGGCCCCCCGGATGGGAGAGGGCAGACGACACCCGGCAACGCTGAGTGTCCTCCCGGCAGAGGTGTGCATGCGCCTGGAAAATTGGAGCTGAGCTGGGGTCATATCCTTTAAAACCTCTTGGGCTCCAGGGTTGGCCAGGGATCCCTGGGTCACCCTGCAAGCTGCGTGCGTAGAGAGCCAGCTCAGAGAAGCCAGTCCCGGCCTGGCAGGAACTGACCCGACTGGGGTGGGGGACGAGCAGGTGCAGTGGGAGGCTGCAAATTCCAGATTCTCTAAATAGGGGGCTCTGCTTGCAGAACGGGGGCGGGGGATGAGCAGGTGGAGTGGGAGGCTGCAAATT
>NW_012106053.1:849415-869818 GCF_000951045.1 Mandrillus leucophaeus | reverse complement strand
GGCAGGGAGCGTGTTCCAGCCTGGCTGTGGCCTGTGCCGTCTGCCCACCATGGCAGGGAGCGTGTTCCAGCCTGGCTGTGGCCTGGGAGGCTGGGCAGGTGGTGGTTGCACAGACATTCCTGAATGCTGGAGAGACGGGGCCCATGCTTCTGCCCCAGGGGTGCGGCGGTAGGCCCGGGTGTGTTTGTGGAATGTTCTTGAAACAATACAGCTTATTTTCAGGGGTCTCACCACCAGTGTGCAGGGCCCCTTCTCTCTGCCCCACCTCCCTCTCTCTCGAGCTGCCTGCTTTGCTCTGTCTCTCTTCTCTCCTCTCTCTTTTCTCTCTCTCTCTCCATGCTTTGCTCTGTATCTCTCTTTTCCCTCTCTCTGCATCTTTCTTGGTGCAGATTCCTCCTGAACAGAGCCAAAAAGGGAGGCTTCTCTAGGGAGCGATTGGTGGGGGTGGCTGGGGGTGGCAGTGGGTCCTGGTGTTTCTGTTGTCGTGACCATGTGAGTCCATTTGTTTAAATGACTTGTGGAAAGTTACATACTAAGTCATCTTTAAAGTGAAGATGAGGATATGGGAGGAAGCCAGAACGTGGAAACGGTGGAATACTGAGAAATTGAATGTTCATTCACAGTGCTGATTTGATTTCTCAGGGGTATCTGTGCCACTGTGTTTATTTCTCACAATCGTGGGTGAGAAGCAGCCCCCTAGGACCTGGGCGAGGCCCTCACGCTTTCCAGGGGGCAGCTTGTCACTCAGAGGGCCTGGGGGTGCAGGGCGTGTTGACGGTGGCACTGCCCCCACTGCCCTCAGCTGCCCGGTGCACCGACTCAGCAGGTGGGAAGTCATGGCCAGTGGAGAGTCTCCCTTTCCTTGACATTCACTCATTTATTCACTCACTTATTCAATCATTAACTCATTCATCACTCATCACACATTCACTCATTCATTAACTCATTCACTCACTCAATCACTCATTTATTCACTCCTTCACTCCTTTACTCATTTACTCACTCCCTCATTCATTAACTCATTCACTCATTCACTCATTCATTGACTCATTTAGTCACTCATTCACTCATTTATTCACTCCTTCACTCTTTTACTCATTTACTCTTTCACTCCTTTACTCGTTCATTAATTCACTCATTCATTCACTCATTCACTTATTCACACATTCATTCAATCATTCACTTATTCACACATTCATTCACTGATTCACTCAGTCACTGATTCGCCCACTCAGTCACTGATTCACCCACTCACCCACTCATTGACACATTCAGTCATAATTTACTCAGTCATTTACTCACTCACTCACTGAGTCACTCACTTGGTCACTCATTCATTCATTCACCCATTCACCCTCTCACCTTCTCGTTCATCTACTCTCACTCATTCACCCTCTCATTCATTCACTCCCATTCATTCAGTCACTCACTCAGCCACTCACTCAGCCACTCCCTCATTCACTCTCTCATGCGCTCACACGATCCTTCCTTCATCTGCCATTTGCCAGTCATTCATGAAGTGCAGTCCGTACTGGGCTTGGGGACGGGAAGGAGCAGACCCACGGGGCATCTGGGAGGAGCTTGCTGCACTTTTTGGTTTATGTCCACATCAAAGAGGAAAAGCAAGTCTGGCCCAAAGCAGGGTCCCAGGGAGCCATTTTCCTGAGGTAAGAGGGATCCGCTACCCTGGTCAGGGAGGTGCATGGGCAGTGTCCCCTACTCCACCATCCTGTCTGGGCTGCTCTGGGCCTGGGGCCTGGGGCGTGGGGACGGAGAACACAGAGCATGGCCGGCCTTGTTCCTGGTGTGGCCTAATGCATGTAAACAGAGCTCCATCCACCTAGCACCAGCCAGAGCTAGAGAGCAGGGCCAGCCCCCGGTGTGACCTGATGGATGCCAACAGAGTCTATCAACCTAGCACCGGCTGGGGCCAGAGAGCAGGGCCAGCCTGTCTCAAACCAGCCGGGACTGAGCCTGAGAGGTTGACGTGTGCTCGGGCAGCCCGGTGGGCAGGCGTAGCTGGTGGAGGGCACAGCCTCGACCAGCTGTCGAGGGGCCAGGGGCCTGAGGGCAGGTAGCTCCTGAGGCTGGTTAGGGCCTGGGAGGAGCTGGGGCTTCCCAGCCTTCTTCAGGGCAACTGCAGGCTGACCTCCAGCCGCTCTGCCTTCCTGGCTGCCTCTAGCAACCATCTCCCAGTCCCTACCCAGGGGGCCCAGAACCTTGCAGAAGCAGCTCGTCGTCCGTGAGGGCGTCTGTCTTCCCCGGCATCACTGCGCGGCGTATTTCAGTGGCTCTTGAGCAGTCCCTGCGTTTCTGTCTTGAACCCTCCATCCCAGCTAACGGGGGCAGAGTCCCACCAGCACTCACCCTTTCCTGGGCATCGCACCCATGCTCTCTCCTGGCCTGGTTCCTTCTGTGTCTGCAGGGCACATTCCCAGGCCACTCCAGGTGCAGCCTGGGAACCCGAGAGAGAAGGAAGGGGCTTCTGCCAGTGGTGCTGGGCGTTTTTGATTCAGTGCCCCAAGGAGCCAATGCAGGGAGCTGAACGGCAGATGCTGTGGCTTGGGTCCTGCGGGGCTGAGCTGCTCCGGCCATTGTTGTAATCATAGCCATTGTTGCCTTTTTATTTGTATTATCGTCTTCTCCACCTGTTTCTGTCGGATTTCACAGGCGGCTCTTGGCACACTTGGCCCAGGCAGAGCTTGGGAAGAGCTGCAGGTCCCAGGCACCTCCCTCCTCCCTCCCAGCCACCCACGCACTTCCTGTGGGCCCTGCTCACATTTGCAGGTCCACAGGCAGTGGCCAGACAGGCCAGGCCACAGGCAGGTGCTCCCGGCAGTGGTGGGAGCCGGCTGAAGATTCCAGAAGGGCCATGGGAGGGGCTGGCCAGTGGGGACACAGGGAGGCGTTGCCGTCAGATGGCCAGGTCACTTCAGTTGATGTTTTCCTGAGATCGTTGACTTTGCTAGCAACGCCAGCATTATATTTCACAACTATGTGAGTGAGGGCAGCCTGGGCCGGCCGCTGGCTGTTCCGTGAGGGAACCGGGCTTCCATGATCCTCCCGCACACGTGTAATTGCTTCTGTTGAAGTCAGACTGTGGCGGAGGAGTTGATTTTGGGATTTAGTAACAAACTCGATTTCACTGTAACTTAAATATTGAGACTGTGATACTCCATCGGATCCTAAAGAGCGCATTTTCTGTGTTTTTAATCCTCATGCTAAGTGTCTAGACAATTCGGGATAAGACTAAACACGAGTCACTTAATTTACGAGTTGGAGCAGAGCTCCCTGTGTGGATGGCTCCGACGTGGAGGTGAGGGCTTCTGTTGTGGGGAGAGGAGAGGCTCCCTGGAAATCGCTGTTCCGGCCTCGATGGTGCCCCCACTCGTGACAGGGCCCTGCTGCCTCCGAACCCCAGGAGCCCCAGGGCTGCTGCCATGGAGCCTGGAGACGGCTGGGCCTGAGGCCTGCAGCTTGGGGTAGAGCTAGTATGGTGTGGGCTGGTACCCTGCCTGAGCAGGAGTCTGGCATCCTCTTCCAGGAGTGACAGGATGAGGCAGCTGTGCCCAAGGAGGACAGCCTCGGTGTAGGGCAGCGTGTAGTCCAGCTGGATGGGACAGACGCAGGGCCCTGGGAGGCTGAGGCCAGGGCTCTGGACCCTCCTGGCCCCTGCCCCACGGTGTGGGCAGAAGGGGCCAAGTGAGCAAAGCCGGGGTTGCCAGATGATGTTCCTGGCCAGCTGCAGGGGCCCTGGCTGGGGGCTTCTGGGAAAGTGGAAGGGGAGGTGTCTGCAGGTGAGCAGCCTTTCCGAGTCCCTGGCTCTGCCCCCACACCTGCTTTGTCAGGGCACAGACACCTGTATGGTGGACAAGGCACACAGGCCTCCGAACAGGGCCGTGGCTCCTGGGGCGTGCCTCTGTGTGAGGATCTGTGTGTGTGTGTGTACCTCACTAAATGAGTGTGGCGTAGGGGTGCATGTGTGCCTGTGGGGAGTGTGAACTCATGGTGGCGTGTGCACACGTGTACGTGTGCATATGTGCAGTGCCCGTGCAGCCCAGGCGGCCTGTGACAGGAAGCCTGGCGGGGCTGGTCTCCGCCCCAGAGCTCTGATGTCTCAGCTCGAGAGCGGTTCCTGCTGACCCCTGCTCGCCTGTCTGCCTGACCCCTGCTCGCCTGTCTGCTTTTCTTACCTTGTCTCTTGGCCTCAGTCCACACCGACTGGCTAGGTTCACCCACAATAAAAACAGTAATAATAGTAACCTCCCAATTGATGTGCGGAGCCAGCGTTATGGGCAGCAAAGTGCCTTCGCAAACCCTGTGGTACGAGGCAGCCTCGCCAGCCTAAGCTCTGCCGTTATCCCTGCTGGTCTCGCATCTCTAATGAGATCCCGCACCCTCGCTCAGGGGTGTGGTGTATGTGTGCTTCAGGTGTGTGCACGTGTGTGTGCGTGTGTCGGGCATGTGGTGTGTCTGTGACGAGGCAGAGTAGAACTCACAGCCTCATGTCCAGCCCAAGCCATCGACGTCCCCAACGCCTTCCCAGCCACCCCCACCCACCCAGCACAGCCGAGCAGTTTCCCACGCCAGCGGAAACTCTCCCTGAGGCGTTTCTCCTTCTGGTTTATGAATAAGTCTTCTCTTTGTGTAACGCCTTGAAAACAGAGCCAAGCACAGATTTGGGACCTGGGATCCTGAGGTTGTCCTGCCCAGGGGTCACTGCAGAGGGAGTCTTGTCCTGCTAAACTGACAAGACAGTTACTGAGGACATGATGCAAGGGGCACCCAGGGTGTTAGAAATCGCCCACCTCGAGATTCTCAGTGGCCAAGAGCACTCACCTGCGGGTATGGAGGACTCAGCGAGCACACAGGTGTGTCTTGTCTGTCACCACGCCCTGGCAGTGCCAGTCCAGTTGCTGGCATTATTCACACCTTCTTCCTTGAGAGCTACTCCTACAAAGCAAATGACTGGTCACAGGGTACACGTGTCTTAGACCCCTGACACTACGACCTGGGCCACCACACACAGGCAGCACCCCCTGACACTAAGCCCTGGGTCACTGCACACAGGCAGCACCCCAACACTAAGCCCTGGGTCACCACACACAGGCAACACCCCTCCCCTGACGCTAAGCCCTGGGTCACTGCACACAGGCGACACCCCGACACTAAGCCCTGGGACACCGCACACAGGCAGCACCCCGACACTAAGCCCAGCTCTTCTGGCCTCATTTCCTCCCAGGTCCCAGCTCAGAGATGGCGCCCATGCAGGTGGGCAAGACAGGCTGAGGACACCGCGTTGCCCCACCCATCACTTGGACACAGGCTGGTCTGTGAGCGCTCCTTACGGGAACTCTGGATGGCCCTATGGTGCCTCCTTTTCTCCCTGTTGGGGACCTGCCCCTGGGCCCCACCTTCCCAGTGGCACTGTGGGTCACCTCAGGCCGTCCCCTGCCCTCAGGCCTGCCGGGCCCCTCAGCTGCACCTTGCTTTTGGTCTGACCAAGCACAAAGCTGACATTTATGGTGGGTAAATGCCACCCTTTTGGTCTGTGCCTGTCAAAGTCATTTTGGATCTTCATCCTGTCATGCGTCACATCAGACATCCTCCCAGATCTGTGTCACAGCCTGGCAGGATCACATGGTTTGTCTGTCTGCGCCCCACGGGTGGCAGGAGCTGCTCCAGAGGGACCAGGCTGAGCTCCAGACACCCTGAGGGCCTGTTTCCCGTCAGGGAGGCCCCAGCCTGGCCCCTGAGTGACTCCCTTTGTCACACCTCCTGGAGCCTGGACCTGGTCAGTGACCCCCTGAAGCTACTCCCAGGTGCCCCCACTGTCCCACCAGCCCCCACCCAGCACCTGGAAGGAGGGGGCACCGCCTGTCTCCTAGACATTCTCCCTGGACCTTCCAGTGACCTGCCCAGCCTGGGTGGTCCCTTGCTTTGAGGACTCTGCAGGGATTTGAGGGGCTTCTGTCATGGCCACCAGTCTGGTCTTCCCTGGGTCCAGCCGTCTCCCCTGTCATAACTTGACTCACTCATAAAAACAGAGTGGCTGGACTTGGTCCTGTACCCACCTCTACTCAGTCCACAGCGTCCTTCCCGCCGTTGCCTGCCGGGGTCCCGGAGAGCCGGTGGTCCCAGGGTCTGGGCAGGGCTCTGGGAGTTTGCTGCACAGATACTTTCTTCAGTGCCCTGCCCCTCGTCCACAGGTCCCAGATCGTGACCCCCAGGCCTGTGGCTTCAGCGCTGTGAGCTGTCTCTGTAAAGTTTGTAGGAACCGAGATGATGCTGGTGCTAGCCTGGGTGGGTTGCACAGGGCTTGCTGCAGTCCCTGAACCCAGTCCAGCCCATGCCCTGCTGTGCCAGTGCAGCAAATGGGGCCGGCGCCAGGCTTTTCGGCTCTGCAGGCCTCAGGCTCCCAGAGGCCACCAGACCACTCCTTAGTTCCTGCCCTGGGACAGTGGAGGCTCGGCCTAGCCCCCAGCAGGGCTCCCAGACAGGTCTACCATGCAGCTCTGCTGGAGGGTGGAGGGTTCCACGCTGTGTGGGAGCTCAGAGCTGGCGTCTGAGTGGGCATGGGGGCGTGCCAGCACCCACCACCCTCTGCATGCTGACGAGGGACGTGAATGGGCCTACAGCCTGCAGAAGCTCCTCCAGCCTGCGTGCCTAGCACAGACGCAGCCTGGGCTCCCTTGGCAACCAAGGCTGCCTTATCTCAGCTGTCAAGTGGGGTATGCTTCTACGGTGGGGCTTTCCCTGGGTCGTGGTCTCCCTTTTTGGCTCAGACACAGCCAGCTGGGCGGGCAGGACAGGACAGGGCAGGGCTGGGGTGTGGGTGATGAGAGGCATTTACCCCGGGGCAGTTTCTTCCAGAGACGGCGGGGGCTCCTAAGTATGCAGGCTCCCCCAGCCACGTGGCTCACAGACAGTGCCCGGCTCACACCTGGCTCTGCCTCTCAGGGGTCTTCTCTGTATGGCACAGAGCTAGGCTGCCTCCCTAATTCAAAGGCCAGGGGACGAGCTGAGAAGTGAGTGGTCTGCCCAGGCTCCCCAGTTGGGGGGGTGTTGGTGGGGGTCTGCCCTGTGGGACATCTTCTGCCTGAAGCTGAGACCGTGGTGGCACTGTGGCCCCCCTGCCGGGGCAGTGGGAACAGTGACCTGTGGTCTCTGGTGGTTCCCTGCTACCTTAGAATTCCAGGTGGCCACATTCTTTCCTCAGAAGGGGGTCTCTGTGAAATGATGCGTGACAAACACCACTTATGGAAAGGAGGTTTCCTGTGATCGACCCGTATGCACCCTGACAGAAGTCAAGTCTGGGGATGTGTTCCGGGAGGGGCTGGTCCTAGGGGCTGGAGGGGCGGATTCTTTCTTTTTTAAAATCTCTCTCTCCGATTTCTGATTTTTGCCACACGATGATGTCACTGCCTTTCTAAGAAAACTCCCCCAAAGGCAGCTTTGTTCTTTTCCATTCTGACGGTGGCTGCCCCTCCCCCCTGCACGCCCTCCCCTCGCACACGCGTGTGCACACGGCCTCGCTCCCTGGGAGCCCTCGGCAGGCCCCTGGTCCAGGCCAGCCCAGCGGAAAGGCCACCGGTGGGGGCCTGCAAGGTCCCGCATCCTCTCAGCAGAGACCACTCCCCAAGCACTCTGCCTGGGCTTTGTGGGAGTTGGTGCTGGAGAAGGAATTGTGATTACTTGCTTTATTTTTGAATGTTTTTCCTTCTGGTCTTAAAAGCAATGCAAACTCTTTATTTAAAAACAAAAAGATGAGAGAAGAGAAAGAAACACCATCCCCATCTCCGAGAAAAGGCTGGCACCGTGGGTGGACCAGCAGCACACTGAGGAGGGGGCAGCCTGGTGGAGGGGCCTGTGCTTTGCTGAGGGCACCAAGCCCTGTGGGGGGGCCTTGCCACTATCCCAGCCCTGCCAGATCCCCAGGGGACCCCAGAACTTCCCAAATGACCTCCTCCTAGAAGCTGGGCAGGTGCAAAGGGGCGGCCCAGGGACCCGGGCCTATCCTGCACCTCCAGACATCAGGACGCCTCCAGGCTCTCACACCCCACAGGCAGCCCTGGTGTGGCCTCCCCAGCTCCTGACTCCGGGTGGGCCCAACCTCCCTTCTGAACCCCCGTTTCTGAGAATGAGGTGGTTTTGGAGCTCGTGAGCAGAGGAGCAGTCAGCACTGGATGGCAGCCGAGCATCACCTGGCACTTGGAGCCAGACCCCTGAGTACCTTGTCGCTGCAGCCTGGAGACCAGGCTGGCCAGGACCCCTCCCCAAAGGCCTCGCAGTGGGCAGAGATTGGGGTGTGTGTGGGCGTACATACCATGTGAGTGACTCTGTGGTCTGTGTGTGTGGAGTATGTGGTGTGTGGCCTGCGTGGTCTTTCTGTGTGGTATATGCTGACCCGTGTGTGTGGATTGTGTGGTCTGTGTGTGTGGTGTATATGGGCACATGTGTGTTTGGTCAGTGTGTGGTATGTACATTCACATGTGTGGGTGTGTGTGGTCTGTGTGTGCATGTGTGTGGTGTATGTACATGCACAAGTGTGTGTGAGTCCCGTGTGGTATGAGGGGAACAGCTGTGGGAGAGCCAGGGAGCTCCACTCTGGAGCTCCAGCCACCCTGGCTCTTGGCTGCCCTGGCCCTGTCAGTAGTCCCAGAAGGAGGTTTTGGGGTCACTCAGGTGTTGGGCTGGGTGTTCTCATTTGGAGAATGGGACCCTGAGGTTGGGGTGAGTCCTGGGCCAGCCCCTGTCCTGGCAGAAGCCATCCCTGCCCTTGCATCTACTGCAGGCTCCAGGCATCCACCTGCTGGGGCTGAGCTGAGGGCCACGACAGCCCAGAAAGGCTCGGAGGCACCACGGCCCGGCTGCCACGTGGATCTCAGATGCTGGCCTCCAGCACCATGGGAGAAGAACGTGTGCTGTTGAGGCTGCCCAGTGCACAGCTCGCCGTGGCGCTCTGTTACGCGGGAAGCTCCTGCACGGCCCTGACGCCTCCTTTAGGAAGCCTCCCAGTGGCCGCAGGGCAGGGATGTAGGGGTGGCTTTGTTTCAGGGCTCATTACCGTCTTGTCCACATAATTTGGTTCGAATTGTGTACCTGAGGACTGAGAGTTTGGTTGACCATGGCTGGTTTGGGGGCCGCCTGGGTGAGGGTGAACTGGGATTGGAAACCCTCCAGTGCACTTTGGTGTGGCCCTGCCCAGTGTGTGGCACCTGTGCCCCTTACAGAGGAGGAGGGCAGCTAGGAGGGACAGCGGCTTGCCCGAGGCGCTGGCCATGCCAACACCCTGGCCAGTCAGGTAGCGCCTGAGGGGTGGGCTGTGTGGTTGGTGACTTAGTCAGCGACCAGGCTCAGCAGCAGGGCGAGCAGGCTTTCTCAGGCTCAGCGGTACCCCCACCACTGCTGTGGCCGTCTCCCCATGGCACCAGCTACTGTGGGTGGATGATTCCAGAGAACTGCCTCATGCTGGGCCCTGCCCCAAGGAGGCAGGTGGCCCTGGGGTGGCCTGGACACCGTGAGTCTCTGCTGGGGCTGATGTTAGAGGGAAGGGTTTGGGATCAAGGCGGCGGCAACGCAGCCTGGAATAGTGGAGTGGCCCAGAGGCCAACCTGCAGAGCTTAACACAGCAGCCGGGGACCATGCTCCGATCATAGCGACTTCTGCATAAATCACCACGTAAGGACGTGTGCTCGGGACCCGCCCAGATGCGCGTTACTCCGCAGCACAGCTTTGACGCAGTCACCGCTGTTATCCGGAGAGAAGCAGCACCTCATCCTCCCAGATGCTCTTTCCCCGCGGTATTTACTCATCCACTCCTTCACTTGTTCATTTGGTGTCTCCCTTTTCTGGGAGCAGTGTGTAATTTTGTGTGCATTTTGCCCTCCCCACAGCCTTCGGGGAGGTGGCCCCGACAGGGCAACGAGGGTTTTGCTCATCGTGGGAGGGGCTTGGTGGTGGGGTTGGTTCACAGTCCCAGGGGAGGCCCCTGCTGCCCCAGCATCCTTCCTGTGAACTCATGCCACGTGCACCCCGCAGCCATGCACCGGCCATGGCTCAGCAGGCCCCTATGCACTGGGCTCTGCAGCCAGGCCTGGGCCACCTTGGACAGCTCCATGCCCTGCACCATGGGCAGAAGGGGCTGAGGCAGGCCGGTCTGGTGCCCACTGGAGTTGTCCCCTGTGCTTCCTGGTCACAATCAGACATGGGCACTCCCCAGGGTTGAGGACAGCCTGAGCCGTGTTGGGTGTTGGGGTAAGAGAGCTGGACGACCCCTCCAAGTTCCTCCAAGCCACACCCTACCAGTACATGTGACGTCAGCTCTGGCCAGGGTGCTGGGCTGGAGGACCCAGAGGTGACAATTGACAAGGCAGGTGCCGGAGGAGGGGGCGTCTAAGGTTATCGTAGGAGAAAGAGTGGGATGGATAAGGAGGGGCACCCAGACTGGAGAAACAGCTGCTGGGAAGCGCCCAGGCATTGCCTGCAGCTTCCTCTCTGCCAGGCTGGAATGGCCACCCTTCGTCCCTCATGCACCCACCACGGCTTTCCTCGGAGTCACCTCCCTGCCATCCTGTTGTTCTGAGCCCCCAGGCAGCCCCCAGACTCTCTGCTGATCTCCACAGGCTGGGAGCCCTGAGTCCGGGCATCTGTGATGCTGCCGCCATCTCCCTCAGGTGGAAGGGGCCGCTGGGGAGGAAACCACACTGTTCTCACTGCCGCTGGGGAGGAAACCACACTGTTCTCACTGCCGGGACCGCTGGGGAGGAAACCACACTGTGTTCTCACTGCCGGGACCGCTGGGGAGGAAACCACACTGTGTTCTCACTGCCGGGGCCGCTGGGGAGGAAACCACACTGTTCTCACTGCTGGGACCGCTGGGGAGGAAACCACACTGTGTTCTCACTGCCGGGGCCGCTGGGGAGGAAACCACACTGTTCTCACTGCCGGGGCCCCTGGGGAGGAAACCACACTGTGTTCTCACTGCTGGGA
Organism: Mandrillus leucophaeus; assembly: GCF_000951045.1. Taxonomy (NCBI): domain Eukaryota; kingdom Metazoa; phylum Chordata; class Mammalia; order Primates; family Cercopithecidae; genus Mandrillus; species Mandrillus leucophaeus. The sequence goes on along the minus strand of NW_012106053.1, from coordinate 858,826 downwards.
CCGCTGGGGAGGAAACCACACTGTGTTCTCACTGCCGGGGCCGCTGGGGAGGAAACCACACTGTTCTCACTGCCGGGGCCGCTGGGGAGGAAACCACACTGTGTTCTCACTGCCGGGGCCCCAGGGTGCTGCACAGAGGAGGGCTTGCAGCAGGCGCTCATTACCTGCTCGGAGGAAGGAGTGAGGCAGCCAGTGAGTGGACATCCAGGTGGTTCCAGGGAGCAGGTGTCCACGTGGAGCTGGATGGCAGGGGACCTGGCACTCACCATTCAGGGTGGATTTGGGCAGCACTGGCTGAGGGACAGGCTCCATCCTGCCCTGGGGGTGCTGGGTTTTCATCTTTACCTGGAGCGCGGGCACTATCTTTATCTGTCAGTGTTAATACCTGGCTGTGATTGGCGGTCGCCGTGCCGCGTTTTACCAGCAGAGTGGCGTCTTAAATTCCATGGGTTGATTTGCAGGGTAGAACTTCCTGGTGGTTCACCTTCCCGCTCCTGAGACGCCCGGGCTGCCGGCCCCTTGCAGAGACAGCCTTCTTCTTGGAATTTAGGGGATGTGGAGGGGGCAGCGAGGAAAGCCAGGGAAATTATTTATGCTGGCACCTTTGGAAGAAATGTGCCCCTTCTCTGTACCACGGGTGATCTCAGACCCTGACTCTGCCCCCAGGGTCCTTCCCGCCTCCCTCCTGCCCTGTGGAGTGTCTGTAATGTGGGGAGCAGGGGTGGTATGACGAGAGATCAGGGATGCGGGGTGCCCCTGTGGGAGCCTGTCCACGACACCCATGGGTGATGGGTGTCTGCACAGCACATCCATGAAGCTTGGGTGTACCTGTGTCTGCATGGGCACGTGCACCCCTGGGGAGCATATCCTCATGTGCTGCTAGTGAGCCTGGGCCCCCTGGCCTTAGTGTGCTCATACCTGGGTGGCACCCGTGTAAACCTGCATGCCTGTGGCTCACTCCAGGGGTGTGGTGTGTGCACATCTGTGCCTTGTGTGTGGCCATGTGTGCCTGTGTGCATATATGTACATGCACATATGTGTGTGGGGACGTGCACGGCACTGTGGGAGGGCAGAGGAAATCCTGAACGCTTTGGCATTGATACACACAGTGGTGCCTGCCTGCTCATGCCTCTGTACCCAGGCGGGGATGGCAGTTCCTCCCTGGCAGCGTGGCTGGTTCCACACAGCCTTTGACAAGCCTGAGAGGGGGTCTGACCTGTTTTCCGGCTCCAAAATGCCATGCCCTGGGTCCAGTGTGCTGGCGCTTGGGGATGGAGACCAAGCACTGTGCCTCGTAGAGCCCGGCTTCCCTCCAGCAGGCGCCTGATTGTGTGCAGGGGAGCCAGCTCCCTCCTCGTGATCCGAGCCTTTCATTTCCGGGCGTGACAAAGATGGGGCTGCGTTTAATTTCCTGTCTGCCAAGGCAGTGCCGCCTGAACGCCAGGCTGTGCACAGGGTGGAGGTCGCCGACTTGACCCAGCTCTGGCTTCCATCGAGCGCTCCTTGCTGACAGCCTTCGAGGTGCTTTCGGACGCTCCCTCTGAGTGAAGCGGTCTCCCTGCCCTGTGGCCTGGCCGCCGGGGGCCCCTTGGTGGGTGGGCTTTGGGTGGGCTCTGGCTATGGGTGTCTGTAACGTGTGACCACTCATTCACTTCTGCTCTTCTCTGCAGGTCAGCTGGCCGCCGGCACCTGTGAGATTGTGACCCTGGACCGGGACAGCAGCCAGCCTCGGAGGACGATCGCCCGGCAGACCGCCCGCTGTGCGTGTAGAAAGGGGCAGATCGCCGGCACCACGAGAGCCCGGCCCGCCTGTGTGGACGGTAAGCACCTGCAGCCCCGGGACCCCTCCGGGCGCTGAGCGCGGCATCCCCGAGGGTGCCTCTTCCCTGATGCGGCCCCTTTCCTGAAGGTCCCCCTAGGCCTCGGTGTATCCTCAGGTCAGGTCCCTGGCCATTGGCACAGCTGCTCCCGTGGATTTGTGAGCTTGTGGCTTGGGGACTGGCTGGGGCGCAGTCTCCAGTTCCTGGGGGTGGTCAGGGAGATGCCGGCACCCTGTCTTACTTGCCTGTGTGTGGGGGTCTCTTGCCCGAGGCTGTGGTTCTTTGGTGTTGCCTCTGGGAGAGGAAAAGGACAGCAGAGGGGCCATCTGCAGGACGGCGAGGTTCCCTGGGTGCTGTTCTGTCGTCTACGTGTGGTCTGGCCGAGGCTGCCAGCGGGACCTGGCTCCTTGTCTCTGGGTCTGACCAGTTCAGGACACTCTCGTGCCTAGGCTCGGGAGGCCACAGCTCCGGCCCCCATGGGCTCTGAGCACGTGCAGAGGAGCGCCTGCTGTCAGCTGGTGGTGATCCCCGGCCCCTAGATGTCAAGCTGCTGACAAGCTGTGCTGTGGCTCAGCCTTGCTGGAAAGGGCACTTGGAAAGGGCACCTGCTATGAGGTGGCACAGGGTGGGAGGGGCTGTCCTGGCGCCTGGTGGGAGCCTGTCCGCTGGTAGGGAACTCTGCTGTGCATATGCTGTTGCTGACTGTAGGGGGAATGTGGGCTTGACCAAGGTCATTGGTGACCAGCCAGGCTCAGGGTTCAGCGTGAGACCTGGGAACCCCACAGCCGGGACCTCCCCAAGGCCCAGTGTGTCCCGGGAAGGAGTCTAGTGTCAACACCAGCCAAAGGTCAGGGGTGGGCGCGTAGGGCCGGCATTAAATCCAGGCTGCCCACCCCCTTGTGACCAGAGTGGGTGGGGAGACCCCTCCCTGGGGCAGACGTGGGCACTGCTATGGGCCTAGCCGGCAGCAGCCGTGTGCCAGTCCAGGCAGCCATGGGGTGAAGGACCCCATGCAGGGGTATTGGATGCCTTGGTTCCAGGCGCAGCAGCTTGACCATAGCCCAGGAGAGAGTGCAGGGAGGGAGGGTCCCCTGTGGGTGAGATGCAGAGTCCGCTAGGCGGGGGGCCCTGAGGCCACTCCTTAGGGTGGCGAGAAACCAGCATCCCTGAGTGGCAGGCGTAGACTTGAGCTGCTGTGGGGTTGCCCTCGAGCTGCGGTCTGGTGGGGGCAGAGGCCCTGCAAAGCCAGGAGAAGGTAGGGGCAGGGGCTGGGCAGGAGAAGATAGGGGCAGGGGCTGGGCAGGTGGAGTAAGTCCGAGGATATATAGGGGTGTCATTGGCTGGTGGCCCCTCCAGGCCTTGGTGGACTTCAGGGCAGCTATATCCGTGGCATCCTGCACTGAACATGGGTGCAGGCATCTCAGGCCGGGTGCAGCGCTCACTGGCCTTCCGGGGACGTGGTGCAGGGACCTGTGGAGATGGGTCCCAGACTCAGCTGGCCCACCCCATGGAGGGCAGACGCCTGCCAGGGCTGGATTTGGAGTCCAGGTTTTCTGACTCTGGTCAAGGGTCCTTTTCTCCCCTGCTGCCCTTGCGGGGGCTCCAGATACCCAACTTCAGATTCCACTGCCTCTGCCTGGGAGCCCGACGTGGGCAGCCTTGCCCTTGTGCTGTGCTGTAATCTGGAACACGGGGTCAGGGATAGAGCCTGCTGCTTCGTAGGTGCTGGTGAAGGTCCATGGAGAAGGGATGGGGCGCACAGAGATAGGGCCGAGGTATCCTGAACACCCCACGGGGGGGAGGCGGCTGCACTAGGAATAAGAACGCCCGTGTAAGCCAGACGCAGTGGCTCACGCCTGTAATCCCAGTACTGTGGGAGGTTGAGGCAGGTGGATCACGAGGTCAGGAGTTCAAGACCAGCCTGGTCAAGATGGTGAAACCCCATCTCTACTAAAAATACAAAATTAGCTGGGCGTGGTGGCGTGCACCTGTAATCTCAGCTACTTGGGAGGCTGAGGCGGAGAATTGCTTGAACTCAGGAGGCGGAGGTTGCAGTGAGCCGAGATCACACCACTGCACTCCAGCCTGGGCGACAGAGCGAGTCTCAAAAAAAAAAAAAAAAAAAAAACTCCCAGTATGACCAGGAGAAAGGTGTTCTAATAGGACAAGCCCTTGATCCCCTAAAGCCGGATAGACCTCTCTTGGGGTTCTCAGCAGAGTCAGGGCGTGGTCAGGAGGATGAGGGCTGACAGAGTCACTGAGCTTCCTCCGGGTGTCTCACTGATGAGTGTGTCCTAAGACTGTGCAGGAACAGGCCAGGCAGTGAGTGTGCCCCAGGGCCCACTACCTGGACCCCTAACGCCCGTGGCCTTTACAGGAAGGGAAGGAGGGGAGGGGGCTGCGGGCTCTTGGCTGAAGGGAGCGCACTCTGCCCAGGCTTCAGCCCGTGCACCTCTCCTCCCCGCAGATGCCCTGTGCACCTGGGGGTTGCGTGCACTGCTCAGGTGGGGTGCCCGGGAAGAACTCATGGGCCAGGTGGCCTTCCGGCTGAGCCACCTGTCTGTCTTCCCTAGACCCTGCAGCCGTGTGCCACTGGCCCTCCTGCCACCAGCCCTGAGGGTTTCTGGGAAGCTCTTTGGCACTTGGGAGGGGGATTGTGGGGCGAGAGGCTGAGCTTGCTGGAGTGGGCTGGAGGAGAGGGGAGCCATCAGAGGCTTCTGGTGCATTTTGAGGACCTGGGGTGGGAGGAGCGGGCCCTGGAGCCTTGTTTTTGTCCTTATTAAAAACATCTATCAATTTGCATCTGTGGAAGGCATGTGATTAAACACCAGGTACGCAGGGCCTCTGGGCCACTCTGTGGCTCTCAGGCCTCGGTTCTACAGAGCTGGATCCCGGGGCAAGCTGGGGCAGAGATGTGGCGGCCTTCTTTCCAGGGAAAGGGACTGCTTCTCCCACAGCCACTGCCCTCCTGGCTGCCTGTATCTGGAACCACTGGAACACATGGTGGCCAGGGCGCCTTCTCGGGAACACTGATGCTTCCCAAGACTGGGAAGGAGAGAGGTGCTCTGCACTGCCAAGGAGTTCACAGCCAGGCCGTCCTTTCTTCTCCTGACTTCCGCCCGCCCATGGGGAGAGTTGGGGTCAGAATTGATTACTAATTGAATCTGGGTCTGCTCATCTGAAACCGCATTCACTTCCCTCTCACCAGGAGCCTCCTGTGCCTCAGGAGCCGGGTCCCAGAGACCCAAATTAAAACCGCACCATTTTCAAGGGGGGCCAAACAAATTAGTTAGCTTGCTTCTTTTTGCACAGTGGGCATTTTCCAGGCTGCCATCTAATTTAATTTTTGCTTTTCTATTTTCCTGCTCTGTGTGCATAATAAGTTTCCTCACATGTGAATTGTGTTTGCTAAAGAGAAAACTTGTGCTGTGTTGGGCTGGGTTGGAATTGAATGTGAGTAGGGTTGAAATATTGCTGCCCCTACTGTGTTCCGTGACCACAGGCACCCGGAATGCCGGAGGAAGCCTGACTCTGCTCACGTGTTCATTCGTTGGCTGCTTAATTACTCATACATTTGCTCACTCACTCATCTGTTGGAAGAAGGTGTATACCCATGGCAGCAGGGGAGGTGAACGGGGGCGTCAACTCAAAACACCCAATACAGCGAGCCACGCAGTGCTGCAGGTACGGGAATTCAGACTGTGGCCCCAGAGTGTCCTCACTTCTTCCTGCTGGGACCTCAGCAAGGATGCATCCATGAGGGGGCATTTGAATAGGGTATTGAGGGATGAAGAGGAGCTCACTAGAAATGCTTCTCTTTATGAAAAGAGGGGGCCAATGATTAGAGAGGAATTATAGCCTCCAGCCTCCCCGGCCTTGTCTCTGAGCCAAAGCATTTCTGGGTGAACCATGTCCCTGCCTGTACGGGGCAGGTCCATGAGTCTGTGCACCTGCGTGCGAGATCCAACTTATGGAACCATCAGTGAAAGATTCAAACACAAACCAGCCACGCACTGCGGTGCATTCCATCCTTACACACAGTATCAGCACTGTGGCACTTTCCATCCTTAAATATCAGCCACCGAGCCTCCCCTCCCCCAGGGCTGCCCTCTGAGGCAGGCACCCAGGTGGGTGATGCCCTGGTGGGCTGGGCAGGCCCTGCTTCTGCTCCTTTCTAGCTGTTTATGCAGCTGCACCAGGTTCCCTTTTCCGTCATCACACCCGTGCCGGGTCCCGCTGCCACCACAGCACTGCACTGAGGACTGAGACCCTGTCCCCGAGTCCAGCGCTCACCCAGCCCTTGCCAGGCGTGCAGCAGGTGGCTGTACCTGGCCAGCCCTCCTCGCTGAAGCAAGGTCTTCCTTTATGAATAGAGGTGCTGTCTCCTGCAAGTCAAGTTCTCCTGAAACTCCTTTCCCAGGAAATCAGAGACTGCAGCCCAGTGGTGGGGGCAGCAGAAGGTGGTGGTTTGTGGGTGGGACTGCCCCAGAGCCGAGCCAGAGGGGTGAAGGGTGGGAGCCTCAAGTCTCGGGCCTGGGTGGGGGCAGTTTTCCCTGGGAGCTTTTGAGGGAGTGGTAAGGTGCAGTCATGGCACTGCGCAGACTCAATGTCAGGGCCGCAGTGGCCACTGGGAGGTGCGGGACATCCCGGGCTGACCAATAGGTCTGGGGAGGCTGTGCCCAGGAAGGGGCAGGGTCGGAAGGCCTGGAAGTGGGGGCTGAGCGGAGCCTTGTATTCTCCAGACGTGAGACCTTGCAAGCCACCTGGGTCCTGGGCTGGGAAAAGAGACAGAAACAGGCAGGTGGGCACTGCTGGGTTCTGGGCAGAGGTGTGGTGGCCGGAGTCTTTGCTTCTCCGTGTTGGGAGTTTGAGGCGGGTGTGGGACAGTAGAGGCCCTGCCCACTCTCAGGCCGCGTGGGTAGGTGGCAGTAGACGCGCAGCCATAGGCAGGTGTGGGACAGTAGAGGCCCTGCCCACTCTCAGGCCGCGTGGGTGGGTGGCAGTAGACGCGCAGCCATAGGCAGGTGTGGGACAGTAGAGGCCCTGCCCACTCTCAGGCAGCGTGGGTGGGTGGCAGTAGACGCGCAGCCATAGTCAGGTGCACGCTGAGGCTGTGGTGTTTGGCGTCTGTGCTTCACATGTGGTTTAGAGTCCAGGTGTGAAGAAGAAGGGGCACCGCGAGGGGGATCTGTGGTCAGTGTCACCTTCCACTCCACGTCCACAGCCCTGGTCTCATCCTCCACGTCCTCCAGCAGCAGGTCGGTGCAGGAGGGTGGAGGGTGCCCCGGCCACCTACAGGAGTCTGGAGACGGTCCCTGTCTTTGCTGTGGGGATGGATACCACACTGATGGCAGGGCCACGGGACCCTGGGCTGTGGGCCCCGGCAGTGACTGCAGGAGCCAGGATGGCAGGGAAGCCACTTCTTCTCTTACCTTTCCCCCGTTGTTGGCCGTCATCACACCTCATAGCTCATGATGCTCTAGAAACATGGGGTTTAATTACAGGAGTGCAGGAGGGAAAAGCCTTTCAGTTCCGAGAGGCCGGGCACAACGCATTGTCTCCACCTTGAGGCGCTGGCGGGGCCCCCAGGGCCAGCTGAAGGCATGTTGTGGCGGGGACTAGGGTGAGGGAGATGTTCCACCAGGAGAGATGTGAATCACCTGCTCTATTGTACACAAGACGCTGGGATTGCGCCAAGGTTCCTAAGATTCGGTGTCTGTGGCCGAGTCAGCCTGCCCCCACCAGTCGGTGCTCAGCCTGGCCAGGGGTCAGCCCCAGGGTGGCAGCTGTAGAGGCTGTGGCTGGCCCTGCCTGCCCCGTTCATCCCCTCGGCAAGTGGTGGTTGGGATAAGGAGGGCCCTGGTTCCCCACAGTTGTTCACACAACATGGGGTCATCCGTTTGACCATGGAGCTCACGGGAGGCTGCCTGCTGGCAGTTGGCTGTCCATGGGCAGCCCTTCCTGCACTGAGCCCTGACCGCCCTCGGCAGCCTGGCACCCCGCTCGGGCCGCCCAGCGCCATCCAGGAGGGGGTCTGGGCCCTCACCAAATCACCGAGGCCCTGATCTGAGGAAGGATAATGAAGCTGTTTTTCAGAGGGGCCCAGACCCCCACATGGAGCACCCGGCTTTGCTCTGGGCGGTTTATTGGGCACCCGCTCCCCTAACAACCTTGCTGAAAAAAGGACTCATGGTCCAGGTCCGTTCCAGTACGTGATGGAGACCAGCTGGGTACCTGCCTGCCTCAGGATGTGCCCTCACCACTGCTTAGGGGCATGGACACGTTGGCTTCCTTTTGGGGGCTCAGGGAGAGCCCAGCATTTCTGGAGGTTTCCTGAAGCCACAGGCGACTGGGTCTGCAGCTGCGTCCTCAGCCAGGTTTTGGGTCCTGGTCACCCTGGACTCCTCGTGGCTTGGGGTCCGTGCTTTGCGGCACAGAAGTTGTGGGTGCTGGTGTGGCCCTCTGCTTGGCAGGCACTGCCAGCCACTGCATGACGTGACCGTGGTGGGGCTGTCAGGACACATACATCTCCGCGCAGGCTGCTGCCACCCGCGGCCTTTTTGTTATGGAACCACTGCTGGGAGAGGGTGGTGTGTTATAAACGCTTGGCAAGCAGAGAGGCGCCTGGGGGCTGTTGGCGACACTTCCTTCCCCAGCACACCCCTCCGTTCCATTCTGCCTGGATCCAGATGGGATTGGAGATGCCCTGGGATGCGGGCACCACACCCCTCAGTTCTGAGCATGATTGGTTTATGAGGAAGATGGTGGGAAGAGACCCTGCCCCCGGTTCCCTAGGACATGGATGTGAATTGCTTCAATCCAGAGGATGCAGCCGCATCAGGCCCAGCAGATGGGCAGGGTAGGACAGGTGTGTCTGCTGCTGGAGCCACAACTCACAGTGCCTTGGCCATCCCAGGCCCTGGCCAGGGCCACTCTCGTAGAGTTCTTTCAGGGAGGAGCTGACTGCCCGGCCCAACCCATGGCTGTGGTCTGAGGGTACAGCGGCAACTATGCTAAAGGCCAGACAGTTGGCTTCATCAGAGTCCAGTTTTACCAGAAGGGAGCAAGCTAGTCCTTCTCCAGCAAGTTCCCCGGCAGTTCCTTCCAGATCTTGGTGCGTTTAATTGTTGGAGAACCGCACAGCAGCTGCATGGCTCTCTGACACCTCTGTAGAGAGATGAGGTGGGTGGAGCCAGGGTCTCCTGCTGCTCAGAACATGAACTCCCTTGAGTGTCCCCCACTGTGAAGCGCCCCAACTCCCAGCTCCAGGGAGCACAGCTCGGGGTGAAGGAGAGGAGACCCCAGCATTCACGGGCACTACGTGGGTGTCACCAGATGGCAGCCGGGGTTGGTAGATGAATTGCTGATTTTTGAGGTGCTGTGGGGACTCTCAGGGTGGGAGCACACCGGGAGGTGGCTGAGCAAACACGGGTGCCCGAACCTCACCCTGTCGAGTCACGTCAGGGTGTGGCGGCTCTGGAGGGAAGAGGGCGGTCTCCTTGCTCTGCTCCCTCCTTTTCACAAGGGAGGCTCTTTCCCAGGGCTGTGGACACAGGGCCCCTGCACTGCCAACCAGGGAACCAAGGGGAGG
>NW_012106053.1:847674-849365 GCF_000951045.1 Mandrillus leucophaeus | reverse complement strand
CACCACTGCTTAGGGGCATGGACACGTTGGCTTCGCTGGGCGTGGTGGCGTGCACCTGTAATCTCAGCTACTTGGGAGGCTGAGGTGGGAGATCACTTGAGCCCAGGGGTTGAGGCTGCAGTGAGCTGTGAGCACACCACTGCCCTCCCCTGGGGCTGGGCGCTGGTGTCCTGGCCCCCTCGAGCTCTTGAAGTCTGCCCATGGAAGGCCCACTACATGTGGGATGCATCGTCCATGGGCCTACAGGGTTTGGAAGCAGCGTGCCTGCTCCACTCATGCCCCTGCCCTGAACCCACCGTCACTCCTTCCCCTGAGGATGGGGACAGCCCGTGTCTGCTCCACGAGGCCCCCACTCCATGTGATTCGGGGACAGAGAGATGCGGGGTCCTGGCAGTGGGACCCCAGGCTGTGCTGCTCAAGCACGTCCCATCCCTCATCCCTGCTGGATCCCTCTGCCAAGTACAGGCTTCCCGGCACTGACTTTCCCATCCTGATCACTCCCAACAAACTTGGGTGGGGTTTTAATTTTTTTTCGAATTCTGTCATTTTTGAGCCCAATGACTCAAATGACTAATAACTGTCTGGCATGGAGGAAAAGGAAGGGGAGGGCTGGGAGGAGCTCCTGTGTGAATTTGACCTTGATCCAGCACCCACTCTGTAGTCTCCCAGGCAGAAGGCCCCTGATGGGAGCTGGGACAGGTACGGGGAGAGCAGGGGCAAACAAGCAGGGAGCATCTCCTTATCCCCACAGCCGTTTCGGGAGCACTGAGGGCTGGGAGGAGGGGCCGTGGGGGGAGCAGCCTAGCCCTGTGGGGTCTGTGCGCCCAGCACTGAGTCAGGCACAATGTGGTGGATCTGGTAGTAGCTGGATGCAGCAGTGTGGCAATCCAGGAGGGCTTCCTGGAGGAACTGGGCACTGTGTTTACAGGGGAGGCCACACCCATCTGTCATTGTGTACTGGGCATGGTTGTCACCCAGGATGCCCCAGCGTCCTTCAGCAGCAGGCATGAGTGGGGTCCACTCCACATCCAGCCCTGCCCAGACCCCCCCCAGGTCAGACTGCTTCTGGAGCAAACCATGTCTGAAGGGGCTGGCAGGATGCAGAGTGGACAGCAGCCCTCACTCTTCTGCGGGAAAAGCTTTCGTGTGCTTCCGTCATTAGAAAAGTGAGCGTAAGTACTTGGATATTTCTGTCTTGGTCCATTTTGTGATGATGAGACTGGGTAATTTATAAGGAAAAGAGATTTATTTTACACTGTTCCGGGGGCTGTGAAGTCCAAAATCAAGGCACCAGCGTGTTCAGTTGTGTGGTGAGGGCTGCATTCTCCAGAGAGGCAGAACGCCGTGTCCTCACGCGGTGGAAGGTGAAAGGGCAGAAGGGGGCCAAGCTCCCGCAGTCAGGTCCTTTACAGCATTATCTCTCCAGGACGGTGGAGCCTTCATGACCTGAACTGCTGCGTTGGGAGTTAAGTTTCCAACACGTGAACTTAGGGAACACTTTTAGACCACCGCGACTTAGAAATATGTGTATGTTCTTAACGCAGCTGTGGCCTCAAGCAGGTGCCCTGAGCTCTCTGAGCTGTGGGCAAGAGAAGCAGAGGAGGAACAGTGTGGCTGAAGGCACAGTCCTGCCTGGCTTCCTGAAGCAAAACACTGTTTCTTTCTTTTTTTTTTTTTTTTTTTTTTTTTTT
>NW_012106053.1:809519-846670 GCF_000951045.1 Mandrillus leucophaeus | reverse complement strand
GTAGCTGGGATTACAGGCTTGCACTGCCACGCCCAGCTATTTGTTTTTCATTTTTCTATTTTTAGTAGAGATGGGGTTTCACTGTGTTGGCAAGTCTGGTCTCAAACTCATGGCCTCAAGTGATCTGCCTGCCTTGGCGTCCCAAAGTTCTGGGATTACAGGTGTGAGCCACTGCCCACCCATCAGGTTAGTTCTTTCAAAGATAAATGAAGTTGACAAATCTCTAGCTAGGCTGATATGAGGGAGTGGAGAGGGATAGAGAAGAAGGAAAGTGAAGGAAGGCTTAAATTACCAGATCATAAATAAACGGGGACATTAGTGCCCACCATATGGAAATAAAAAGGTTAAAAGAATACTATGAACAATTGTATGCCAACAGCTTAAATAGTTTAGATGAAATGAGCGCATTCCTAGAAAGACATAAACTTCCAGAACTAACTCTAGAGGAAACAAAAAGCTTGAATAGACCTATGTTAAGTAAAAACAAGGAACGAGTAATCAAAACTTCCCGACAAGAAAAGCCTGGGACCAGATGGCTTCATTGGTGAATTGGTCCAAACATTTAAAGAAAAATTAACACCGTATCTTCTCAAGCTCTTCCAAAACATCAAAGAGTAGGGACCACTTTTTATTTTTGGGACAGAGTCTCGCTCTGTTGCCCAGGCCGGAGTGCAGTGGTGTGATCTCGGCTCACTGCAACCTCCGCCTCCTGGGTTCATGCCATTCTCCCGCCTCAGCCTCCAGAGTAGCTGGGACTACAGGCGCTGCCACCGCGCCCGGCTAATTTTTTGTATGTTTAGTAGAGACGGGGTTTCACCCTGTTAACCAGGATGGTCTCGATCTCCTGGCCTCGTGATCCCCCCGCCTCGGCCTCCCAAAGTGCTGGGATTACAGGCGTGAGCCACCACGCCCGGCCAGGGGCCACTTCTTAACTCACTCTGTGAGGTTGGTATTGCCCTAATACCAAAGTATCAGACATCACAAGAAAACTACAGATCTGTGGATACAGACGTAGATGTCACTGTGGGTGGGTCTCTGTGCGGCCCCACAGTACCCCTCATCCCTGAGGCATGTGTGTCTCCTGCAGCACCACCATGATGGGGACGGTGCCATCCATGCCTGCATCTCTGCACAGAGCCTGTGGCCTATGTAAAGGTGCTCTGTGAATGTTTGTCAGTGGGTCTTGATACCTCCAAATGCCTGGTTGGAGCAGGTTTTCAGGGAGACCCGATGGTGAACAAAGCCAGAGAACCAGCAGGCCTGAGCCAGGGGCAGAGAGGGGAGGATGGGGGGTGCCGCTGCTCATGAATCTGAGTGATGCCTTCCAGGTTCTTGATAGTGTTTGAAGTGTCCACTACACCCTGCTAATAATGCCGCTTCCCTCATCTTACACATGTTAATCAGCATGTGAGAATAATCAGCGTCTGCAAGAAGAAATATCTTTGAAAAATCTTTGAGGAAATCCTCTCCAGGAAGCCAAGAGCTGAGGGGGCCCAGCATGTGGTGCTGGCGCGGGCCCTGATTGCGGCCATTAGCAGGGACACTCGTGACATTTCAGGGAAGGGTGCATGGGGTCTGCCTGATGCCAGAGGACCTTGAGCTGCTCCCACCCACTTCCACCTCTGAAACTCAGCCCCGCAAACACTCCCGAGGGCAGGGCGGTGGGAGGCAGCGAGGTCCCATGACTGCTGCGTTCCTGTTATGGCCCATCTGGGGATTCTGGGCCTCTTCTGAGGCGGACGGAGGCAGGTCCCGTGTCCTGAGCCTGCAGCGTTGCTTGTCCGTGGCAGACGCTGGATGGATGTGCACAGCCCATGGGCGCTCAGTCCACAGCTCCCTGCCTCTCTGGGTGGAGTTTAAGTATGGGTGATTTTTCAGCATCCTGAAAGCCACGCTGAGTCTTGGGTGAGTGACGGAGCACTGTGACAGTTGATGCGGCCGGCAGGTTCAGGGCTGGCCTGTCCCAGCTCCTTCCAGAAGGGTTAGATGGATCACCCCATTCTTTGTACAAATACCCATCCAGGGAAGTACTGCTGTGACCTCCTGTTAAAAGCAGGGAGACTGAGCCCCACAAAGGGTGGAGCTGGCCCCAAGCCCACAGCTGGAAAGTGGGGGCACTGGGGCTTCATGAAGTGCTGCATAGAAAGTCTCTGTTCTCTCCTGGAAATGCCCCTGCTGGCCCAGACCTAGGGCGTCGACGTGCAGAGAGAGAAAGGACCAGGCCTGTGGCCGCCTCTTGGGCTCCTGGGCGGTCATGGAATAAGGGTTCAAACGGACAGTGCCCTGTGCTGAGGGGTGTGGAGGGAGCAGTGACAAGAGCCTAGAGGAAGGAACCACAGCCTCAGACTGCGGCGTCCAAAGAGGGCTTCCTAGAGGAGGTGAGGCCTGTGCCTGTCATTGTCAGGAGCAGGTGCGATTGCCGGGCAGCATACCCAGGGACCTTGACAGTCTCTGAGCAGCAGAGTCCTCGGCAAGTCTCTGAGAGCGCTGCTGAGGGCACAGCGCCTTCTGGACCCCGTGGTGGAGGATCCAGTATTCTTCCTGGCCTGTTGGCTACAGATGGGGGACACGGGCAGAAACTCTGCCTCTGAGCCCTCGTCCACCCACAAAGGGACGCAGAATCATAGCCACAGCCTTGTCTGCTGGCTGGGCTTTGAGCAAGTGGAGAATTTTGCTCCAGCCACCATGGTCTGGCCGTGGAGCCAGGAGGTCTATGGGGACCATCCTGTGGAGGGAGGGAGACATTCACAGCCCAGCCCACCGTCCACAGGCCAGCCATGAGGCTGAGTCCAAGACAGGAGGCAGGGAGGCTGGACCTCATGGTCACATTCTCCTCAGGGGAGCCCCGATTCAGTGGTGCAGAGGGACTCAGGCACCACCACAGCAGCTGGGCTGGATGGCGGGTGTGGGCGGAGGAGGCTCCAAGTCAGGGAGCCCTTCTGGGAGGAGGTGGCAGCCAAGCTGGGGATGGAGCGTTCTTTGTCCATGTGCTGCTTTTCTCCCCATCGTCACCCACTTGTTCTTCTCGCCCTGTCCTGGTTCGATGAGGGATCCAGCTGCTGTCCTCTCTGAGGTGGCTGCAGGGCCCGGTGCTGGGAAGGCCTCCGTCCCTGGCCTTTGTGATGGGGTTTGGCTGTGCCAGGCACCGAGAACCAGCAGCCCCGTAGCCGGTGCCCTCCACCTTCCTTAGCTCAGGGCCTGCTTTGATGAACATACAATCCTCACGCTGTCTTTGATGTGATTTGAGGTTTCAAACTGAATTAAATAACATGATGAAAAACAAATCAAAGCCAGGGAAATTTTGGAAGAAACAATTTTATTTTGATCTTGGAGATGCTTTGATCATGTGACATGGCGGGTGAGTGGGGCTGCCTCCCCGTTCCTCCCCTGCTCCGGGTGTGGGGTGGGAACGGCTCTGGGCCGTGTTCGGGGCCCATCTGGATGCCGAGTCATCTTCAGGCTCCCAGACTCCAGTTCACCTTTCTAGGGGATTGGGCATTCTCTCAAGGGCTGTCCCTCTAAAAAAACCCAGGCTCCCATATTGCGAGTCCTCTAAACTCATTGTCTTCGGACATGCTGTGCCCTCCCTGTCCCATTTCCCAGTGCCCAGCAAGGACGTCGCTGTTTCCTAACAGGGTTGGAAGCGGCTCAGACTCTTTGGAGCAGAAGTGCAGCTTGATCACCTCTTGGGTATGTTTGCGGTGTGAATGTTTTTCTTTATTTCATTTTTTATGGAGCTATGTTGCCATCAAGAGGTCCAGACCCTTCTGGAAATCTTGGACAGGTTGTAAGGAATGAACTTAAAAACTCTTTACACTGAATTTTCCCCTAGAGACAATTCTTTCCAGCCAGTAAAAGGCCCAGCAGCCCCCTTAGCCACAGAATGCTGTGGCGTTAGAGCTGATGGTCGTGTTTTCAGGAGAACAGCTGCATGTCCCAGGCGAATTCATCTTAGCACCTCGTGGAGGCAGATGGCCGGAGCTGCAGAGCGTGTGCTGGGCTCGCCCCCCTGGGCCCTGCCCTGGCTCCACACCTTCCCAGCTGTGCAACCACACGGTGCTTGGTCCTCTCCCGGGCCGGGGTCTCTCTTCTGTCAGCGGAAATGAGGAGGCTGCTCACCTTCTGAGTGGGTTTTGGGGGTCAGGAGGTGAAGGGAGCAGACGCTCTCAGAGCTCCTGGCCCTGGGAGCACCCTGACCCATGCACACAGCTGCTCTTACGGTCTCGGAAACCCAAGGCCAGCTGCTGGAGTCTCAGCGTGGGGGGTGGGGGGTGTGTCTCCTCGGGGAAAATCTGACGCAGGAACAGGCACGGTGAATACAGTCCGAGCTCATTCATTCCAGCTGCACTGCCGTGGAGCCCAGGACAGTGTGGGCTCTCCAGGCCGCAGGTGACCTTTGTGGAAAGATTTGCTGAGGAAACCATGAGAGAAGGCACGGGGCGTGTGTCCAAATCGTCTGGGCCTCTGCGCAGTCCACACTGCGATGGGGGTTGCTGGCGTACTGCTGGCCCTACGCTCAGGGTCTGTGGCCACCGGGCACAGTGTCCCACCAAAGCATGGAGAGGGATATTCCCCATGCCCCACCCTCGGCCCTGAGCCTCCTCGGGCACCTCTTGCCTGCTGGCACCTTGCCCCAGCCCTCTCTTCTAGTGCCCTTCCCAAGTTTACAGAAGAAGGCCGGGCTGAATGGCGTGCAGGCCTCGAACCCCGGCCGCAGAACTCACCCCTATGAGGTGAAACTGGACGCTCTTTCGTCCTGACCATGCGTGGCCAGCCGGTGCCCCGAGGGTTCATCTGTGTCCTTCTAAAGGCACCTCATGGCGTGTTTCCGGTCAGTAGTCAGACATTCCGCTCATCTCCCTGGATTCAGAGCCTGCTGGACACTGATCGGTGTCCAGGCCCGGTCCCGCCCTGCGGGGCAGTGTAGCGGGGAACCGAGAGGGGCAGTGTGTGGCAGTGGGTGCCAGATTTGGAGGAGCCGCCAGGGACTCGTTCCCCCACCCTCCTGGACAGCGTCCTCCTCCCTGCACATCCTTCTGGGTAATGCTCTGGGAGCCTCCTGGCTCTGGAGACACAGTGGGATGGAAAAGGCCAATAAAAGACAAATACACAAGTCTGCAGAAATGAACCAGGGGTCCTGGGAGCCTGCAGAGACGTCCGCAGGGGAGATGGTGCCTGGGGGCTCATTGGGGTGCCCACTTTGGGAAGCTGGTGTTGTGTCTGATACCCGCAAATCCAGGCCTTGTGAATACCTGGAAGCCAGCTCCAGGTGGATGTGGGGCTAGGGCTTGACCTGGGTGGTGAGGATGTGCCTGGTGCCTGGGGACACAGCGGGAGGAGCTCGCAAGAACGTGGTGGGAGCACGAGGCTTAGAGGTTGGCATGGTGCAGGGAGTCAGGGCTGGTCCCTGGGCAGGGGCTCTGCAGGTCAGAGGACTGGCAGATTCAAATCTGCCGGGAGCCTTGGGGGTGCCAGGAAGGTGATGGACCACTCCGATGGCCTTCTACAAAAATCTCTCCACTGCTCTCTGGACTGGAAGTTCAGGGCAGCAAGAGGAGTCTGCAGAGGTCAGGCTGGGCAGAAAGTGGCAGTGACTGTGGCCGTGTGGGGAAGTGGGTGATGGGGGTGATTCAGGGGTCCGGGCAGCGGGGCTCCAGTAGAGCTGTGAGACCGTGTGGAGGGCAGAGCTGAACCCAGGCCTGGGTGTATGTGCAGCGATGCTTCATGTCCACCCCAGGAGGCCCCAGGCACACGTGGAGCATCTGTTCTGCCCCCCAGCTGGTGCAAGCCCACCCGAGCAGGTGTCCAGCAGGCACGGAGTGAGAGACACAGGCTGGGAGCAGGTCAGACTGGCAAGCCTGCGTGGGTGTGGGAGTGTTGAGGTCACCAGGGGAACTGAGGCAGCAGCTGAGGACACAGGACCCTAGGTGATGGCCACGCACTAGCCCACAGAGGGACCATCCTGACCTGCCCACTGTCACAGCTGCAATGGTGGCCTCTCCCGATCCTTGCCCTCCCCATGAGGCTGCCTGTGGAAGGAAGCAGACCTCCCACGCAGGGAGCCCGAGAGGTGAATAAAGGTCTCCTTTAATTATTCAGACCGCCCAGCAGATCTGGCAGCTCATGCCTCCCACAGGAGCAGAGCCTGACTGATGGGAGCGGGAGCTGCGGGAGGGACGTGGGGACGCTTGGGACGCTCCAGGACGCAGGGCGGCTGGATGAGCAGGGTGCTGGGCCCCTGTGTGTGCCTTAGCTGCAGTTTGGTTTGGCTTTAACTTTTTGTCATTTTTAAGTGTCTGGCTCATTTTAGAGCCAGGTGACTTAACAAAGGTTTCATTTATCATTGGGAAGGGAAGGATATTTCTATTCTGAGTTATAGACGTGTCAACAGGGTGCGACTTCTGAAGGTCAAGCCAGACCCTGCAGTTGGGGGCACTAGAGTGGGCTGAGGGGCCACACTGGGGTTAAGTGGCCTGCATCTGTGTCGGTCCTGTGCCTCTCTGCCCGTCACCTTGGATCAGTCACCTTCCCATTGGTGATGAGGGGAGATGCAACTGTAGACAAAGGGCAAAGTGCAGCAGCCTGCACACAGTAACTTAGGGCCTTTGCAAGCTTGATTTTACCCAGCCAACTCAATCTCTATCACCACCTGGTGGCAGCAAACCAAAATTGCAGGCATACTTGTTTGGAGGTAAACACATAGCGTTACTTTCTGTGGTTTCAGTTACCCATGATCAAAGGTAGTCCAAAAATATTAAATAGAAATTTCCAGAAATAAGTAATTTGTAAGTTTTAAATTGCATGTCATTCTGAGTAGCGTGACAAAAATTTTGCACCATTCCACTTTATCCCATCTGGTCTGAGAACCCTCCCTTTTCCCAGCATATCCACGCTGTCCGAGTCACCTGCCTGTTAGTTACTAAGTAGCCGTCTTGGTTATCAGACTGTCGTGGCATCATAATACTTGTGTTCAAGGTACCCTTATTTTACTTAATAATGACCCTAAAGTGCAAGAGCAGTGGTGATGCTGGCAATTCAGATATGCCAGAAAGAAGCGGTGAAGTGCTTCCTTTAAGTGAAAAGATGAGAATCCTCAACTTCATAAGGAAAGAAAAAAAAATCATATGCTGAGGTTGCTAAGATCTACAGTAAAAACAAATCTTCTATCCATGAAGGAAAAAGACACTCATGCTGGCTTTGCTGTTGCACCTCAGACTGCAAAAGTTATGGCCATGGTGCATAAAAAGTGCTTAGTTAAGATGGAAGAGGCATTCAGTTTGTGGATGGAATACACGAACAGAAATGGGTTTTGATTGATGGCAGCTGGGTTTGGTACTCTCTGCCGTTCCAGTCAGCCACTGGGGGTCTGGGGGCATATCACTTGTGAATAATGGGGGGCTGCATCTCCTTTGAATGTTGCCTCTGATGCCCGAATGATGCGAGGAAAGTCAGTCCCCTGGACCTTGACTCAGTAAATGCAGTCATGTCTCATTAAATGATCTTCCCTATCATCAGGCCATCTTTGATGACCCTTATGAAACTATGTCTATACAATTCTATTGGTTTACAAAATATGCTGTGTAGACGTATTCTGAAGAGATTATTTGGTCTTACATTGGACTTCTTTAGAAGTCCAAAATAGGTGACTATTCTTTTTTAAAATGTAACTTTAAAAAAAGATATTTCATTGACACATCTATACAAATTGGAAATTGTAAGTGCAAACCTTGAGGCCTCTGGCCTGGCCCAATCTCACCCCCCTCATTTGCTCACCAGAGCCCTATAACTTCTGTCACTGCGGGTTTGCCTGTTTCAGAACCTCCCATCAACGGAAGCAGGGAGTAGGCATCATTTTTGGACTTGGATTCTTTCCCTCATTATGTCTGTGAGAGCCGCCCAGGCTGTCATGTGTGGTGACAATCTGATACTCTCATTGCCGTGTAAAATGTCCCTGTACCGCCATCTATCTGTCTGTGCCAAGGACAGTAGACATGCAGGCGCTTTTGAATTTTGAGTCATTCTGCGTGACGCTGCTGTGAACATACTCGGTGCACATCTCCAGGTGGCTGTGTCCACTGACTTATCTCCAGCATTTGCTTTGGAGTGGCAGGGCTGTGACCTAGCCACGGTAGGTGCTGCAGAGCATTTCTCAAAGCGATTGCACCGTGTCGCGTGCCATCAGCAGTCCGTGCGTGTTCTGTGTGTGCCGTGGTCCTGCCAGCGCCGGCGATGGTCAGTGTGTTTAATTTCAGCCATTCTGCTGAGCCTCTGGTGTTTCGTGGACTTGGTTTTTAATGCTGCGTCAAGATTCTGCGCGTGACCCTACAGCCGTCCGGAGTGGCCCAATAGCTGCTTTTTGTGAAGTGTTCATTTGCGTCTTCCACTCATGTTTATTGAGTTGCTGGTCCTTTTGTTAAATAATTCGCAGGAGCCCTTCCTGTGTGCTCCATTCAAGCCTGTGTTTATTCTGTGGCTGGTTTTTCATTTGCTTAATGGTACATCTTGATGAGCAGAAATTCTTAGTTTTAGCTAAGTCGAATTGATTCATCTTTTCCCTTACAGGGCGTGTGTTTTGTGTTCTGTGTGGGAAACGTGATCTTACCCCAAAGCCGTGAGACGTTCTCTTGCGTTCTTGTGCTGGCTTCCCGGCCTTACATCACACAGTTAGGTCTACCAGCCATTTCTGATTAATGTTCCATGTGGTATCAGATGGATCTCGAGGCTCATTTTTTTTCTCTGCACATGGATACCCGACAGATCCAACATCATTTATTGAAAAGTTCTAGCCTTTCACTCCTAATGGTTTTATGTAAAGTTCTAAAACACTTTAGAGACAGAATGGAAGACTGGGTCTCATCCCTGATTTTATTATATCTAATTAGCTAATCATCTTTTATGTCTCATCAGCTGAAAGCCAGAGCTGAGATCACACACAGATTCCTATCTGGCGGGAGGCGCCCTCCCGAGAACGCTAACGAACCAGGGCCCTCTCTGTTTTCCTTTTCCCTGGGCCGCTTGCGTGAGCATCTCAGGGTGGGATCTGCAGTGGGGATGTGATAGCTGCTCCCCACCTGCCCCCATCGCCCCCACTCTGCATCCAGCCTAGCCCTGGCCGCCTACCCCTCCCACGGGAACAAGGGGCCTGGCCTGGCTCCAGGAGGGTGGGGACTCGGAGAGGTCCCCGGCCTGGTGGTCTTTCTAATGGCCTGACTGGCAGCAGAGGAGCCTGGTGTGGTGCGCAGCATTGCAGAGGCCACTGTGTGCCCTGGGTCCCCAGAGGGGAGCTGAGCTGTGACCGCTGCTGAGCTGACCCTGCAGATGTTTGGGGGGTTCAAATATGACCGCAGCCCGGAAGAGTTCTGGGGCCACGTGTTCCCCTCTCTGTACTCAGAGGGGAAATGCCAGCTATTACCCCAGCCGAGAAATGGGCCATGGGGCTTGTTCTGCAGTGTCTGATGGCCGTGGGTGTGTTTTGTCTGTTACTTCTTCAGTTCATACACTTCATTGTTTCTTAGAGAAGGTTTAGGTTTACAGAAAGAGTAGGAAGCAGAGGGTGTCCACAGCTCCCTCCCACCACGGGGCACCATTACTGGACTCTGTCATTGGCGAGGTCCACTGGTTACAATTGATGAGCCAGTACTGAGGCCCGTGATCAGGCGATACTGAGGCCCGTGACCAGGCGATACTGAGGCCCGTGACCAGCCAGTACTGAGGCCCATGACCAGGCGATACTGAGGCCCATGACCAGGCGATACTGAGCCTGTGACCAGCCAGTACTGAGGCCCGTGACCAGGCGATACTGAGTCCTGTGACCAGCCAGTACTGAGGCCCGTGACCAGGCGATACTGAGTCCTGTGACCAGCCAGTACTGAGGCCCGTGACCAGGCAGTACTGAGGCCCGTGACCAGGCGATACTGAGGCCCGTGACCAGGCGATACTGAGACGACCAGCCAGTACTGAGGCCCATGACCAGGCGATACTGAGACCCATGACCAGGCAGTACTGAGGCCCATGACCAGGCGATACTGAGACCCGTGACCAGCCAGTACTGAGGCCCGTGACCAGGCAGTACTGAGGCCCGTGACCAGCCAGTACTGAGGCCCATGACCAGGCGATACTGAGTCCTGTGACCAGCCAGTACTGAGGCCCGTGACCAGGCGATACTGAGACCCGTGACCAGCCAGTACTGAGGCCCGTGACCAGGTAATACTGAGGCCCGTGACCAGCCAGTACTGAGGCCCGTGACCAGGTAATACTGAGGCCCGTGACCAGCCAGTACTGAGGCCCATGACCAGGCAATACCGAGGCCAATGACCAGCCAGTACTGAGGCCCATGATCAGCCAATACTGAGACCCATGACCAGGCAATACTGAAGCCAATGACCAGGCAATACTGAGACCTGTGACCAGGCGATACTGACGCCCGTGACCAGCCAGCGTCCGCAGTGTGCACTGCCTTTCCCTCTTGGTGTGGCACACGTCACGGGCTTTGGCAAATGCACGGTGCCAGGAATCCCCATGACAGCGTCACACTGGCTAGTTCCACTGCCCTGAAACCGCTTGTTGGATTGAGTTTCACATGCCCCAGATCGTGGGGACGGTGACGTTAGCAGGCCTCCCTCCTGCCTCCTGGGAGACACAGGCACTGCACGTCTGCTGTGGGGAGCATTCCATTCGGAGCCCAGGAGGTGGAGGCTGGCTGACTGTCTCAACCTCCCTCACCCCGATGGTGCTGAGTGGTTGGGGGGATGGGGAGGGACCCGGGGAATGGGCGTCCAGAGAGTCACCCAGGCACCATAGCTGCATAGGTGATTTCCAGAGAAATGTCACTCGGTCCTGTCTGGGGAAGCCCAAATAAGGACAGCCTGGGACTGAGGGGGAGGAGGGCAAGTCAGGTGAGATCCCTACTTGGAGAGGTAGCATCCGTGGCCGTCACCCCTCCCAGCATGCAGCAGGCCCGTTTCTGCCTGGAGCTTTTGCAGGGGCAGCACAGGGCAGCAGGGACGAGGTCTGTCCATCCGAGCGGCCTGCAGAGAAGCCTGGAGCCTTCTCGTCCTCCCCAGCCAGCCCCGCACTGCGTCTGAGAACCGCATGCTCCTGGTTTGGGTACCACCTAACGGTGTGATGATTTACCTGTCTGATCCCTTTCACCCAGGAGAACAGAGCATATTTCAGGGCAGGAGTCAGGAGGCCGACCAAGAGGAAGGGAGGAAAGATTGGAAAACTTCTAATAAAATTCCATTTCCTGAAATAGCCATAACTGTGATCCTGATACATTTGCAGTCTTATTGGTTCTGACATGGGTATTGCATGTTAGTGAACATCTTCCACGTGAGTGCCCCTCCCGCCTTCCGTGCCGCACTCCCCTGTTGATATTTATTTATCTCGCGGGCTTCGCTGGTATCTTGAGGCTCCTTGAGACTCCGCGCTGCATTATAACCCTGCCTGGTTAATTCAATTTCTCTTATATTCTGACTCCCCTGACAAAAGCAGTCGGCTTCTGGCCACCAGGGCCGCAGAGTTTCTGTTATGAGCACGGGTCTTCACTGGGAGCTGTAATTCCCCAGCACTCAGGGCGGGGTCTTCACTGGAAACTAATCCCCCAGCACTCAGGGCGGGGTCTTCACTGGGAACTAATCCCCCAGCACTCAGGGCCGCGTCTTCACTGGGAGCTGTAACCCCCCAGCACTCAGAGCTGTGGGCTGTGATCTTGCGAGGACACCGCCTTCCTGGCACCGGGATTAACTTTCCTCCTGGTGGTAGTGGAGGCTGCGGGGAGCCGGCGTGGGGAGGTGGTTGCGGGGCAAGGGGGCCCTCAGCGTCAGCACTGGTGGATTAATGGAGATGAAAGGGCAGGACCAAGCTGTCTGAATGGGCATCGCCATGGTCCCAGTGCTGACGACCTCCCCAGATTCGTGTGTTGAAATCCTCACCCTCAAGGTGATGTGATTTGGGAGGTGAGTAGCCGGTGAGAGGGGAGCCCTCAGGAATGGGATTAGTGTCCTTAGAAGAGAGACCCTCCCCACTTCCCCCATGTGAGGACACAACCGGGAGGCACCGTCTGTGAACCGGGAAGTCCACGCCAGACACCGAATCTGCCGATGCCTCGATCTCAGACTTTCCCGTCTCTGGAAATGGGAGAGATGAACTAGTTGTGTCCAAGCGCCCCAGCCTGTGGTCTGTTGTCTTGGTAGTCCGCGTAGACTGAGGCAGGCGTTGCTTCATTTCCAAACTCTGAAAAAGGAGAAGGTGGCTGCAGGCCCCAGCCCGTGAGCTTCTCCTGCAGTGAAACCCAGAAACCTATCAGGCAAAAGCAGCTCCTGGCCCCAGGGTAGCCCCTTTCAAGCCCAGCCCGCTGCGTCCATGCAGTCCGTGAGGACCCGCTTCTAGAAGGGCAGGTGCCCATGTCTCCCTCAGTAGGGCTGCATCCCAGGCAGATTCACTGGCCTCACCATGGTGAGTGACTGACCCTGAAGTGCCCCCACGTGACCAGGGAGCACCCTGCCTTTGAGTTTCCAAAATTAGATGCAGCAGGGTCCTTGGAATAATGACGAGAGGATGCCTTCTCCATCTGTCCCAGGTGTGAGTTAGTGGCATAGCCTTTCCTCCCCGAGCCAGGGGGTCTTCAGGGACCGAGTCAGGCTCCTGGGGGCAGAGGTGCCATGGGAGGAGCCCCTGTGTCAGGTAAGGCACCAGGCCCACCTGCTTCCCAGCCCCGTGTGGCCCACTCGCCTGCAGGAACGAAGCATAGCTCAGAGACCGTAAGTGCTTCGTGGCCCTCGCATAAGTAGGGCTATTGCAAAGCCGAGATTGTGATTCCACGTCTCACGAGCCCCCAGGCAGCACTGCCTCCCGCCTGAGCTGGCTTCTCCATTCAGTTAGCTGGAAATTGAAAAAACAAACAAACAAACTCTGACCTCTCCAGGTCCCCAGTCCTGGCTGTTACTGCCTCTCAACTCCCAAGCAGCTTGTCTCAGCCGTCCAAGCCTGCAAATCCCTCCTGCGGAAAGATGAAGGATGATGTGCCAGAGCCGGATGCTCAGCCCTGGCCTCGTGTTAGGTGCCTGGACCCTCTCAGAGGGCGGCTTTCTGGGCTGTGCATGTGCTCAGGGGCTGGCCCACCCTGCCCCTCATCCTGTAATCGGCTGCTAATGGCCCTGTGCGCCTTGGGGGTTGGCCCTCCTTAATGGTGGCTTTTATGGTAAATAATTGCAGTATTGGTTACCATTCCTTTATCTAGGGCACATTTCCTCCGAAGAAGTCATTATGAATTGGCTTACAGGGTTTGGAACGTTCTTTTTAATGAAGGCTCTTGCTGGACCAAGGCTCAGAGGACAGAATGCTTAAGCAGGCGCTGGAAGGCCAGGCCTGGTGGGCACTGGGTAAACACACCCACACCAGCCTTTTTAGTGGCTAAGCCTGTGGCAGGCTGTCAGCTCAGACTCAGGAGAGCTGCCGTTTGGGCTCAGCCCCACTCCTGGCCCCGCATTGAGGCTCTGGAGAGTGAAAATGGGGGGAATCCGTCGGTGGAGGTGAGGGAAGCAGGTGCAGTAGCCGCATGGCCTGGGCAGAGTCGAACCCAAGGTCGAAGCTCCTTGCAGCAGAGACAGGATTTAGGAGCGGCTGGTTAATGACCCGGCAATTTTGCCGTCTCATCAGGATGTAGGAAAATGCTGGGTGGAAGCATTTTGTCACCGCCTGAAGGCAAGAAAGCACCTCTTAAGTTGTGTGAGGGCGATTTTACATGATGGAGACCGTCAGGAGCCGTGGCTTCTTCGAGTCAGCTTTATGGGCCTCTGGTGACTCTCTGTACGATAAATAAGGCAGGGAAACGCCGTTCCCAAAGCCTGGGACAGTTGGTGCTAACTTACCTGTTTGAATGAAAATCTTAAACCTTGTTAAGTCAAACTGCCATTGCTCGTTACCCATAAATTAGGAGGCCAGAAGGAAGCATCACCCACAGGAATTGATTAGAAAAATGTAGCTAGAGGATCTTTTATATCCCAGGGACACACCAAGCTGGGAGGAATGGACTGTGCCGTTTGCTGATGCTCTTAAATCATGCCTTGTACGTTCAGGTTGCACAGACATGCAGGAAACCTGTGTCCTCCGTGTCCTTAGCTTCTGGCTGAGTTCTCACCCTGCTAAGCTTCCCCAGGAGCTCGAGCCATTTGCGGAAACAGCCAGGAGGACCGGGATAAGCAGGTCCTGAGCCGTGAGTCCTCCTTGGTGTCCAGGGAGCACTGAGCGGAGCCGACTGGCCCCTGACCTGGAAGCCCCACCGGCCCTTTCACCTGTTTCCTGGCTCAGGGCATTTCTGACATCTGAGGTGCTCTGTTGAGAATCACAGAAATTCTCAGCCGAAAGTGGCGCTGGCTTGCTGAGGTATTCAGCCTGGGCACGTTCCACTCTCTTTGGAAAAGTCACAGTGCTCCCTGCTTGCTTCATTGGTGCTCATCCCAACCAAGCCATCCAGAGTGGTGACTCCTTCAAAGGCTAGTGTTCTGGGAGCATGACTGTTGGGATGGCACAGTGTCTGGAGAGGAACCTGCCATCCCGGTCAGCGAACCTGAGTTTCAACCAAACATGAACAGACGGATTTGTCAGAGAATCCCCTGGCCTCCCAAACCTGATGAGACCTTCAGGGCACCTCCAGTCCTGGACACACACGCAGACAGTGGCCCCTCTCTGAAAACAGCTCCCTTCTGTTGCTGTCCCTGGTACATGTCCCTGGAGAGTCCCTCAACTGTGACTCGGAAATCAGCTCCCTGCTGTGTGACCAGGCCCAGGACTGCAGGCAAAGAGAGAAGGTGCCTCCTTCCAAGACCCAAACAGTATCTGATGAGCGGGGGGTAAGCCCGGGGTGTGAAACTACTTACCTTGGGGTCCAGATCTTGAGTCTTGCACATAGTAGCTGTGTGTCTTTGAAGCAACCCCTGAACCTCTCCAAGTCTCAGTTTTCTGGTTTGTAAAGGGTGTTTGTAACACGTGCCTCAGGGATCAGAGATGATTTCCGTAAGCGATTGAGATTATTTCATTGTATTTACCAAGCTCAGCTGATATTGAGGGATTTTCATCTCTTTAAGTTTCCTTCTCTGGACGCTGAGTGTGAACAGCCCTCGTTCTTGGCTTGGTTTTTGGACTCCCGATTATTAAGCCTTAGCTGATGGACTCTGGGGAAGTTGGTTTGTGGGAAATCATCATACTTCTGCTGCCTGCGTCTGCGTGCAATATAGCAGTCCACTTCAATTATCTTCACAACTAGCATCCAAAATTTAATGTTTATGGTAGAGAATTTGGACAGTAGAGAAAAATGTAGCCTAAAGAAGAAAAGGGAAATAATTCTTTTATTACCCTAAGGAAACTTCTATTAGCTTTTTTGAATGTATCAATTTTCCTTACATTTATCAGGGGAAAAAAAGAAATGGGTGAGACTGAAAAAGTTTCTACATGCAGATAAGCATTTCCTCAAAGCATGATTTGTTGTGTGTGATACCGTGGCTGGGTATGGAATTACAGCACAAACAGATTTTCTTTTGGAGCTTTGAAGACATCACTTCCTTGCCTTCTCCCAGCCTACATGATGGCTGTGTGATATCTCAGTCCTTTGCTGATCACCCCTCAGGAACCCATGCACCATGCTTTTGACCTTTTCATTCAGATGCATCATTGGATGGCATCTAGGTGTGTTGACGCCTCTGGGCGCATGGGAAGTTCAGGTTTAGCTCGGGGAATTTTACCTATCTGTGATGATTTCTTTTCCTCCATTGTCTTTATTTCCCTTGGGACTCTGATCAGAGCAGTTATTCTTCGTTGGGAATAGAACCTCAACACCCAGGCACGTGCTGGTGGTTTTCATCACTATAAAGACCAGGGTCCTGACGGCAGTTGGTGCTCAGAGCCCTGGATGCGGAGTCCTGAGTATGTCCAGGACAGTGCAGAACAGACAAAAACCCTGACCCCAAGGCTGATGGCACATTACACCCAAGGCTGATGGCATCTAGTGAGAGCCCGTTCTGCCCCAGCTCTTCACCCACCTCACATCTGGACTCCTCTTCGCCCACCTCACATCTGGACTCTGTGGGGTGTTGCAGGAATTGTCCTTGGCCCTTCCCCCTGCTTGGGCCCCGCGGTACAGATGCAGGTCCCGGTTTCATCTTCTCTCGTTTCTTGGGACTTTGCCCCCAACTGCAGGTGCCCTTCTAGCAGTTAGTTACAACAAGACTGTATGTCACGTTGGTGCCTCCGGCATTGCCTGTCCCCACCTGCCCCGGCCAGAACTCGAGTCTCCCCAAGGCGGGGCTTTTGTTCTGCTGGCAGTTCGTTTCTCGTACCCATCCACACGTGTCCGTGGTTTGACTGTGTGGACTGTTGTGTTCACACATCCCAGGATCTGCCCTTCCTGCCTTTGGAACGAGCTTTATCTGAGTGACCTTTCAGGTATGTCCCTCCTCAGCCTTCGAGTTACAGTTCACACAATGGTGATCTCGGTGTTACTGAATGAATCGCGTCATTTGCAAACCGTGCTTCTGTTTGGGTGTCGACACTGGGGCTGATCCATGTTAGTGCAATTAGATGCTGCATCTGGGCCCTAATGACTGCCTGCCCCAGAACGGCACATCACAAAGGCAGGGGCGGTGGGAGGTCCACACCCGCAGCAGAAGGAGCCCGCAGTCAGCATGCTGTGGGGAGAGGGGCCTCCTTACCTTGCCCACTGGGTCTGCAGTGTGGTGGGAGATTTGCAGCATTAGCAGTACCTATAAGAACAAGCCTGACCCTATGCACAGAGTTTTATTGGGACACTGTCAGACCATTCTTTCAGCGTTTCTGTGGCTGCTTTGTGTCACAGTGACAGAGACAAGAGGCTGAGATAGAGACTGCATAGCCACAGAGGCCAAACGATTTGCTTTCTGGCCAATTTTTTTTTCTTCTTTTTGAGACGGAGTCTCGCTCTGTCGCCCAAGCTGGAGTGCAGCGGTGTGATCTTGGCTCACTGCACCCTCCACCTCCCGGGTTCAAGAGATTCTCCTGCCTTAGCCTCCCAAGTAGCTGGGATTACAGGTGCCCATCACCAAGCACGGTTAATTTTTGTATTTTTAGTAGAGATGGGGTTTCACCATGTTGGCCAGGCTGGTCTCGAACTCCTGACTTCAGGTGGTACCCCCACCTCGGTCTCCCAAGCTCTGGGGCCTTTTAAGAAAAAGTTTGCCAGTGACCTGCAATCAGAGTTCATTTTGTTCACATAAAGATCAACGTGGTATTCCCAAGTGGCAGAGATGCAGGACTCAGGAGGCTCCCTGTGGCAGGGCTCCCATCAGAAACTCTGGGCCTCAGAGGTTGCAGCAGGAGACAAAGCAGGGGATGCAGGGCAGCCTTCAGGGACCAGCCTGGAAAGGACATCTCTGCTGCCCTTGACAAAGCGGCCCGGCCCATCCACTGACTTATGGGATCCTGGGAGGCATATTCCTGTTATCAGGGCAGCAAAAGGGGAAATAGGCTGGAGAAGCTTTGCCCAGACAAGTGGATACCCCCTAGCTGGGCATCTCATCAGGGCAGTCCTGGTGGCGGCCGTTTTCAACACCAAGCTTGGGGGAGACCCAGGAGGCATGTGCCGAGATTGCTCTGACACCACTGGGTGCAAAAGCCTGGCTTCGCTCTGCAGTCTCCAAGCATCTGTCCTCGCCCTTCCTTCACAGCTGCCGGGCAATCCTGCCTGCTGACTGAGGCCTGAGGCCTCCTGCTCTCTTGGTCTTCAAGACCCGCTCTGTCCTCCCCAGTCTCCAGGTCAGCATTGTACCACTGCACACAGGAGTGCAGCCCTAAAGCCTGAAGGCCCTGGAGGCGGCTCCTCCCAGACCCACTGCCCCGTGCATCACAGTGCACCCTGATGCCCAGGCACAGGTGCCACATTTGCCCTCATCCAGGAGCAGGGAGTTGGCGCCCACCACTGGCAAGCGGGTTCTGCCTCCAGAAGGCTGCTGAGGCAGCTGGCAGTGGGGCAGGCAGGTGGCCTTGGCTGGATCATTTGAGGCTTGGAATAAGACACAGAGCACAGGCTGATCTCAGCCCCCAGAGGGCTCACAGGCTGCCTCCCTGGGCCACAGCAGCCAGCCTCAGTGGTCCAGCCATGTCCCCGGCCTGCCCAGTGAAAGGAACCAGAGTGTTCTGGGGAGAGCAGAGAGCCTGGACAGCGTCCACCTCACGGCTTTGGCCTGTCCCTCCCACCTGGGCTCCAGGTTCCATCTGGGATTTGGGAGTGGCCACAGGTGGGAGGATGCCTTCTGGGTCTGGGCCAGCTGAGCCTTTGAGGGAGGGTGGACATTGTCCCGGGAGAAAGGGGCCAGCAGACATGCCTCTTCGGGGGTAGGGGAGGCAAGTGAAGGAGGAATTGGAGGGAGGCTTCATCCTTGCTTTGGCTTTCCTGTGGCTCCCGCTCAGAGGTGCAGGGGGAACAGCCGTCACCACTGTGGGTGATTCTCCCTGGTATGCCTGGTGGTTGTTCAGGAGTCTACACGGCTCCCGCTCTCCAAGCCTGTGTGATGTCTGGTTCTTCTGTCCCGGCCATGCGTGCAAATGGTCCCCACGAGGAAGGACACAGGACTGCGTCCCAGTTCTGCAGGCCGAGGTGGCTGGAGCCACCCCCTGCCCAGCCTTTACTAGCCAGTGTGGGCTCTGTGGCCGGGGAGCGGGTATGCGCTGCTCATGGCTTGGACTCTGGTACAGCAAGCCCTGCTCAAGTCCTGGTTTCTCCACTCCCAAGCCATTGACCTTGAGGAGGTCAACTGATTTCTCTAAGGTCAGTTTCTTCGTCTGGAAGTGGGATGCCCCTTGGACTAGCCTCCCTGGACATTCATTGCAAGTGTGAAGTGATTGGAGGTTCTCAGGAGGGCCTGGTTAGGTGAGGGTCACCTTCTTGAGCTGTCGTTACCACCGGGCTCCCAGGGGCAGCCCTGGGTAGGGCTCTGCCCTGCAGAAGACTCCCCTCTCTCGTGGGGGATGCCCCTGCCTGACATTCGGCTGGAAGTCACTTCTGACCGCCCCAGAGCCACCCACATCAATGGCAATAAATCTGTATTAAGACAGATTTGTCTTCGACATTCTCTCCTGCACACCGGACAGAAAGCCGTTTCCGGCACAGGCCAGCTGCTGTGAATACAGCTGCCTTCCAAGTGCCCGTCAGGATGCTGATGGGCTGAAACAATTTTATTTTCCTGCTATTGGGACAGGATCTGCTCGTGGCTCCCCCATAGGCCTGGGGAGCAGGACCCCGCCCGCCTGCTGTGCTCCTGATACCTGCGGTCATCACGCGTTGGCTCGGACGTTGGCTTCAGATGTGCGGTTCTGGGGATGGGGACGCCGGGGTCCATGGAGGCCGCTCAGGGTGGCCAGGCCACGTGATTGCAGAAGGGACGTGTATCTGGACTGTAGTGACCTTCCCGTGTTCTTGAGGGTCTGCTCCCTGCCAAGTCTTCATCTCCAGCAAGACTGACCAGAGGGACCAGGCCTTCTCTAGGCACAATCGACTGGCCAGGCAGAGACCCAGGAGCAATGTGAGACAGCCCAGACCTGGCCTTCTGCCTGCCCCCTCCCTCCTGGGCGCACCTGCCTGGGTTTGCCGTCCAGGCTGCATCTTCTTCTCCCCGAGGCCTCACACCCCTGAACGCCAAGGCCCAGAGGGAGCAGCTCCTGGTTGGAAGTTTGCAGGAAGAACTTGAGGGAGAAACTGAAGAAAAAGTGAGTGTCCCTCACAAGAAGGGTCAGGTCAGGTGGGCATGACGTCCCCTTCCCGGATGACAGGCCACGCAAGCCCAGCTACAGGCAGCTGTCCCGGCCCTGGGGAGGGACAAAGGCGTCCTGCAGTGGCCCTGCCATGTTGCTCCGCCACTCTGGAGGTTCACACTGGAGGCAGCCCTGCCTGACCTGGCACCCTCATCCCCAGACCTTCCAGTCTCCCAGGCCCCCCTCGACCCCTAGAGCTCACTCCCCAGGGCTCCCCATTCGTATGCCCAGACCCCCAGGGCTCCCTGTCCCCGCCCTGGTTGTTGTCTGATGTCAGGTGCTCCCTGACTCTGACCCTTGCCGTTTGAGTTTCCTGGTTCTCCTGAGCCGCCTCCCTCAAACCTCTTTCCTGAATTCTCTTTTCTGGGGCGGCTGCTCTGGGCCCCATGTTCCCTCTGCTCAGGGCTTCGGAGGCTTCTCTTTCCTGTTCCCTTAAGCTGGGCTGCAAGGGCCCCCAGGGAGGGGCTGTCTCCCACCTCCTTCATCCCGGTCCCCACCCCTCCCCGGCTCCCTGCAGCTGATGTTCTGGGGATCCTGCTGTGCCCCGGGCTGCACACCTGGACAGTGGTGCAGGGAACCAGCCGAGCCACCCTCGGGTGTCTCCATCCGTGTGTCTTGGGGCCCTGTGCAGAGGAACCAGGAAGAGGTCGGGCACCAGGCGAGAACGCTGAGGCCTGTGGTCCAGGGAAGGGCTTCAAACGGGTCCCTGGAGGGACATGGGCTCTGGATGAGCCTGGACAGCTGGAGCAGGAAGAGGTGGGGGAGCCACGTGTGTGACCTAAGAGGGGCCGGGGCTGCGGGTGGTGCAGCCTCTGTCCCACACATGGAAAAGTGTCCCCAGTCCACCCACAGGACGGAAGCCCTGCGCTCAAGGAAGGATGCTGGAGATAGACGTCGTGAGAAAACACATGATGGAAACTGTTCTAAAAAGAAAACGGGAAAACAAGGTTAAAAAAGAAAAAAGCTGGTGTGTACATTTGCGTATTTCAGAGACCTCAGAGCATAAGCCCAGAAGAATGACAGAAGAAACTTCTCACATGTTGGAAGCCTGTCTCTGAGTTCCAGCGCCAGGGGACCATCCTGGCTCCCTGTCCATCCCCTCTCCCGGCTCCCCGTCCGTCCCTCCCCCGGCTCCCCATCCATCCTCCCCCAGCTCCCCGTCCGTCCCTCCCCCGGCTCCCCGTCCGTCCCTCCCCCGGCTCCCCGTCCGTCCCTCTCCTGGTGTAGCTGAAGATGTGTCATTCCATGAAGTGCCGCCCTCACCGTGTGGACCGGCCCTGCCCAAGCGCTCTCAGGGTTCTGCACAGGCCAAGCAGCTTAGCCCACTGGTGACCAAGTCCACCCCCAGCTCTGTCCCTTCCTTTACGATGGCCTTGGGCGTACCCCCCGAACCTCAGTTTCCCCACCTGTAAATGCGGGCTGATAACATCACCCCAGGAGTCACAGAGGCCTTGTGAGGCTGCAGCGGGCCCAATTCAGCTGGTACCCACCCCCGGCCTCACTGCGGCTGCTGCAGCCCCGGTGGCTGTGGGTGGGTGGCTGTGGTCCTCCGACCCTGTGTGCAGAGAGGATATCATGCCTGAGGCTGAAACTCCACCTGCTCACCGCAGACCCCAGGCCCTGGCTCCAGCCCGTTCTCTTTTCTGGAAGCAGAGTTATAAATAACTTCCAATTTGTGGCTCTGTGGGTCTGGCAGGAGCGTGTGCGTCCCGCGACCCAGGTTGCTGCCAGCTTTTGCTGGGCTCTCAGAACAAAAGATGGAAGACCTCGAGGAGGCTTTAGTGCACAGCCTCCTGCTGCGCCCGCCATGCAGGTGCCTGCCCAGTCCCTGCCGCCTGGGCCCTGTGGCGTTTAGTCTCCATTCAAGTCCAGGTAACCCCACAGCAGGAGAGGAGGGCGAGGGGGCTGAGAGATGATGGGGGCAGCACCCTGAGAGGGGCCACTGAGAAAGGGAAGTGGGCAC
This sequence comes from Mandrillus leucophaeus, assembly GCF_000951045.1. Taxonomy (NCBI): domain Eukaryota; kingdom Metazoa; phylum Chordata; class Mammalia; order Primates; family Cercopithecidae; genus Mandrillus; species Mandrillus leucophaeus. The sequence goes on along the minus strand of NW_012106053.1, from coordinate 824,928 downwards.
CTACAAACACAGAGGATGGGGAGGCAGGAGGAGCTGAGGGGCCCCAGCACGGCTGCTGCCCCTGGACAGGGCAGCCTCTCAAAATTTGCTCGTCATGACCGGGCGCTGAGAGCCGGTGTGCCGGGCCCCTCGTACACACCAGGCCTCTGCGGCAGAGGAGAACTGAGGATGTGGTCCTCACCGCGGGAGGTCCCGGTCCAGTGAAAGAGGATCCAGATGTCCTGGCTCTTCCTGCTGCAGCCGCCTTGGGAGCACCGTGCTGCAGACACCTGCACCCGAGCCTGCTTCTCTCCCGCCCTGCCACCATCCAGTGCTGGGCCGGGAGCACCAAGCTGCGTCAGCTCTCGTCTTAGGCAGCCCGGGTGGCAAGAACTGTGGAGCATGGAGAAAAGAGCCCCGTCGAGCCAAGGTTGTTGTGGAATCACTGGAGAGTCGCGGCTCCCAGGGCCTGTGGCTGTGGCTCCCCAAGGCCGTCCTCAGCTTCCCATCGATCCCATTCATGGAGCGCAGTGGGCGTTTGACAACAAAGCACACCTTCTGTACCCCTGTAGATGTTTTCAGAGGATCCAGAACTCTGTCCTCCTGCTCCAGGTTGTGGCCAGCAGCCTGGGATCCCCAGACCAGTGGCTGGCAGGAACCCTGGCCCTGCCACTCTCTGGCCTCGGGAATGACCTGACCTTGGAACCCAGGGCTTCTCCGGGTGTCCCCTAGAGCTGTGAGGATGAGCGGATGAAATGGCAGATGGCACCCGGCTGAGACCCCCGCACCCAAGGGGCTGCGGATGAAGGGGTTGGGGTGGAAGGGGGACAGGTGGCTTTGGGAACAGCTGCATTTCCACCCAGAGCCCCCTGAAGTTACTAGTGATGATATATATCGTCGTGGGCTTCCGTTTTCTGGTGACCCCACGTCCCACAGGACCAGGCTGAGGCTGAAAAGAGGCCTGGACGGCCTGACCAGCGGTTGGTCAGCTGACCCACAAGTTGGTGAAAGCAGAAAACCGTGATAGCATTTGCATGTCTCAAGCATTTCATTCCCCAGAAGTGCAGTCATTATCACTGTATCGAGATGTGTCTGGATGAGGCCTTTGCTTTGGGGATGGTCTGTGGCTTGGTGCTTTCATCGGGTTGGTTTGTTTGTTCGTTTGTTTCTAAAGCCAGGCTCCTAGTTGTACTTGATGATATCAAGGTGGTGGGTGTTTCACTACAGTGTGGCGGGAAGGGCTGATGAGCGTGGAGTCCCCCGGCAGTTTTTGACTTTTGATTTCCATCTCTCCCCCCGTCTTGGCCACACCTAAATTCACAGCAGATGGTTTTTTAGAAATGTACTCTATTGCATCTTCCGGTAACATTCAGCTAGCGTTCATAGAAACAGCTCCTTGCCTTCTTTCCACACTTACCTTCCACTGACTTATGTAATTCTACTTTAGTTATACAGTTCCAGTGACAATAGCAGCTACAGGGGCACAGCCAGGTTTTGGAACGGACGCGGCTCTCTTGGTAAACACACACACACACACACACACACACACACACACACACACTCGGGGTGCAGTGGTGCAGGAGTGACCTCGGGCAGGCCCAGATGTTCCTCCCACATAACAAAGACTTTCTTCAAAGGCGTTACACAGACAGACGAGAGCGCTGGTTGATAGCTTAACGCGATAAGCTGATTAGCTGGAGGCCGGCGGTGGGAGAGCGCCACGTACAGCACTTGCTGGGCACCGTGTTCTTTAATCAGCATCACGGCCCAGCGCTCCATTGCCACTCAGCTCACTTGTGTTGCTTATAGAAGGTGCACTTTGCACCCTCCTCTCCAGATGAGTCCAAGAGGCTCACTTGGCCAAAGTGAATTTACCCAAAGGGACGGGCTGACGCCAGAGCCAGGTCGTTGGGCCACAGACCATGCACTCGCTGGTTCCTCCACGGCTCAGGAACAGCCTCCCCCTGTCAGGACTGCCTAGGAGGCTGGGCCAGCACCTTCATTCAGTTCCACGCTTTGTATCACAGAACTATTTTGAGAAAATTGCAAACTTTCAAACTTGTCATCAGTGAAACGGTTTGACTCTGTGTTCCCACCCAGATCTCATGTGGAAGTGTCATCCCCACGTGTCGAGGGAGAGAGCTGGTGGGAGGTGATTGGATCATGGGGGCGGTTTTCCCCATGCTGCTCTCATGACAGTGAGTGAGTTCCCAGGAGATCTGATGGTTTAAAAGGGTAGCCCCTGCCCCGTTGCCGGCTCTCTCTCCTGCCTCCATGTGAGACGTGCCTGCTTCCCCTTTGCCTTCTGCCATAATTGTCAGTTTCCTCTGTGGCCTCCCCAGCCATGCGGAACTGTGAGTCAGTTAAACCTTTTTTTCCTTATACATTACCCAGTCTCAGGTAGTTATTTTTAGCAGTTTGAAAACTAACCGGTACAATCGGTTTTATAATTTTCCCAAGGCCCCGAGTCTCCTTACCATGGAGTGAGTTGTTACCTGAATTCCAGGCAATGGTATTTTCTTGGGAGGGGAGTGAGCTTTTGGAAGCAGAAGTGCATGGGGATGGCTTGGCTCTGCCCTCCCTCAGCCCTTCCTGTCTCCTGTGGGAACGGGGGGTTTGCTCACGGGACAGTGATCTTTGGAGGCTTCATGGGATGGAGGGAGGGCACTGTTGAGAGGGACTTGGAAGTAGGCAGAATTGAGTCCAGGAGGAGAGGAGGCAGCCGTGAAGCATGAGTGGCCTTCCCAGGGAAGGGCGAGGGAGAGACTATCAGAACTCCCAGCAGCTGTCCCGTAGAGCCTCCGTGTCTCATGGAGTGACCTAACCGTGGCCTAGAAGTGCAGTGACCCTTCCCGTTCGGAAGGCTGGACACGCGGGACTCAGATGGGAACAAGGTTGATGCTGCCTCCAGAGCAGGCCAGCCGCAACTCAGAGCCACCGTGTGCACCGTGTCACCCCGGGAAGCACCTCGGCCCCTTTCAGATTCTCCAGGCCTCCCAACCCTCCTGCCCGCTTCCTGTCTTTGAGGTTGTCAGCTGGGGCAGGCGAGTGCCCAAGGCACTAAACAAAGACTGAGGCTGCGTCTGGGCAAAATCCTCCAAGAACGGCTGAGACCTCCAATTCCATGGAAACACAAAGGTTTCCATGTTTCCTGGTGACCCCAGGCCCCAACCTGCTCACACACTCTGCCCGGCACTTACCTCTCGGGGTGTGGCTCCCAGAGGAGCTTCCCAGAGCTTCTCTGCTGATAGGCTGTGTTGGCCCAAGAAGCCAAACTCTGTAAAATATGGAAGGAGGTTTATTCTGAGCCAGTGACCATGGCCTGGGGGATGGTCTCAGGAAGACCACACGTGCCTGAGGTGGTTGGGTTATAGTTGGTTTTATACATTTTAGGGAGACAGAAGTGACAGGTAAAGGCATAAGTCAGTGCACTTAAGATGTACATTGGTTTGGCCTGGGAAGGGGAGATCTCCAAGGTGGGGGCTTCCAGGTCATAGGTGGATTCAGAGATTTCCCGATTGGTAATTGGTTGAAAGAGTTAAGCTTTGTCTGAAGACTTCAGAAGTTGGTAACAAGGAATGCCGGAGTTAAGATGGGAGGTTGTGGAAGCCACAGTTCTTGTTATGTAGATGAAGCCTCTAAGTAGCAGGTTTCAGAGACAATGAATGTCTCTCTTAGGACCTTAAAAGGTGTCAGACTCTTAGTGAAATCTCTCTTGGATCCAGGAAAGACCTAGAAAAAGGAGATGCAAATTTTTCCCACAAGAGTCGGCTTTACAGAGCCATTTCAAAATATGTCAGAGAAATGTTCTTTGGGGTAAAATATTTTGATTTCCTTTAGAGCCTGCTATGTGTCATGTGATGCTGCACCAGAGTCAGGTTGGAATTTGGTATCTTATTGCCACAAGTAATCCATGTTGTCAGTCTTATGATCTCTCTTTTAATGATACAGCTGGTCAGTTGGGCCTAAACTCTAAAAGGGAGGGGGGCGTATTGAGGGGTGTCTGATCTCCCTTCCCATCATGGTTGGGAATTCAGTTTGTCAGGTTTCTCTGGGCTCTCCTTGACCTATGGGGGTGTCTGTTCAGTTGGCTGGGTGACTTAGGGTTTCCTTTTTGGTTTACAGCTCTCTGCCAGTTAGAAAACACCCCATTCAGAGTCCTCTGTACCTACACCCATCACTGGCTGCATCCATCACCACTAGCCAACCTTCCTTGTGATTCCAGAAACTCAGAGGAGGGCAGGGCCTGGAAATGCAGATGCCTTGCCCTGAGTACACACAGGCCCCATGTGCACCCTGGGAGTTGGAAGGGGTGCTGAGTGGGGTCAGCACAGGTGGCCAAGGTCACTCCCACTTCTTTCAAAGCTCCCTCCAGCAGGCAGGAGGAGGGGGTCCCTGAGCCGTGTGCAGCAGGCAAGATGGCGCCTGAGGCCACCAGGGATCTCTGCCCAGGAGGGGAAAGGAGACAAGCCTAGGTTTCACTGTGCCTGTCTACTAGGGCTCTATAATGGAGTACGTAGACTAGGGGATTACAAACCACAGAAATTTATTTCTCACAGCTCTGGAGGCTGGAAATCCACGATCGGGGTGCCAGTAGGGTTGGGTTCTGGTGAGCATTCTCTTTTGGTTTGCAGACAACTGTCTTCTGGCTATGTCCTCACATACTGGAAAGGATGAGGGGCCTCTCTCAGGTCCCTTTTATAAGGGCACTAATTTCATTCACGAGGGTTCCACTCTCGTGGCCTAATCACTGCCCAAAGGCCCCACTTCCTAATACCATCACTTGGGGGTTAGATCTCAACATCATAATTGCGGGGGGTCATAGCCATTCAAACCATAGTACGTGATGCTCAGGTGTTTGGATGTTTGGTTGAGTGGATGGGAGAAAGAATGGATGGATGGATGGACAGGTGGATGGATGGATAGTGGGTAGCTGAATGGATAGATTGATAGAAAGTGGATAGGTTGATGGAAGCTTGGATGGATGGATTTCTAATCGATTTTTGAATGGAAAGATGGGTAGTGGATGGATGGATGGATGGTAGACAGGTGGATGGATGGATGGATGGATGGATGGATGGATGGATGGATGATGGTTGGACTGATGGACGGATGATAGATGATGGTGATGGATTGATGGTTGAATGGATAGATGGATGGAGGGATGGATCAATGGATTGGTGGAGGGTGGATGATGAATGAATGGATTGATAGATGGGAGGATAGAGGATGGATGGTTGGATGGTGGACAAGTGGATGGATTGATGGGGGATGGATGTTGGATGGATAGATGGATGAATGGATGGATGGATGGATGGATGGATTGATTGATGAATGGATGGATGGATAGATGGTGATGATGGATGGATGTTTGAATGGATAGCTGGATAGATAGGTGGATGGATGGATGGATTGGTGGAGGGTGGGTGATGGATGAGTGGATTGATGAATGGGAGGATGGGTGGGTGGCGGATGGTGGATGGTGATTGAGTGGATAGATAGATGGATAGGTTGATGGGTGGGTGGATGAATGGATGGTGGACAGGTAGATGGATGGATTAGTGGGTGATGGATGGATGGTGGATGGTACATGGAATGGTAATGGATGTTTGAATGGGTAGATAAGTGGGTGGGTGGATAGATGGATGGATTGGTGGCGGGGGTCGGGGGACGTCTGTGGATGGATGGATGGGGGATGGCTAAATATTTCCTGAGCCTAGCCGTGCAGCCTCCTGTGAGCCTTGATGTGTCCAGGTCCTAGTGAGGGTACTGGGTTCCCTGAGAAGACAGTCAGAGTTCTCAGCCTCCATGTTCATTTTGCTATGGCCAGCACCTCCCCTCGAGGCAGTGACAGTCCACTTGTAAACAGGACCATCCCTGGGAACTTGCCCCTCCTCACTCCCAGTGATGGACCCACAGCCAACAGCACCCAGCTCCATACACGCTCTGCTGGCCTCAGGTCACCTCCTAAGTGAAGGAGTGGCCCCATCTCTGAGGGGGGAACATGTAGCTGCCCCCACATACCACGACCCACCTTCCCTGGGCTGCCCCAGGCTCCTTGAGGGCCGCTCCACCAGCGCTTAGCCCCTGGGGCCTCCTAGAACCAGACAGGAGACGCTTTCCTTTTTGTGCATTAAAATTAAAAACTGCGGCTGCCTCTCCTGTCTTCTCTGTTAAATAGCTTCTGTCAATTCGTAGGAATGTGCCTGAGGAACATGATTAGAGTGCTTTTTTTTCCTTCCACTTACATGTCTTAATCTTAATGAAATAATGAAACAGGTAGCTCATTACAGTTGGGCTTTTTTATTTGTTTTTTTGTGTGTTTTGGGTTTTTTTTTTTTTTCCCTCTCTCTCATCTAATTTGATGACCCAGACTTGGAGTGTTTTGCATGGTGCGGTCTGCTGCACTCATCATAAAGGGAGGCGTTTCCATTCTTGACCGTGGTGGGGACAGTTCCCGGAGCTAATGAATCACTCTAATCAGAGAGCCATCTTGAAAATTAATACATTCTACTGTAACTATTTAAAGAAAAAATAATTATCAAGACTGTTCCCACTAAATTATGCTGTCTAGAAGTTGTAGAAAGAAAATTTTATCTAATTTTAAGATGTAATCTGGGTTTTGCAGATTTTTCTTTTCTTGAGTGATTAACAGATCAGCATTGAATAGCAAGGACTGGAACATGCTGCCCTTTTCTCAGTGTTTTCCTGGAACCTTGTCTTGTGTCAGCCTCATGCACCCCAAGGCCTTGGCCCTGTCTTGGCCCCTGCCCCGTGAGGGCCAGGTCTTCAGGCCTCTTAGCTCCCCATGGCTGCTCTGGGGACGGTGGCTCTCCCTGCCCAGCTCCTCCTTGGGTCCATTTCTAAGTAAGCTCCTTTCTTAGCTGAGAAGACAGTCTTGACTTCCCAGTTTCTGAGAGACAGTGCATCGTGATTTAACAGAAAAAGAGGGCCGGGCACAGTGACTCACACCTGTAATCTCAGCACACTGGGAGGCCAAGGCGGGCAGATCACCTGAGATCAGGCATTCGAGACTAGCCTGACCAACATAGTGAAACCCCGTCTCTACTAAAAATACAAAAAATTAGCCAGGCGTGGTGGTGCATGCCTGTAATCCTACCTACTCGGGAGGCTGAGGCAGGAGAATCACTTGAACCTGGGAGGCGGAGGTTGCAGTGAGCCAGAGTTGCACCACTGCCCTCCAGCCTGGGTGACAGAGCAAGACTCTGTCTCGAAAAAAAAAAAAAAGAGAAAACCTTTGTTGATGTGCCGCCGCTTAACTGCTAAGCACAACATGAAATGGCCCGTGTGTGTCCTCGGTGTGGGTCCCCCCAGCCTCTGCACCTGCCTCCCAGGAGGACCCGGTACTCACGGAAGTCTTCAGCTGCAAATGTGCTGGATGGCTAGAGCGGTTAGGGAGGCGCGGTTTTCAAAACTGCGTGGAAACCTTCCTCTGCCTCTGCACACCATATGCAGGGGGGAATGTGGAGCAGGTGGACACTGACAGGTCACCAGGTCTGACCCCCGCCCTGGAGATGGGGTGCCTCTCACCCACCTGCAAACGCCACCTCTTGAGTCCACATCTGGAGATCCCCGTCTGCCTGGCCTACTTGTCTTCAGGGTCTGAGTTCGGGGAGGGATTTAGTGATTCCCTGACTTGGGACCCACGTTCACCCCAGAAAAGGCCAGCCTGCACCCTCAGACCCAGGACCAGAAGCACAGGGCTGGGTTCCAATGCCTGAGGAACCTGTGGAGACTTGAGAGCAAGTCCCCCGGGTGGAGACAAAGCGGTGACATGAGATGTTGCTCAGTCTCCTGGCTCTGCTGCGTCACCGAGTCTGAACCGATATCATTCACTGGCTCTCGATGTGGGGTCCTGGGTCACCCGTGTAGCCCCTCGGGTGGACAGACTGACCTTTCCCCACCCACTCACCCCAGCTCCCTGGGCCAGCCCAGCTGTGCTTTCATGGGACTGAGGCCCAGACTGTACAGGAAAGAGTGGGTTGATGGGCTGGTGTCATTGGCGTCACAGATGACGGGGGCCACAGCCTTGGGCCTTCCTTGTGCTGCCCTCTTTCCTGTCCCCGGTTGATGTAAGTGTCTCCGAGCCTGGCTGGGTGCTTCCCTCAGTTACTAGCAAGGTCCTTGCTGCCCCCAGGAGGCGGTCCCTCCGGGATGAGGGATACGGCAAGGGAGTGCTCCCTGCATGCCGCCCTGCCTTGCAGACTCTTCCCTGGTGGCCTGGCTCCCATCACAGTGGCCTCACAGCACTGGGGGAGGTGGGCTTGGCTGGCGGGCTGGGCTAGGGTCAGTGGATGTGGAGCTGTCCACCCTCCCCTGTGGCATCAGCTGGAGGCCAGGTGCCCGGGCTCCCCCCACCCCTCCTGCACAGTCAGACGCTCATAACTGCATTTGTCCTCAGCCTGCCTGGCAAGGGGACGAGGCTCCCAGCGGGGCTCCTGGATGTGGTCCTTCTCCCACCCTAACAGGACGGAGAGGGTCTGTGCTCGAGAGCACATAGGCTGTTTGGGACTTCAATGAGCTGGGTCAACTGCGGTCCACTCAGACCCTCAGCCCCACCTGCCCCAGACCTCTGATCAGTAGAATTGAAAGGCATCTGAAATCAGAGCTGTACATCCCGGTCTAGGGGCTTGATGGGCCGGTGCCATGAGAGACGTGGCGCAGGCTGCCCACCCTCAGACCCCTGCACACCCACACCGAGGCTGGGGAGGAAGGAGACTGTGCCAGTCACCCGGGCCTCAGGTGAGGACTGTGCAGACCTCAGCTCTGCAGACACTGTGGCTTTGCCCATTTCTCAGCACTCTGCATTTATGACCTTTCTGGCCAGATGTAGCAGGTGCTTTCCTGTCCCTTCCTATCCTCCCTCCATCCTTCCCTCTTTTCCTCACTCCTTTCCTCCATCCTTCCCTCCTTTCCTCCCTCCCTCCTTTCCTCAGGAACTTTGAGGGGCCCCTGAGTGCCCTGCCCAGGGACAGGAGGTGAAGGTCTGGGGTTTCAGATGCCAGCACTTCCCCTTTGGCCTGCAGGGCATCTCCGGAGTGAATGGGTGGCAGCCACCTGGGCTCCCATTGGAGGGTGGAGCTCCCCCCAACTGCAGTGTTAGGTCCCAGAGAGGGGAAACCCTGAAGGGTCCCTGCAGGTGTCCAGGCAGCTGATGGCCGGGGTCTGACACCCCTTCACCCTCAAAGCCATCACCTTCATACCACTTTTGCCACCGTTGCTGCCTTCAAAATCTCGCAGCCAGGAAATGAGGGTGGAATGAAGGTTGCCCCTGCACAGCCCCCTCTTGAGTCCAAACCCTCTGCTACATGAGATGCAGGTTGTGTGTGCACAGGGCTGGCCTGCGTCACCCCAGCTTCTTACCAGCACGGCACAGCCACGCAAAGGCCCTAGGATAGGAAGAGGGAGCTCCCGTCTTAGGGAGATCAAAGGCCTCACCTCACCCTCCTTTTTAAAATTTTTTTAAATTTTATTTTTCCATAAGTTATTGGGGCACAGGTGGTATTTGGTTACATGAGTAAGTTCTTTAGTGGTGATTTGTGAGATGCTGGTGTACCCATCACCTGAGCAGTGTACAGTCCACTATGTATGTTGATTTTTATCCCTCGCCCCCTCCCACTCTTCCCCGCAAGGCCCCAAAGTCCATTGTATTATTCTTATGCCTTTGCATCCTCGTAGCTTAGCTCTCACCTATCAGTGAGAACATGCAATGTTGGGTTTTCCATTCCTGAGTTACTTCACTTAGAATAATAATCTCCAGTTTCATCCAGGTTATTGCAAATGCTGCTAATTCATTCCTTTTTATGGCTGTGTAGTGTTCTGTCATATATATATCACAGTTTCTTGATCCGCTTGGTGATTGATGGACGTTTGGGCTGGTTCCACGATTTTGCAATTGTGAATTGTGCTGCTACACCTGTGTGTGTATCTTTTTCAAATAATGACTTCTTTTCCTCTGGGTAGATACCCAGTAGTAGGATTGCTGGATCAGATGGTAACCCTCCTTTTGTAAATTAATCTCAGCTTTGCCCTTACTTGCTGGACCACGTTGGACAAGTCACGTAACTTTTCCAAACCTCAGTATTCCTGTCTACCCAAGGCGGCGAGGGCCAGCTCCCTGAAGCGGGGCTATGAGCAGTTAATGGGGCCATAAACGCACCTTGCCTATAAATTGCAAGGGCACCAGAGTGTCCGTTCCTTCCCTTCCCTTTATCCTCCTCATTGGACCTCACTTTACCTTTTTCTCCAGATGGTGACGTTTCTAGGTGAGAAGCCTGGAAGCTTGGCGTGGCCTTTGAACAGAGCGAATTCAGACTCTCTGAGGCCCTAAAGCCTGTGTGGTCAGTCCTGGCTCTCAGCGCTTCCTGCTTCACACAGTTAGGAAGACTTGGGAGCAATCACCCTGGCTGAGAAACCCTGCAGTGGCCTTGTGGGGGTCTCTCCAGTTCTGGGGCTGAGCCAGCAGCGGCCCGCGCTGAGCAGCTGGGAACCGGGTCCCTGGCACTGGTTCTGCAGGACCCGAGGCTCCTGCCCGCACGTAGCTCATGCTTGCTTGAGAGCCGGCCTGGTCCTAGCAACTTCCATCCATGTCAGTGTGCAGGAGACACCGGGGTGGTCTTCTAGTCCCAAATGCCGTCCATCCCTGCGGGGGCACAGAGGCCTGGGTGTGGGGCATGGGGCTCAGGAGGTGGCCACCTAAAGTCGGACCCTGTCTCTGCCCTCACTGGCTGGCTGCGTCATTTTGAGAAGTCCTCGTTATTTCTGTAGCCTTCTGCCTGGTCGTCAGATACAGGGTGATGCCACCTGTGTCCTCAGGGCTGCAGAGAGGGTCCGCCGAGCTGAGAGACCAAGGGAGGTGGCCCGGGCCTGCCGTGGTGGTGGGAGGTCTGGCCAGGCTCAGGGCAGAATGCCTGGGGTACGGGAGAGGCACAGAGCCTCCGGAATTGAGGCTCCAGGATGGGAGGTGTGGATGCCCATGTTCTCAGGGACGGACGTTACAGGCCCTCGGGAGACCTGAGGACTTCTGAGTATGTGGCCAGTCTCTTAGAAGTTGCGTTTGATGACAATTGGGAATGTGTCGCTGGTCCCTTTGCGGGCTGGTCATTCCTCATTGTGTGTCAAGTGCCCCCTCTGTTCCAGGATCCAAGCAGGTGTTTGCCCCGCATCCCACCCCAGCATCTGCCTGGCGCACTAGGTGCCCAGGTTGAATGTGCCCACGGTCGACTCGAGGGGCTGCCTCCCCCACGTGCAGCCAGCCTTAGAGCCTTGCCTTCGGGTCTGGGCACTGAGTGGGCAGCTCCCATCCCATGGGCACAACAGTGGCCAGGAGGAGGACCAGAACATCACCGCCTCGCCCCACCCCCCTTCCAGGGTCAGGCTGAGGCTCCTGTCCCCGCTGCAGGGATGTGGGCTCACTGTCCAGCATCATTTGGGACACATGAGGCCAGGGCGGGAGCTTCGGGACCCTCATATCGCAGCCTCATGTGGTAAGGACCAGGCCAGAGTGCCTTCTGCAGGGTCCACTGGGGAAGGAGAGTGGGTGCTGAATTCAGAAGCCAGTGAGGACCAGGGACGGGGTGGCAGGTTCCAGCGTGGAACCCAGTCTCCTGCCTCACAGCCCCACTCACGACTTCAATCTTGCCCTAGAGCGTGACCTCACAATCCTCATACGAGTGTTTGGTCCACTAGCCTGACAGCCCCAGAATGGGCTAGGGTAGGAAGAGGGGCCTCTGGTGGAGGAGCAAAGTGAGCTGAGCGGGAGGAGAAAGCCGTCATCCCCACAGGCTGCGGAAGACACGGGGCAGCTCAGCTTAGCTCAGCTCAGCATAGGCAGGTCTGGAGTGAAGGCCCCCACTATGTGTGGCCCCTCCCATAGCAACATATTTACTGCAGGGCTTGGGGAAAGCCCCTGAGATGGGGCTCTGCCTCCTGCACTTGCACAGGTATTTGTTTTTCAAGGAGGCCAAACAGAATCCTCTGCTCACAGGAGAAAACCAGGGGTGGGCTTTGTGCAGCCGCAGCCGTGAGTCTTCCTGGTTAAGAGCTGTCCTCTGAAGTGGCTGAAAGTTGTTAATGAATGCAGGCTCCTGTGCCTGCGTTCTTGGGAATGGATTTGAAATTATGCTCAGATCTTCTACTTGCTTGATGGCACATGTGATGTGTGGCCTCTTCCTGCTTTGTCCACAAGGGATGCCCTGCAGGGGAAGATTCCCTCCAAGTCTGGGTTCTCCTTGGACCCCATGCTGTGCCAGCAGGAGAGTGTGTGGCTGAGTGAACAGCTGCTTTGCCTGGGAGAAGATGGGAACTGAGCTCAGGGTAGACAATGGTAGGCACTGAGTCCTTGGCCAGGAGCCCAGAGGAGCACTCCCTGGGCCCAGGAAAGCCAAGACTCCTTATTGGAACCCCAATGGTAGCATGCTAGCTCCCCTGCTGCTTGGGTTAGGTGAGAAACCAGGGACAAAAGAGCTTTCCTAAAGGGATGGGGAAGATGGCGTGCCAGGCACATGTTCTGTGGGCACAGGGATGGAAGTTCTGAGCTGTAATTCACTGGGGAGGATCCAAGAAGAGAGGAACCTGGACTGGAATGAAAATGAAGACAGGCCACCAGGGCCCTGTTAGGGCTTGGTTCATTATCCGTCTCTGAACCCCAGCATCCTCATACCTGAAATGAGCTAAGGATGAGAGCCTTCACCTGGAATTGCCATAGGAATGAGGGCCGCCATGTGTATGGCACAGGAAGGAGTCACTCCAGGTAGCTGCTGAAGATGGAGATGGTGATGATGATGGTGACAGTGGTGATGGTGAGCATGATGGTGTGATGATGATGGTGAGGATAATGGTGGTGATGGTGGTGGTTAGGATGTATGATGGTGATGGTGATGGTGATGATGGTTGTGATGATAGTGATGGTGGTGGTTATGATGATATGGTGATGGTGGTGATGATGGTGGTGATGGTGATAGTGATGGTGGAGGTGGTAATGATGGTGATGATAATGATGATGGTGGTTATGATGATATGATGGTGATGATGGTGGTGGTGATGATGGTGGTGGTGATGATTGTGATAGTGATGATGGTGGTGGTAATGATGGTGATGATGATGATGGTAGTGATGATGATAGTGATGGTAGTGATGATGGTGATAGTGAGATGGCAATGATAATGGTGGTGGTTATGATGATGTGATGGTGATGGTGGTGATGGTGGTGGTGATGATAGTGATGGTGGTGGTTATGATGATATGATGGTGATGGTGGTAGTGATGATGATGATAGTGATGGTAGTGATGGTGGTGATGATGGTGACAATAATGATGGTGATGATAATGACGGTGGTGATTATGATGGTAATGGTGATAATGGTGGTGGTTATAATGATGTGATGGTGATGGTGGTGGTGGTGATGGTGGTGGTGGTGATAATGGTGATGTCAGTGATGATGGTGATGATGGTGAGATGGTGATGATAATGGTGGTGGTTATGATGATGTGATGGTGATGGTAGTGGTGGTGATGGTGGTGGTGGTGATGATAGTGATGGTGGTGGTTTTGATGATGTGATGGTGATGATGGTGGTAGTGATGATGATAGTGATGGTAGTGATGATGGTGGTGATGATGGTGACAATAATGATAGTGATAATAATGGTGGTGGTTATAATGATGTGATGGTGATGTTGATGGTGGTGGTGGTGGTGATGGTGCTGATGACGATGGTAATGGTAGTGAAGGTGATGATAGGGAGAGCTGACTGAGCTGAGCTGGATGAGAGGAAGCTGAAGCACATGGTTCTACCCATGATGGGAAGGATGCCAGTGCTGCACAGGGAGGTGACCTGAGTGGGGCACATTCTGCAGGTGTCGTCTTGAGCAGAGGCTCCTGCCTGTTCATAGGAGCATCCCAGGAACTAAGCAAGGATGAATATGTAGATTGAGGGTGCCTGGCCTGGGAGGGGTGTGTGTGACTGGAAGCTTGAGTGGGTCTCCAGATGATGCTGAGGTTTATAATGAGCATGGGACACCTGGGAACAAGGTGGGTCTCCCAAGCAATCACCAGGAACCAGCTGGGCAGTGCTGGACCCCTGGTTCTACCCCAGGAATGGGAAGGGTAGAGGCGAGGAGGTTTCTTGGGAGGAAGACGTGCCAGGAGTGCCAGTAGGTAGGGCCTGGTAACTAATGGAGGTTTCTCACACCAGAGGATGCTGGATCTGTCCTGAGCACAGCAGGGTGACTGTGGGGGGCGGCGGCTCCTGTGGAGGGAGCGACTCTGGACCTGGAGACAGGAGTGCCAGGCAGGCAGGCAGCGGGGAGACTTTTCAGCCCAGCCTCCTGGGGCCCTGGGGGCCTTAGGAACGCTCTCCCAAGAGGGAGTGTCAGGGCCGAGCAGCCTCCAGGCTTAGCGCAGTGCCCTATGAGACCTTCTCTCCTGCTCCGTCCTGGCTCTCCCTGGGTTGCAGGAGACAGAGGCAGGGGACCTGGCCCCTCCGGATGCCCAGCTACAGGCCAGAAGACAATGGTGCTCAGTCGGGTGCTGTGCTTTGGTTACCTGGGACCAGCATGTAATTACTGCATGAGGCTGCAGTGACCCAGCAGGTTCCCTTACCTCCGAGGGACTAAGATAGCCAGAGTTTGCTAGAATCCCCCAAGCCCAACAGGGAGCTGCTTTTACCACTGAACAGGCAGGATCAAGGGACAGAGGGAGACTAAGTTACATCTTTTAGAAACCCCACACCGTGTGCTCCTCCAAACGCCTACATCCGGACTCCCGTGTCCCAGGGCCAGGATCCAGCAGTGGGACCCCAGAGGAGCTGATGCCTGCCTTGGCTGGGGTCAGAGGGAGGTCTTGCGAGCTTTCCTGGCCCTACAGCAGGTGCCTCCTGGGCTCCCTTCCGCAGCCTCGGGGTGGAGCCCATCTGGGCTCTACAGGCCCCGTGCATGGCCAGGGCTGTGCCCCTACCTCTGAGAGACCCTTCCAGCCTGGCACTGCAGCAGGCTCAGGCACCAACTGTGCCTCCTGCTCTACTGACCAGCCCAGTGCTGCCTGGTAACTGGGACCAGAGCCATGTTCCTCAGACCTAAGTAATGTGGCAATGCCTATTTTTTTTTTTTTTTTTGCGACCAAGGCCCACTCTGTCCCCCAGGCTGGAGTGCAGTGGCATGATCTCGGCTCACTGCAACCTCTGCTTCCCAGATTCAAGTGATTCCCCTGTCTCGGCCTCCTGAGTAGCTGGGATGCACCACCATGCCCAGCTAATTTTTGTATTTTTATTAGAGGCGAGGTTTCACCATGTTGGCCAGGCTGGTCTCGAACTTCTGGTGATCCACTTGCCTTGGCCTCCCGAAGTGCTGGGATTACAGGTGTGAGCCACTGCACACTGCTGACAATGCCTTTTTTTTTTTTTTTTTTTTTTT